>NC_080086.1:19955051-20266620 GCF_950005125.1 Chionomys nivalis | reverse complement strand
TTGTGGCTCTTCCAGAGGACCTGGATTCAATTTCTAGCACCAGAGGACTGGTTAATCTTTGCACATCACACACACACATATATATATGGTGCACTGACATACACGCAGGTAAAACATATACACAAAATATAAGGAACAGAGTATAACAAACACAGTACACCATTTGGTTAAATATTTCGCAATTTTGCTCCTGTATCAAAAGCTATTATTCATTTATTAATTTATAGCTAAGCACTTAGGATGGTTCAGTGGTTAAAAAATTCTTATTGTTCTTGCAGAGAACCAAAATTGGGTTGCCAGCATCCATATCATGCTGTTCACAACAACCAATAATTCTAGTACAGGGGATCTGATGTCTTCTTCTGGCATCCACAGGGACCGGCACACATGTGTACATATACAGAGACACACAAGTAAAAAGAAAAAAATAAGAGCTAATCACAAATATATAAGCAATTTTCTAGAAAACTTTGAATCCTAAGAATCAACAAGTGATGGGGAAACTCTGTCAACCAATCACATCTATTAAGGTGTGGCTACCTGGAGCCCAGGAAGAAAAACTAGGAGAACCCAAATGCCCGCTCTCTCTCTGTGCTACTCTAACCAGACAGATAGGAAGTCAGACCTCCCACTCTTTTAGCATGAGTTTCTTCTTATAACTATTAAAAATATAATTGCTATCCTTGAGCTGGCCTTGTTATTTATCATGCTGACCTAATTCGTGACAAACAAGTACATAAACACATGCATGCCTCAAGCACAGTGGTAAAACAATAGTCACTGTCCTATTTCTTAAACTTCACATGTAGAAAATCAAGGTGTATTTTTTTTTAGTCCCACAGATATCACCATGAATGCTAATTACCATACGTAAAAACAAAACACACAGCTGTATATGGAGACTGTATTTTTGTTTCCTAGCTGGTCAGATCCGAATAATCATACAAAATTATATTAATTACAACACTGCTTGGCCAGCAGCTCAGGCATATTCCTAGCTAGCTCTTAAATCTTAAATTAACCCATTTCTATTATTTTATATGTTACCATGAAGTCTGTGGTTTGTTACTTCACATCTTGCTTCTTGAGTGGCTACATGGTGTTTCTTCAACTCTACCTACTCTCTCTATCTTTCTCTGTTCATATTTTTCACCTGACTTTACTCTGCTAAGCTATTGGCCATTATTGGAGTCGAGGAGATGCCATGTAGCTGCCAAATTAGAAAGAAGCCAAAACATTACTGGTTAAGTCACAGCCTTGTGGTGATACATGGAATAATAGAATTAATTTTAGATGTAAGAGCTAGCTAGGAATATGCCTAAGCCACTGGTTAAGCAGTGTTGTAATTAATATAGTTTCTATTTGATTATTCGGGTCTGGGTGGCTGGGAAACAAAACGTCAGTTTCTGCTTGCAAACAGCATTTATTAAAATATTCAGCATATGGAGGGTTCACTTCACTGCCAGATTCAATACTCGGGATTGCTCAGTTGACATATTTGAAAACAGAGAAAATATGTGGATCATTCACTTTCTTCCTACAAATTTAAATGGGAGCAAACTGTGCGTCTATGCTGTGATCTGACTGCACCTGCTTAGATGCCCTCACTCCTCCTGACCGAAAGCTAAACTTCCTTGTACTATGTAATCAATGAGGATGTTTGTGCTCTTTCTGGCTCGTGGTTTTCCTCAGAAGCATTCCCAGTACACAATGCCCTGATCTTGACCCCTGGCTGCTTAATATGTCTCAGGCCAGCTGCCTAATGGTAAAAAAAGCTCTAGCTTGGGGAAAAATAAAGGTTGTTGTTCTTGCTCCTACATCGAAGCCTCTGTGTCTGAATCCCAGCAACCCGTACCAGTCTCAGTATCCAAGCCACACTGGTGTGGTAAGTGGAGGTCCCACGAAGATCTGGAAAGTGAGAATTCATGAATGGGGTCTCTCTGTCTGCCGGCAATTTGAGAAACACATTGGGGAAATATAATTATGTAAAATGGGTACTGTCACTAGTAAATCAGAAATGACAGTTCAAATTACAAAGCACTGAAGTAAAAAGGAAGATAGCCAAAGATTTCATACAAACAATAGCTCAAGTCAGCCCCTGGTTTATTTTGGGAGGGGTCTGAATGTTCCGGATTGGGAACAAGTTAAAAATGACCTCCAAAAAAGACTGCAGGAAAAGGGTCCTGATAATTTGCCCACGGCAATATTCCCCTTATGGAGGTTAATGAAGGACATTTACTAACAGAGAAAGTGAAAGTATAGGAGCAGCTCCAAGAAGTTAAAAAGGCTTTTATTAAAATTCAAGATGAGGAGACCAGATGCTCCTTGGGGAGGAAGGAGAAAGATGTTTATAATTTAAATTATTTCCAGATCTTTGCAATTTATACAAACCTTAATTTTTTTATCCGATTGTCATTAGATATACATAAATGGTATATTACCAAGAGCAGTTTCTTACAAAACAAATTATTTTAAACAGTAAAAGTTACATCTGAAACCATTTATTCTTTAATATGAAGCTTCTTAGTAAGGAAATCCTGTCTGTGAGTTTGCCCTTTTATTTGGGTGATCTAATAGCTCTAGAAAAGTAAGGTCTAGATTTCTTATATAAAATGCATTGATCAGGCAGCTGCTGCTAAGTAAAGGAAGATACAGTTAGCTGTCAACACAACCAGAGATCTGAGGATAAATTATAGTAGAAAGGTATAAACGAAATAGTCTATATATCAAATGAAATGATATAGACTTATTCATTACCTTGACGACTGCCCTAGGCTCCAGTAGTCTTGATGTCATCATTTGGGGCAGAGTTTGTAGGTCTTCTTACTGCAGGACAGTATTCTTCAGCTATCATACAAGACAGCATTGGCCTTTGGCTGCCAGACCCAGCTTTGAGAGATTTTCCTATAGAGGAAAAAGACTGTCCTTACATCAACCAGGCAGAGTAGGAAAGTCAACCCAACAGTGTCCACGGTTTTTTCAGGGTGTGGGCAACAGGTGAGGCATGGGGCAGTTTGTTCAGTGGTTAGTATTGCTATAATCCATGTGGAGTTATTGTGCCCCATCTCTCTTCTTTGGAGACCTTAGGGTTGCTTCTAGGAGATGGGATCTCTGTCATAGCAAGATTTTTCCACTAAACATTGCAAATGCAATAAACAGCAGATATATCTCTGTAAGTTTTGAGTGCTGTCTATTTAAGTATACCTGATTTTAAAGAAAAATTACTTATTTTAGCTACTTGTTCTAAGTTTAACCTTGGAAACATATACAGAAGTTTAAATAAAGCTTGTAATTGAGTTGCGTTTGTAATGAATTACATTTACAAGAAATTTGATCATTTATAAGGTGACTATGAATCTGCGTGTCTTAATTACCTTTAACAGTTTCCAAGTTAGCAGTTTTTATAAGACTAGAATTCTACAGATTTTTCCCCTGTTAAGTTTAGCCTTAAAAACTTAAAATTCTTGAAGTTTCTTTTTGTAGCATCAAAATTATACTTTAAATCATAAATACAATCTATCAGGAGACTGTCAACTTTATTTTCCTGGTCTTTTCATAGTGCACCATTGCAGAATATCATAGTTTCTTGTATGACTCAGTTTATCAAAACAGCCAAAGTCCAAGAAAGTTAGCAAATACAAGGTCAGACATACTTTCTTAAATCAGTCTGTTAACTTGAATAGACCTTAGGTAAGGAGACATTCTCTTTGCCAGACTGCTTAGGTCATTGCTGCATTGTTGTGTGGAGCTGCGGGGCTGCGTCCCACCACCTGGCTAGCTTTACCTGAAATAATTACATGGAAACTGTATTCTTTTAAACACTGCCTGGCCCATTAGTTCCAGCCTCTTATTGGCTAGCTCTTACACATTGATCTAACCCATTTCTAATATTTTGTGTAGCACCACAAGCTGACTTACCAGGAAAGATCTTAACCTGCGTCTGTCTGGAGTGGGAGAATCATGGCGACTGCCTGACTCGGTTTTCTTTCTCCCAGCATTCTGTTCTGTTTACTCCACCTACCTAATTTTCTGTCCTATCAAAGGCCAAGCAGTTTCTTTATTAATTAACCAATGAAAGCAACAGATAGACAAATGACCCACCTCCATCATTTCATCATATGAAAAGAGTAGCCCAGTTTCTGGTGTGTAGCAGTTGTTGCCCTCACTTTAGTTGATCAGCAACTATTCTGGGTTTGGGGGATTCCAGTATAGCCTTGAGACTTTTTTTTAGAGTGAACCTTTATGTATAAAAATCATGTTTTTGGTTGACATATTTTAGTTAACAAATCAGTTTAGTTAGAAGCAGAACTACAGGCTAAAAAGCAAGGCTAGCACATTTAAATATTTGCCCAAAATTATAGGCATGGATTGATTAGGTCTTTGTTTTAAGATTACCTATGGAGCTCTCTAATTATTAATCCTGTGTAACATTTGTTACAGATGCTACTGATTTTTAACCATATCCATTAAATTTATAAATCCAGAGATATATCTTAGCAAAAGTTTTAGGGAATTAGATAAAACCAATAATCTAATTTTTCTCACTTGACATAAGACAAAAACTTTTCAACTTCAGAGTTATCTTTATAATATAGTAGAACAGAAAAAATGTTATTTCAACATTCCCATACTCCAAAGAAATCTGAATCCCTGTTTAACTCAATACAGTGACCAAAAGTTCAGAAATGAATTCTTAGCCATAACTAGCAAAGCAACCAAGGAAAGTAGTGGCTGTGGATTTGGGCCTACGTGGGGGAAATATACGAAGAGTGCACACAGAGTACATGCTGGGGGAAGGGTGCTGGCAGTGTGGCAGGGAAAACAGCTAGAGCTTTGTCAGGGCCCCAAGGCCACCTGCAAGTGGCACAGAAACATGCACAAGGGACAGAGGGAGTGAAAATGAAACCAATGCCAGTAGTCATGGAGGGGAAACAAACAAAGACAAGCAAAATACAAGACACATGTCCTCTATTAAAATGATGTGGTGAAGGGAAATATAGAAACCCCATCAGTTGGCCAGAAATATGTATATTAATTAAGGTTTCTATTGCTGTGATAAAACAGCATGATGAAAAGTTACTTGCGGGAGGAAAGATTTTACTTCATCTTTCACTTCCGGGCAACAGTCACTGAGGGAAATTAGGAAAGGAGCAGAAACAGGACAGAAAGCTGCGGGCTTGAGGTCATGAGAGAATGATGCTTACTGGTTTGTTTTTCATAGCTTGCTCATCTTGCCTTCTAATAACACTCAAGACTGTCAGTCCAGTGGTAGTACTGTAGGACCCTCCCATATCAAGCATCAGTCAGGAAAATGCATCTCAGGCTTTCCCACAGGCCAGTCTGATGGGGGCATTCTAAACTGAGATAAAAGTAACTTGGAGTTGGCAACTGAAGTGGGCGCAAACTTGGGGCCATGAACTTTAAGATCTTTGTAATGTGAAGTTTGACAATAGTATTCGGTGACTAATGTAAAAATGTAATTGGATCATTAGCTATCCAGTTGGTGTTCATAATGGAAGAATTGGTTACTCGTGTGAGAAAAAAAATCCATTCAAAAGTGTTTTGAATGAAATGCTTCATCAATGATTTTGGGGTTCTGGTTCATGAAAATGTAGCTTGGAAAGAGAATAGAGTTTGAGGAAATGCTGATTCCTAGGTAGAACTGTTGGCCTGATTTCTGAGAATGTGGCTCACTGGGCACATAGAAAATGAAAAATAATGTAGTGTATTTCAATAAATAAAGCTTCCCTGGGGATTGGGAAAGTAAAACGACCATACTGGCTGGCCTTACAGACCAGCCAGCAATGACATGCTCCTTTAATCCCAGTAGCCAAAATGACATGCACTTTTAATCCCAGTAACCACACTAGTTGTCATAGAAACCAGGAGGTCCATGCCTTTCATCCCGGTGGTACATACCTTTAATCTCAGAACTGGAGAGGATTATAAAGTGGAAGGAGACAGCTCTCAGACACTGTCTCATTCTGAGATTCCTGGAGGCAAGATCACCATTTCAGAATGAGGTAGAGGTAAGAGCAAGTGGCTGACTGCTTTGTTTTTCATATCTTCAGATTGAACCCCAGTTTCTCTCTCTGAGATTTTATTAATCATGCTTCAAAATAATTTAAAGATAAATGTCATTCTTTGACAATTGTTATCTACAACAGTGAAGGTGAATGTTTTGAAAGTGCTAGGTCAGTTCTTGATGTCAGATCAAGCTGAGATTTCCGCTGAACTTGACCACTAGCCCCCAAGCTGGCCACAGTGGAAAGTTCGTGCCGTGACAACAGGAGGTGGTTCTAAGGCCTCTGGTGGCCAAGAAAGCAGTAGTTGTGGGGGGACTCACAGCTACTGAAACCCACAATGCTCCATGAAAGAGCTGCATCATTATAACCTTCTTTATTTCTTACTCTTTGAAACAGGATCTAACTCTAGCCCAGATTGATCTGGAACTCACTGTGGAGCTCAGTTTGGCCTCCATCTTGCAGCAATCCTCTTGTTTCCACTTCCCTAGCACTCGGATTACAGTAATCAGGCCAACCTGGCTTGCATTTTTACAACAAAGGACAACTTGTTTTCTGAGGCTCTGTCACTGAAGCTGAGGCTTACCCATTTGCCTCGATTGCCTTGCCAGCGAGCTCTATGGATCCTCTGCCTCACAACCCTAATATTAAAATTGATAAACATAGGTATATAAACCCTTTATTGAACACCAGTAAGACAAATTCAATAACACGTTAAAATGACTAGGCGTCATAATGAGGTAAATTTATGCCTGAGATATAAATTAGGCTTGACAAATGGGATCTAATCAATGATACAACACATTAACAGAATGAAAAATAAAATGATAAAAGATCAATCATCTCAATGAATATAGACAAAGCACATGAAAAATACCTTTATTTAAAATTTTAAAAAGATTTATTTTATTTTGTTTGTATGAGATTTTTGCTTATATGTATATTGTGTACCACATCTAAATCTGATGACCTTGGAGTCCAAAAAGAAGGTCAGATCCCTTGGAACTGGAGTTATAAATGGCTGTGTACTATCATGTATGTGTTGGTAGCCAAACCCATATTCTCTGCAGGAACAACAAGCACTCTTTACATTCTTTCTTTTTTTTTATTTTTTTTTATTGAAAAAAAAAAAATTCTGCCACCTCCCAGCCTCCCATTTCCCTCCCCCTCCCCCCTTCTCTCTCCCTCCCCCTACTCCTCTCCCCCTCCCTCTCAAGTCTGAAGAGCAGTCAGGGTTCCCTGCCCTGTGGAAAGTCCAAGGTCCACCCCCCTCCATCCAGGTCTAGGAAGGTGAGCATCCAAACTGGCTCCCACTAAGCCAGAACATGAAGTAGGATCAAAACCCAGTGCCATTGTCCTTGGCTTCTCATCAGCCCTCATTGTCCGCCATGTTCAGAGAGTCCGGTTTTATCCCATTCTTTTTCAGTCACAATCCAGCTGGTCTTGGTGAGCTCCCAATAGATCAGCTCCACTGTCTTAGTGGGTGGGTGCGCCCCTCAAGGTCCTGACTTCCTTGCTCATGTTCTCCCTCCTTCTGCTCCTCATTGGGACCTATGGAGATAGAGACAGAGTCCCACATTGGAGCATTCTTTCTTTCTTTATAACAAGTCTGAACAGCTTGGTACCCACACTTGGCATTTTCCACAAAATAGTTAATATCATACTCACTTCAGGTTAAACAAGTTTTCCATGTAACAACCAGAAGAAGGTAAGACTAAAGTCCAGCCATCCTTTGGTGATTCAGGGGAGGTAAGGAACTTTTTAGGACAGTGCTTCTCAACCCATGGGTCTGGACGCCCTTTTGGGAGGGTCAAATATCAGGTAGTATTTACATTGTGATTCATAACACTAGCAAACTTGCAGTTATGACATAGCAACAAAATAATCTCATGATTGGCATCAAAATAACGTGAGGAACTGTATTAAAGGATCACAGCATTAAGAAGGTTGAGAACCCCTGCTTTAGGAGATGGAGGTTAATAGAAGGAAAGTAGACCACTGGGGAGAAGTGCATTGTAATAGGGCTGCTAGTTAGTTCCCAGCTGCTTAGCCCTGAAATAATCACACAGAAACTGTATTAATTAAATCACTGCTTGGGCCATTAGCTCTAGCTTCTTATTGGCTAACTCTTACATCTTATTTTTAATCCATCTGCATTAATGTGTGTATTGATTTACTGGCAAAGTTTCAGCATTTCTGTCTCTAGCTGTGGTTCCAAGGCTTTTCACTAACTCCTCTTCTTTCTCCCAGCATTCAGTTTAGTTTTCCCCACCTACCTCTATTCCCTCCCTGCCCAGGCCCAAGACAGTTTCTTTATTCATTTATGAATACAGCAAACAGAAAGGAATCCCACATCAGAGGTGCCCTTTAAAGGGAATGTTGTGATCCCCATTCTTTCCTTGTCTCTGTTTCCTGGCCACCATGATATTAGATATATCATTAAATCCATACCCATTCTACATTTCTGTATTATGACCATTGTGTTGTGGGAGATTCATGTGTAAAAGCTATCCAGGATGTTGTGAAATGCTAAAAAGTAGGTTTGTTTCATCTCCATCCTCATATCCTCAGTGGCTCATCTAAAGCTCTTGGAACTTTTTAATCATTTAATTGTTAAGTATTGAAAAAAGCAGCTTTTTATTTTTTAAAAGTATTTTGTCTCTGTGGTTCCTGGCATGAGAACATTGAAAGTCATTGGAATTTCCTAAACAGTAGGAGAAAAACATCTTTTGCTGTTTCTATCAATCTCATGTAAGCCAGCCCTGAGCCTGAATGTGACTTTAGTGGCCCCATGGACTCTAGGATGGATGCTGCTGTCCAAAGGAACCAACAGTATAATTGTAACACTTGAACTTTCAGGCTCATCCCCTAAACTCTAGGAAGGGAAGAAGAGTTAGAGATTGTACCCGTCACCAAGGACCAAAGATTTAATCAACTATGGACATGTAATAGACCTTTAATTCAAGAAAAACTTTTAAGTGCAGCGAGGATGTAGTTCCGTGGTTAGAGTCCTTGCCTGGCGAATGTGAGATTCTGAGCTCAGTCGCCAACATCAGAACAAATTAAACCCTTTATACTAGATTGAGAGAGCTTCTAAATGGTGAATGCATCACAAGGCAGGAGCTGAGGTTCTCATCTCTCATGGAGATGGAATTCCCCAGGTTTGGAATCTTTACAGACCTCCTTACCTCTTCAGTTGTATTCTTTTGCTACCCTTTGTAGTAAACAACCTAGTAAAAAATGAGTTGCCATAGCAAACGCAAGAATATAAGGAAGGAGCTATGGGAACCTGTGATATAGTTTTTTGGTCAGAAGAAGCCATAGTTGTCTGGGACATTCGCCTCAGAATCGTACCAAATCATTAGGTGATGGTTCTGAATTTGAAGACATCAATGTAAAACGTTTCCCATGTTTGGTGTCAGAAGAGTTGGGAGTGGTCATGGTTCACAGAACTTGAAGTAATGATTCTCATTCAGCTCTGTAGGGCAATAGGCTAATCCTTTCTCATAAATGTCTTCAGTGTAGCCATGTGGGCTCTGAGGTGCCTCTATCTCTGTGTGTGCATATTTATTTACTTTTCCGTTTTGTCCATCCCTGAGTGAGCATAGCTAAGATTATCTGGATCCTGCTACCACTCTTCTTATTTTAGCAATCTAATTCTCCAGGTGTCAGTTTGACAGTTTTTAAGTATATTTAGAAGAGGGCAATATGATGAATTTCTAGGTAGGGAGAACTAGGCAATAAGTTTATTATATTACTTCGGTTTTTGGTATTGGGATCCCTTTTTTATTCTTCAAAGACAAGAACTGGTGGACTCTGTCCTTTGGCTAACACTTTGGTCAAAGCTCTAAATCTTTCCTGCCTGGACCTGACCTTGGGGTTCCTTCTTTGTCCTTGTAGAATTTCATCTGAAAAAGAACCTTGGTAAATCGACTTAGTGAAAATTTCTGCTCATGGTATCTAAAAACCTGAGATATGGGTCACCTTTGAAAATAACCCTAGAAGATCAAACTTACCATATATCCCTTCTCCTTGATGTTTCCTTCTATCTAATTTCTGTTAACAGATCCTGACCCACTCCTTGATCCTAAATCTCCAGCTATTCTTGTTATGCACCCTCTGCCACACTGCAAAATCTTGTAGCTAGCACATTGACTCCTTTTGATAAAATGCTCTTTACTGTTCCCAGTAGTATTTGGAAGATTTGTCCCAGTTTTCAGTTTTTTTCTAGCACAGTTTGCCTATGTACAGGGACCTGAACACTTAACCCCCCCACATCCTGCTCCCAGTTTTTGTTTCACATTTCCCTTATTATTTCTAAGCCCTGAGGACAAGTTGGCTCATGCTTGGATGCTCTACTTTTCTACAAGTTTGCTTCTGCTGGGATCAGAATTTGAAAAACAAATAAAAAGTAAATTATTTGAGTCAGAGATACAGCTCAAAGGTAAGTACTTCCCTGGCATGTATGAGGTTCCAGGTTCCACAATCAGCACTGCAAAAATAGAATCCACCCTTCAAAAAAAAAATCAAAAAAAAAAAACCAAAAAAGTTTGATTTGTTTTGAGACACATTCTCTCTATGCATCTCTATGTGCCATGGAACTTGCAGGCTACCTTTGAATTCACAGAGAGCTGTCTGCCTCTGATTCCCAAGTTATGGGATTAACAGAGTGCAACACCACACCTGGAAATAAAATACAAAATGAAAAAACACTTTAAAATTCCTTTTGTTTCCTAAGCTTCTCATTCGACACCATCCCTCCCCCTTCCTCGGCTGTATCAGAAAGAATGTGGCAGTTGATGCTGGTCCAGCCATGCTAGCAGTTGCTCTCAGTGACTCAGAAAACTGTTAACAATAATATGAGAAATGCCTAAACTTCCTTTTGCACTTACACAGTCTGCTCCCCTCTTTATGTACTTTTGATCATTTACGTGGATCACTTGTACATTTTAAGAAAGGAAATATTCGAAACCGTTGTTTAGTGGCTCCATCTGCTGGGAAGAGTATGTATTACCTGGTTTTATTATAGGACACACAGGAGTAAGGGCAATTTAGACACAATCCCTAGAAATTTCCACAAAGTCTGCAAGAAGCTCAGCACAGGCACGAAACCATTTTAAGTTGTATTGTAAAAGTTCAGAGAAGGAAGAATTGTGACCCTCTGGGCTTTTCCTCTCTTTCTCACCTTGTACCTGCCCCTCATTTCTGCCTCTCAGAAGAAATTTCATTAGTGGACAGTCTGGTGTTTGTACCCTCAGTGTCTAGTCTAGCAGTTATCTTTGAAATACCAGGCCATACTTTAGACCATGTTGATCTCCTGCCGTAATTAGATTTTATGTAGCTATGGAGGTTCTGGCATCTTCCTGGGAAACGGAGATCCTCCAGTGTAACAATGTATTCTCGGAAGGACTCTGGTTCTTTCCCTCTGTGTTTCCACTTTCCTATTTGTATTGAGCTTTGGTAAAGTCCTCAGGAGGTTGTTGTGAAGCAGTTACCTCCAAGACTGAAACTATTCAAATTAGCGTCAGGAAGTTCCTGAAACTCTCCAGATTTACTAAGCCTCTCCCTGCCACAATAAGCAATAAATATTGAGAGCTCCCCTGAGACAGAAGGAAGCTGACCTACAAAGAAGACAAATCCCCAGAAAAGTTGGCCTGGCAAGAAGACTCAGACAAGCTGAGCTGCAAAGACGAATCTCAGGGGAGTAAAAACAACAAAGATTCAGACCAGACCAGCACTCTCCAGTCTGACTGTAGGCTGTGCAGTGTCCCCAGCTTTGTGAGCTGTTGCCCATGCCAGGGTGGGCTTTGAGTCATTATTGTTCCTTTAAGTAACCCCTCACCCATACTCGCATAAGTAATCCCAATACAACTCAGTGGTTCACCAAGTCGGAGTTTGATGGTATCCGTGCTTTGGGTTGTTGTGGATTCCCTGCCTGGGCAAAGTAAATGTGTTGCTATGTCTCCCCAGGAAAAATCTTGTGACATGGCAGAAGCCTCTAAGATTTTAAGCTTCAACAGATCTTACACCATGAACCCTTCTGGTTAAGCTGAGTCTATTGAGGAAAGGCATTGTTAAACTGGAAAAATTTACAGTCATTTCTCTCCCTTTTACAAATACACATGCAGAAATTTGCTTGGGTGACTTGAACATTTGATGAAAGGACATAATAGGACTTTGGGAATTACCTGATTTTTTTTTTACTCTTTATTCTTTGGTCTTTGGGGACCCACCACCCAGCTCCCAAATGAATACAGAGTCTTATTATTTCTTATGAATGCCCGGCCTTAGCTTAACTTATTTCTAATCAGTTTTTCTGTCTAATTATCCTGTCTACTCTTTGACTCTGGGCTTTTACCTTTCTCTTCCTTCTGTATATCTTCCTCTCACTCCTACTCTGTAGCTGGCTGTGTGGCTGATTGACTGGTTCCTAGTGCTCTCCTCTTCTTGTTCTTGTTCTTTTTCTCTTTTGCTATTTATTCTCTCTTCCTGCCAGCCCTACCTATCCTTTCTCCTACCTCACTATTGGCCATTCAACTCTTTATTAGACCATCAGATATTTTAGACGGGCAAAGTAACACAGTTTCACAGAGTAAAACAAATGTAACACAAAAGAATACAACACATATCTGCATCATTAAACAAATGTTCCACAGCAGAAACAAGTGTAACACATCTTAAAATAGTCTATAACAACTGGACACTGATCAAACATTCAGGAGACTGAGGCAGGGCAATTGTAAGTTTGAGGCCAAGCTTAGAAAAATTACATAATAATAATAGTAATCATATAATTAGAGACAGTGCTGGGCTACATAGTAAGAACTTACCTCAACTAAACTCAGCAGACAAAACAAACCCCTCTGCAGATGAGTTAGCAAAGTAGACAAGAGAACAAAGTCATTTGTGAACTGGAAAACACATCTGAAAATATTGCTATCAAATCAGAGCAGAGAAACACTAGCAAGAACAGAGTGAGAGGTTAAAAGAAACCAAGAGGGAAAACACTTGATGCTCATCTGATCTTAACAGAACTATACAGTAAGCCACAGAATAAGAAGTAAAAGTATATAGAAACAGAGAAAAGTAAAAACCCAGATATAAAAGATAGATGTTTAAAAGATTAAAGTTAAGAAAAGCTAGCAAGAACAAATCAAGCTAAGGCCAGGCATTCTTAAATAAGAATAAGACTCTGTGTATTATTTATTTGGAAGCTGGTGGGCCTTCCAAAAGAGCCAAGAGTCAAAAGTACAAAAAACAATCAACAGCAGATAGATATTTTCATATATGTGTATGATGTACATATAATGTATTATGATGTACAATGTACAATGCCTAAATAAAGCTAATGAACACAACCATCACTTCAAATTTTTTCCTCTTGATGTGAAAGCATTAAAATTTACTCCCTTAGCAATTATGAAACATACATATATTATTATTATTCAGAGTCATTCATCCTTTCCAATAAATTTTCAACTTTATTTTGTGTATATGAGTATGTAAGCACTTGGAGGACATGTGTGGTTGTTAGAAGACAATTTTCAGGGATTGATTCTCTCCTTCCACTGAATGGCTTTTATTTCCAGGTAGTGTTTTGATGCCATAAAACAATCCCATACCAATTCAGAATTATTGATGATAAAAGAGTTATTTATTTAAGGGGAAAACTTACAGATCTCTGTTCTATACAACAGTCGTCTGAGTGCAAACAGGAAACAGTCTAGCAGCCGAAACAGGAGCCGGAAGAAAGAAAGTGGGCACATGATTGCCACTACTTTTTAAACTATAAGAGACCATGCCCAAATGGGCTGGTATCTTAAAGGCTATTGGCTGAAGGAGCAGAATGTGTTCCCACAGCACCTTCCCTTTTTATTTAAATAAGAGAGTTTCAAACCCAATACAGAACTATATACACTAGGAACAGATATCAACTATAATTAGAATTACAACCAGCATAAACAATATTAAGCAAGGAACATATACTAAATATTTTAATAAACATTCTATTCTATGGAGTCTTAAGTCTTGTATAGGAAATGGCTTGGCTAGATCATAAGGGTATAGTAACTATGACTATCTAATCTTCAACCCCATGAAAGGCCTGAGAAGAGAGATAATATTACTTGAACAGGCAGGAAGTACAATTAAGTAGCTTCCAAAGCGAGCACTATATGATAGAGACAATTAGGTGAACAATCACCCAAAGTCTCATTTTTCAACGTTGAAGCAACCAACTCTGGCTAAGGCCTAGTGTAACTGACAGCCTATTTTCAGAGCAAGGAAAAATTTCAAAACCGTTTTACCCTGTCTTGGCAAGATTTGACAGTCCTGCTTATTCATTTACGGATACTATTTAACTTGTCAATGGTTGATGCATTGTCAGTTCCTTGCCCAAAGGTCAGTTTTGCCAAGAAGAAAACAAGCTCCAAGTGGAGTGTCTTCGGTGCTCAACATTCTCTCGGGAATAGATTAGTGCTGTCAGAAGCAATCATGTCTCATGTCAACAGAACCCTAAATTATTTAAATGCCATGTTCCACAGATCCTGAAGAATACCTATCCAGACAGAATACAATCTATATGTATGTAAAGAACCTAATTAATCTTACTGTATGTACAACAAACATAAACAACTATTGACCTATAATAATTAATACCTGTATCTTGATCAGAAGTAGGAGTAACATATAATGCAATATGAAAATATACCCTAAAAGTTGTATCAATATACAAAATGTCCTAAACCAAGGTAGAAACATGCATATGTACAATTTGACAAAATAACTTTGTATATATATACAAATAATGTAAACAAAAGTAAAAAATATGATTTGAACTTGTATCAATATACAAAAACTTTATCAATGTAAAGTATCCATAAATAATATCTCACAAATATTCACTTTGTTACCCACTATTACTATCCTCCATTTTTTTGAACAAACATAGTTTTCACCCCAACCCTCTCTCTAGTACAAGTAATAATCAACAACCACTAAACAGTGTTCCCAACCCTATGGACAAACTTCTTTGGGATGGGGGCATCATCTTCTAGAATTGCTTCCCACTATCATGGGGGTAATGTTCTCTTAATGGGATCCTGCAAAAATTAAGTGGTGATTAAGTTACAAAATTACTGTCTAGTATAGTTACAAACAATCTCTGAGCAGTCAATAGGTTTTTTTTTTCTTTTCAAAGTTCTCATTTGGAGTTCTGTCTGGAATATGAGAAGGTGCACCATTTCAGCAGCTGATACTTATAATAGAGCTGTCTACATCATGATGTCATCACAACTAGTTGGATTGTTGCTGTGGTGCCCCATCTTCTTCCTGGCAACCTCAAAGATTACAGCAGGAAAAGGATCTGTAGGAAAATCTGTTGTTCATCATGGAAAACATAAACATCATTCATATAAACATACATACAATGAAGAATATGATATAGACAAAATAGGTAAGGAGAAAGTAAATTTCTTCCTAAAGTTTTCCTTCTGTCCCATACCAGGTGACTTCCAATATGAGAAAGAAACTCTGAATGTTCCTTTTAACAAAACGCTTGCATTTGAAGAAGTACAGAGCCATTGCCCAACTCCAAAACCAGCTGAATGTGTGTGTGTGTGTGTGTGTGTGTGTGTATATAAATGTAAGTACAACCAGTACCTTTATAAACAATCCATATTCCGTTTTCTAGATGATCCTTAGTGGATAGTTATTTTTCATTATGTCAGCATTCAAAAATCCAGGCTCTCTTGAATTTTTGATGACATGTAATTTTCCTGCAAAGATAAGAGCAAAACCCTGCCCCAACCTTATACTTTCACGGTTGTCACCGTTGTGGATGAGCTGTCATTTCTTTGTTTGAATAGGTTTCTCCTTTTGAAAACAAATCTTTATTAGTTTTGATAATATCCATAGTTTTGGTCTCCCACGGAAACAAGAGCAAAACCCCTTCCCCAATGCAGCACATCTCCTGCTTTCCATTGTGAGGTCAACACATCATTAAAATATACATGATTGATTCAGGTAAGAAGTTCTTTCCATTACCCAATGCCTCTCTGCTGCTGCTGTCCCTTTCTCATTAGCCTTAAGAGAATTCAAAGTTAATAAAACAATATGCAATCTATTTCTAGGGGTATTTTCCATCCCTTTCTGTTTGTTCAGCATATCCTTTATAGTATGATTTGACCTTTCTATCACTGCCTGACCTGTAGGATTATTTGGTATACCTGTAATGTGTTTTATATTATAATAAGCAAAAAAAAATTGTTTCATTTTTTTAGATACATATGTTGGACCATTGTCTGTCTTTATTTGTGCAGAAATGCCCATGATGGCTATAACTTTTAATAAATGTGTGATTACTGAATCAGCCTTTTCTGAACTCAAGGCAGTTACCCATTAAAAACCTGAATATGAGTCTATGGTGTGGTGTACATATTTTAATTTACCAAATACCATAAAGTGGAACACATCCATCTGCTAGATTTCATTCTTTTGAGTACCCTTAGGGTTACTCCCAGCAGGCAATGGTATTTGATTATAGAAAGAACAAGTAGGGCATCTCTTTACAAACTCCTTAGCTTGTTGCCATGTAATAGAAAACTCTTTATTTAAACCTTTGCTATTAACATGATGTTTTAATGAAATTTAGAGGCCTGCAACAAACTTCCAATCAATAATTGATCAATTTCTGTGTTACCTTGTGCTAGAGGACCTGGAAGACTCGTATGGGATGGGATGTGTGTTATGTATATAGGACAAAGCCTATACCTGATTATGTCTTACACCTGGATGAACAATGAAGTCAATCCCGTATCATCTGGTATAAATTTAGCAGTTTCAGTATGTGAGACAACTCTTTCTGCATACTGTGAATCAGTAATTATATTGAGAGGTTCTTTAAAATCCCTTAGTACCATAAAAACAGCATATAATTCTGCCTTCTGGACAGAATTATAAGGTCTTTGTTCCACCTTACTTAATTCTTCTGATTTGTATCCTGCCTTCCCTATTTTATTTGTATCAGTATAAAATGTACAGGCTCCTATTATTGGTGTATCATGTACAATTTGGGGAAGAATCCAAGAAGTTCTCTTTATAAGTTTAAGTCCCTCACTTTTGGGATAATTGCTATTAATTTCTCCCCCAAAATTAGCACAAGCCCTTTGCCAGGGTTTATTGTCTTCCTATAACTTTTTTATTTCATCAGCAGTAAAAGGCACTATAATCTCTGCTGTGTCTATACCTGATAATTGATGAAGTCTCAATTTATCTTTTATAATTTATTTAGAGGCTTTTTCCACATAGGTTTTTTAATTTTTTACTTGGTTTATGTGGTAAAAAGATCCATTCTAAGATAATATCATCGCTCTTCATTAAAAGTCCTGTAGGAGAAATTCTGGAAGACAATATGACTAGAATACAATTAAGATTTGGATCCACCCTATCCATACATGCCTCCTGTAATTTCTACTCAACAATTGCCAATTCCTTTTCCACTTCAGCTGTTTATTGTCTGGGACTATTCAAGTTTTTATCACCATCTAAGGTTTTGTTTAAATGAATTATTAGATCAGGTGCTATCCTAACAGCTGTTCATAGACTAGAAATGTTTCCCAAAATCTTTGAAAGTCATTAAGAGTCCTCAATAGTCTCTCCTAATTTGTGCTCATTGTCTTCTAATTTTCTGTAAGCCTATTCTGTAACCTAGGTAATTAACAGAATCTCCTCTTTGAATCTTTTCAGGAGCAATTTGTAATCCCCATTGAGTTAAGATTTTCTTTACTTCTTCAAACATTCTTTCTAAAGATCTGTATTTGAATCAGACAAAAAAAAATGTCATCCTCATAATGGTAGATTATAGAACTAGGAAATTGCTTATGTATTATTTCCAATGTCTGGCTAAAAAAGTATTGGCACAGGGTGGGGATATTAATCATTCCCTGTGGGAGGATGGTTCATTGATGTCTTATAGTAGGCTGAGAATTATTATAAGTAGGCACTGTCAAGGCAAACTTTTCTCTATCCTTTTCTTGTAAAGGTATAGTGAAGAAACAATCCTTTAAATCAATAATTATGAGAGGCCATCTCTTTGGTAACAGAGAAGGCAGAGGAATTCCAGATTGTAGAGGGCACATAGGTTGAATAATCTTGGTGATACCCTTCTATCTGTCACCATTCTTCATTTTCCAGATTTCTTTTTAACAACAAATCCAGGAGAATTCCAAGGGCTGGTAGATTCTTCTCTATGTCAAGCATCTAGTTGCTCTTGTACCAGCTGTTCTAAAGCCTGCAACTTTTCCTCAGCTAGAGGCCACTGCTTAACCCATATTGTTTGCTCAGTTAACCATTTTAAAGGTAGGGCTGTTGGTTCCTCTGAAGTTTTATCAATCACTTTGTGTTCTTGTACAACCCAAATGGCTGGTGCCTGTCATCTGTAATATCTTCTAATATTTTCCTCAGAAACATGAGTTTTGGGGGCTGTAGGAACTTTAATCTATGTATTCAATTGCTGTAATAGGTCACAACCCCATACATTCACTGCAATCTTGGCTATATATGGCCTTAGTCTTCCTATTTACCCCTTTGGCCCTTTGCATTTAACTTATCTCATGCTTTTTTTTTTAACCCAATATAGGGTTACAATTCCCAGAAACTGAATATCTACCTCTTGAAGAGGCCAATTCGGATGCCAAGATTCTGGAGTAATGATACTTACATCCATACCCATGTCTATTAACCCTTCAATAAAAATGTCATTTATACAAACTCTTAGCTTTGGTCTTTGGTCATTTATAGAAGTCTGCCAAAATATACATTTCCTCTGTCCTACTGGAGTTTTTGACTCATCCTCCACCATTAACCTGTCATTCAGACTAGTATTGCATTTCAGAGCAAGCACTGAAATTTTTTTTTTAATTTTCCTGGCAAGACACGTTCTCCACAGTAACTGGGAATGACTGGACCACATTCATCATGAGGGCCTGCAAGAGGTTTCCCACAGCATTTCCTGATGGTATCAAGTTGCCTTGTCTATCTGTCATTGACCTCCATTCATTGGTGCAATGTCAACCTTTGCCACACTTCCTACATATACCTGGAGGCTGAGTCCTTCTATTTCTGGCATTCCCAGAGGAGGCATTATTCCTAGGAATCCATATTTACAATCTTTTTTCAGATTTCCAATTCTACCAGAATTAAAACATTCTGTATTCTCATGTCTTCTCTTACCATTGGAAATCCTACCCACACTTCAGTACCATAGTCAAGTGTCTTGTGTCGCGGTCCCCCTCGGCCAGCAAGGAGGACGCACGACACACTGGAGCTCTTCTCACTGCAGTTTTATTCAGGACCTTTTAACAATTGTAAAATCTCTCTCTCTCTTTTTTTCCTCTCTCTCCCAGCCCTTAAGTAGGCCTGGGCCGCCAACCCCAGATTGCCAGGTGGGCACTGCCCATAGGTCCAAGCATATGCAAGCAGCTGACAATCATTGCATGATAATAGCATAAGTCAGGCCTAGTTGATAATAGGAGTTGATTATCACAGAGAGTACTCGCTTTCGGGATCGCGGAGGGCGGGAGCCAGCACCATCATGTGCGACTCCAAGCAGCTCTCTACATTACCATCAGGTATGGCTTCATGCAGCTCGCTACAGTCTTGACATTCATTGTAATTCAAGACCCATTCATCCAGTAGTGCTGATCTGATATTTAAAGGCCCAAGGATCTGCTTGCACTCAATGATGCAATTCTTATAAGCCAAAAATTCAATAATTAGGCGTCTAACATCTGAGTGAGTTACCCATTTGTATAGTCCTAGTCTTTCCAAAAAGTCACTAAAAGGTTCTCTCTGACCCTGTTTAACCCTAAGATATTATTCATCTCTCTTTACTAGTTCCTGAACCCTGTCCCAAGCCTTTAAAGCTGCTGTGGTGCATAGGAACAAGGTGTAGTCATAATAAAGAGCTTGATCCTGAGGATCAGAGTAAAGTCCCTCACCTAGAATTTGATCTAGGGAAATCTCAAGTCCTTTTGCTTTTTCTTGTTGCTCTAAAATTCTTCCTTCTTCTTTTATAAAGCACCGCCAAAGCAATTTTGGTCCACTTTCTAGGACTGCTGAGATTAACTGAGCTTAATCTTGAGGCATGGCTTTGCTACTGAAAGCCCACATTTTGACCATTTCCCTAACAAAGAATGAATGTAGTCTGTAAGCTACAATTTCTTGTTTAATTTCTTTTAGATCAGTCATATGTATGGGCTCCCATGTATATTCCTTGACAACCTTAGGGTACTTGGAGCCAGATACTTTTTCTGATGTTATTGCTGGAAAGGCAGACAGAACTCTGGGGAAGCTATCCTGGAGATTTTTACATACCAACGAGGTTAAATTTTGCCTTCTTACCTTTTGTTCCTGGTCATCAAATTCAATAATTTCGTCAATATTTTCAAATCTATTGACCATTGCCTTTTGTAATATCTGTATCTCTTGTCCAGTGTTCTGCTGTAATGCCCTCATTGAGGATTCCAAGGTCTGAATTCTGTCCAGTAGAGATAATGTCTCATCCTTGGACATAATCTTTACGGCACACATATTACCTTCCTGGAGAGATATTCTATCAATCAATCTGTCATACCCTTTTGACAGAGTCTGATTAATACACTCAACAGTTCAAGTTCTCTCAAATAATGTTTAGCACCCACTGTCATTGATTGGATTTTATTTGCCAAATTGACTGTTTCCTTCTCTAGAGTACTGAATCTTCTTTTAAATAAATTACTATTAGTCTGTACCATTTCCAAAAGTTTCTCAGTTGACTGAGTTGTGTTAGTTAGTCATATTCCTCTTCAGATTTCCAACATCTTTCCTGAGAAGTGTAGTTTCAGTCTGAAAAGACTGTGCCATTTCTAAAATGCCATATTCCTAGCCCTATTGTCAAACCATATTTTTACGAAAAAAATATTGAGTACAAGACTATTCCCCAGAAACAAAAATAGTGATGTAGAAGGGACATCATATAATCTTGTAAAAACTCACACATAGTATAAGTTAAGAGGCTATTGAAATCTTGGATGGTTAGATTGTCTGACATATTGCCCCTTTAAATTAGCAACTTGTGATCTATATTTAGGATATTAAACTTAACTGTGGTTCAATTAGCTGAATTGGGTGCAATAAGCATAACCTGACCTTAGGTGTCACTTGCCACCTGCAAAACTAACCCAGCGGGGTATAGAGATGCACATGGATTTACCTGTGGCTGGACTGAAATCTGATTTAAGAGGAAAATGCTGAAAGATAAATCACAGACTGTGTGCTTGGCAGATGTCTCTAGAGCAATGGAATAGGCAAATGCAAGCAAATTGTTAGAAAGAAGCAGAACAGCTGGCACATACCAGGGAAACCCATATCTCACCCAAATGTCTGTGGTATGCCCTGGTGGGAGGCAAGCAGTAGGGTGCATGGGGACTTGAAGCCAATCTGAGGTGTGTAAAGAGAAAATATAAAGAACTGTGGCTGATTCATAGCAAGAAAGGGCAGCTGTGCACGATTCTATATTGCACTGTACTCCACGCACAGGCTGTGACCTGCTGAGGGAGGGCTCATGCCAAACCATGCGCACTCCAAGCTGGCAGGGAGCAGCAGAGCCAGGGGGTTCTAAAACCAAATGTTGGGTGCCAGATGATGCCATAAAACAATCCCACACCAGTTCAGAATTATTGATAATAAAAGGGTTATTTATTTAAGGGTAAAACTTACAGATCACTGTTCTATACAACAGTCCTCTGAGAACAAGCAGGAAACAGAGTCTAGCAGCCGGAACAGGAGCCAGAAGCAAGAGAGAAGGCACACAGTTCCCACTGCTTTTTAAACTATAAGAGACCACACCCAAGTGGGCTGATATCTTAAAGGCTATTGGTTGAAGGAGCAGAATGTGCTTCCACAGCAGTGTTTCCTACACTAAGTGGGTCTGGGTATTGAACTCAGATCATTAGGCTTGGCAACAGTCACCCTCACTAGCTGAGCCACATATGTAACCAACAAATTGTGTTTCACATAGAAATCTACTTAAAATAAACATGCAATGGTTCCCTGTGGCCACTAAAGAGCACTGCAGTCTCATGCACCATGGATGTTACATCACCTGAGCCTCAGATGTGTTCTGAAAGCAAACTCATTTTTAATATTTGTGATTTGCCTCTGGAAAGTACATCTGTGCTTTAAATAACAGAATTATTCAATTTTGGAATCTATATTTGTGTTGGTTTAAAGATTTTCTTATGATTTGACAACATTTGAAGTTATAAAGAAACAGGAAACTATTATTTAGGGGAAAATTGTAGCATTTTGTTGCTTCCTCAGCATATAAAAATTTAAAGATATTTAGCACATGAAATATTGACCAGGAGGCATAATCTTTCATGTTCTTCATGATCATCTTATAGAATGTTTTGTTTATTTATTATGCTGTGTATGCCGTATGTGTGTGAGCACACACTTGTCATGATGCATAGAGCATCTTGCCAGTCCTCATTTTCATATTTTAATGTTAGGTAGCTTTTCTTCATGTTTCAGAATCATGTTAATTTAACTGAATTATTAGTTTGGATCAAGTGTGTGGTTTCTGATTTTTACTAGAAATTGACCTATTTTTTAATTTTCTCTTTTTCTTTCCAAAGTAGTTATATCACAGAAAACATATCAATCATTCAATGGCTTTTTGATAAATGGCTTCCAAAAATTAAATTAAACTAAGCTAAATCATACCACCTCTATCTGTCCTTCTGGCTACATTTTTCAACAAAATCCCCCTAGAGATTCATATTCATTTTAATTTCAGTTACGTATTCATATTTCAAATCTTCTCAGGATAATGAAATTTGAGAATAAATTTATAAAACACCATTATGATATTGCATAAGACTCTTTTTAACCTCTGGAGATCAGAGGGCATTCTCAGGAATCAGTTCTCTCCTCCCTCTTGGGTTCTTGCGAGTGAACTCAGACTTGCTCAGCAAGTGATTTCAGCCATGGTGGCACCTCATAGATGTGATATTTTAAAAGTTTTGAATTACTAAATATGAACATTTCAATGGTACTTTTTTCCTTCAAGAACAGTTGATATCTACCATTTATCCCTACAGTTATGTAGAGTAGCTTTCGCTTTGAGAAGGAAAAAGGTAAAATTATTCTGGAAAAATCAAAATAAGACACAGAACACTGATAGAGGTCTTCAGAACATGTTACCATAATCACCTAAGGTGAGTGGAGCTTGTAAATTTATTGTAAAATTTGATAGTTTGACTGTGGTAGAAAACAGTTCTGTACTTCAATGGGGTTCCAATGGCATCTTATGTCATTGTTGTCACAGCCATAATCACACCATAATTGTTCATTTTATTGCCTGTTTCACAAAGTAGATAAAAAATTCTACACACTTTAATGTTGCATTTGTTGGATTTTTTTCTTTTTATCTATTCTTTTTTTATACATTACATCCTGACCACAACCTCTTTTCCTTCCACTTCTCCCAGCTCCCCTGTCCCCTGACACACACACACACATACACACACACGTTCCCTGTCTCCTACATCAACTGCTCCTCAGTCTCCTTTTAGAAAAGAGCAGGAACCCAGTGATGTCAACTGAACACAGGATAACAAGATGTAACAAGACTAGGCATACATATAAGTGAATATCAGTTGTTGGATATTTTAACTTTAGTAGTATGTGTTTGATAAATGAATCTTTAAAAATTCGTTAGAAAACGAACAAGCATGCTAAGTAGAAGTGCACAAGCTTAAAATAAATGAAATTTTATACAATACTGAAATTTGTTGATATAGAATTTCATGTGTAAGATTTTTTTTTTCCTTTTGAAACAGGGTTTCTCTGCGTAACAGTCTTAGCTGTCCTGGAACAATCTCTTGTAGGGCAAGCTGGCCTCAAACTCACAGAGATTTATCTGCCTCTGCCTCCCGAGTGCTAGGATTAAAGGCATGTGCCACCACCACCAGGCATCACATGCAAGATTTTTAGCATTCAATATATCAACTGACTGCTGTGACCTTGGTCCTGTTTTAAGGTCTTTTGTGTCAACTAAGTTTCTGATTGGTTTCAGCTCGATCTCTAATTCTAAAATAGTTAGCTAGCCAGGGGATGGCAGAAAAGAGACTTAGGTCAGCTGACTCTCATCCTGTGGTTCTCAAGAGTGACCTTTCCACTTACATATCCACACCATGCAAATCACAAGACTGTTTTTCAGCATGACTCAGGATCAGGCTGTGGTTATTCATGATAGACCATTCAAGTGGGGAGACCACCTGCTTTATTCCATAGCTGTGGAACTGAGGCACTCAGTGGTTAATGGACTTCAACTTATTTTTCATTAAGAATTCTAAACACTTCTTGCTTTCTGTATGTCATGGGGGTGACCATATACTGAAAAGGTCATTCTTTTTTAAATGTCAAAAAGGGTGAGATTGCAGCATTCATTCACTAAATAGCTCTGGGACTGATCAAAGATTTTCCCAGATGAAATAACCCTCTAAAGCCATCTACTACTCACATGGTAAATTAGCATATATAAATAGCTTAATGTATATATTAAAAAGATCATTTCAGAACACTGGAAAAGATGATTTTAGACCATTGAATACATGGACCAAAGACTCAGAATATCCAGTATACACAAAAATAAATGTATCATTTTAGCATGAATGTGTGAAAATATATAAAAAGATACCATAAAGCTAGGATTTTGCTATGTGGACAACTTTTAAAAAGCATTCTATTGCTTTCTTCTTTCTAATATTATGTAATTTACAGTTACTTTTTGAGTAATCCGTATATCTATACTAAGTGTTCCAATCATAATCACCCACCACCTCCTCTTCCAACTTCCTCAAACATCATAAACTCCCTTTATTTCTTGCATCCCATTGGGTCTATAAAGGCGCAAGTCATAAACAATCCCACACCAGTTTGGAATTGTGATTAATAGGGTGGTATTTATTTAAAGGGGAATAAACTTACAGATCACCGTCCCAGACAACAGCCCTCTGCGCACGCAATTAGGAAGAAGTCTAGTCGCCGGAACCGGAGCAGGAAGTAAAGAGAGAGAGGAGGGAAGTGGCTGCTTTTTTTAAAGGGAAAGATACCACGCCCCAATGGGCTGGTATCTTGGCGGCTATTGGCTGGAGGAGCGGAAGGACCTCCCGCAACAGGTCTAATTAGTACTGTCCATATATGTATGACTATAGGGTCATTCACTAGAGCATAGTCAATTACTAGGGACATACTTGTGAGTAAAAACTGACTGCCCCTCTCCTAGCAGCCGTCAACTGTCAATAGCTCCTCAGCTAGGAGAAATGACTCCCTTCTTCCATCCTGTTCAGATGTTGGTAGGTTTGGTCTTGTGCAGGGAAGCACAGCTGCTCTGAGTTTATGTGTACAGTGGTTCTCTCATAACCCCCAAACACTATTTTGTCTCACTCCTCCTTGCCCTCTGGCTCTTACAATATTTCTGCCCCCATTCCATGAGGTTGACTGAACCTTTCTGGGGAGAGTGTTTAGTTGTGACTGAGCACTCCACAGCTGTCTGTTCTCTACATTCTGACCAGTTTGGAGACTTTGTATTAACCATTGCCCATTCCATAAAGAAGCTCTGGTGAGGTCTGTGAGCTGCAGTCACCTATGGGTTTAGAGATCCCACTTTGGAAGGAGTTCAATACTAAGACACAACATAATTTTGAATGCAGTTTGAAAGAGCACTTCTGGAAACCACTGTGTCCATTCTTTTATTTTCACATACATAGAAACGGCTTAAAATTATACAGAGATTTAAAATACAAACAAATACACAAACACTTTATTGCACATAGGAAATATGTTGAACAAAGTACTATATGTGATCTTATGGACTGGGAAAGACACAAATAGGTTATTCAACAAGATTGGAATTATTCAAGGGTCAGTCCTCATCATGTAGGTCCTAACAGAGATCTGCCATGACACATATTGCACTTTGTTTTCAGCACTTTGAAACATGCTTTACAAATATTCCTCATAAGGTGTGCTTTTGTCTCTTCACTGCAGAGAAGACTTTTAAAGACAAAGAAATACGTACCATTGAAAGTGAGCTGCCTACACTGAGGAAGTTAAAGAAAAGGTCATCCTTACACTTTGGGGAAAGACAATTGACAAAATAATGTGACAAAGGTCTGTTAATAGAGGAAACTATTGCAAAGCTTGGTGTCCTAAGCATTGCTCTACTTGTGAATACTTTCGGAGTTTAAGAAAATCATTAATCAGCCAAATTTTCCCATATCTACATTCAGATTTACTACCACCCAAATCCTTTCAAATAGTGCAAATTTGAAGGCACTGGCTGTCGCAGCCACTCAGCAATAAATAGTAACTCTAAAGCTAGTCATTTTATTCATTCTAGATTTAAAATATAAAGTGCATCTATGAGGCTTCATAGTTGTCCTCTCATTTTTTTTTTTGATATGGTTATTCATCAGTGAGTGACTTTTTCAGCTCATGGTCAAGGAAGACTCCAATACAGATCCTGGAGTCTCTCCATAATGTCCCACAGTCTTATATGGAAGAGTCTCAGGATGATGTAAAGTTGGTCTGTGAGGTCTTTGTGAAAAATTTGACCATAGAGTAGCATCCAGTCACACAACCGTCCTGTGGATCCATGGCACAGTCATCTAGATAAAGGCTTCCTTGTCATCTGGAGGGCTTGCTACAGACCCAGTGTAAGTTCTTCTCACAGTCCTCAGTAGCAATGTCTGTGCTGTTTAGAGACACGCACCTCTCAGACCCTGTCAGGTTGAACCTGTCAAACCATAAAGACACTCATATTTATTTCCAGTCCTCATTTCCGGCCAGTTACATGAGAATAAATGTTGAGGTGACCTCTGCCTTTTCTCTTTGTTCCTTGAGTAGGAAGCACAGAACACAAGTCTTGCAACCAAGTAGTCATGGGCTTAATATGTAAAGACAACAGACAACAGGGGAGGAGGATCTTGATGGAGAAAGCAGATAGAAGTAAAGGCTTTACTTTCCTGACTTTGGTAGGTGAGCAGTTCAAAATCATTTTTTTAGTTCATAGATCTTTCAAGAAGCACAGTTTTGGGAGGCTTAGGGAATGGTAAGAATCACAGCTAATTTCATCAAGTACAGCTATTTTACTTAGATAATAAGTGGTTTTCTTGTATTCCTTTGTAGCTGTAGGTATACAACCGTGGAACACATACTAAAAGTCCCTTTACCAGAAATACAATTTGTTTTCAAGAGAGGGTCTCACTATTAGAGTAGGCTGACTTTGGGCTCACAGAGAGTCCCCTGCCTCTGCCTTCTGAGTGCTGAGACTAAAGGTGCACACCACCACGCCTTATTTAAAATATAGATTTTAATACTGTTATTGTATCAGTTATTATAAAAATGTTAAGAG
This sequence comes from Chionomys nivalis, assembly GCF_950005125.1. Taxonomy (NCBI): domain Eukaryota; kingdom Metazoa; phylum Chordata; class Mammalia; order Rodentia; family Cricetidae; genus Chionomys; species Chionomys nivalis. The sequence continues at coordinate 20,239,137 of NC_080086.1, read as the reverse complement.
AGTGAGGAATTTATTCATTCTGAGATTATAGATGTAAAAGATCAACACAAAATTTGTAGAATGCCCCTCAAAACTTTAAATATAACTTAATGATGGGTAACAGGAGTGTCTTTGTTGCTTATGGGGAGGTTTCCGCAGATTCATAGACACTTATAATTGGGCATAAATTATGGTCCTTTGTCCCTGAACTTGGAAAGGAAGTGAAATAGGTAACTCTTTCCCAACAGCTGTTTTGACCATCTTCAGAAGTGTTCCTGGACCATGCCCAAACTCATTAAGACTGTTGCTCACACTAGTGTTTGCCAAGAAAAAATTAATAGAAGTTTTTGAGGGATTTTTAATAATAAAGGCGGCTTCTAAATAATTCCAAGGAGCATAATACACATGAGAAGTGATCAAAGTTGTGTGATGAAGAACTGATCCTCCACCACCAACAGAACTTAAAAAGAAGAAAGAAGAGAGTAAAAATAAAAAGAAATAAAAATGAGACAAGAAAGGTTTTTATTTAAAAAAAAACTGTCAGTCTAGAAGGGACAGAGATTTCTTGTGACTTACCATCTGTTAAATTCTTTGCCATTTGCCCATTTCCATGTCTGATTAACTTCATTTTTCAGTCCAATCCAGTGTTCCTGTCTTCCAGCATGTCGCTTCAGAAATATCTTAAAGCACAATGAAGTTGCATTACAAACCTCACTTAGCATCAGGATAAAAACAAAAATCAAGAGCATTTGATGAAATCAGTTGTGAATCTTACCATGTCCTTTTCGGAATCAATAACAGCGAGTGTAGCATCATCTTGAGAACAAGAGTTTTGGGCCAAGGCCCAACTGCTGGTTGCGGTGGAGAAAAAGTAGCATTTCCTCTGGTATGCAACCCACTCGTCCTGGCAGGAAGCAACACGGTGGTCCAATGATGCCAAATTCTGATACAAGCCTGGGCAGTTGTACTGGCCCACTGTGGACAGTAAGATCATTTGTTTTAGTAAGAGAAGACACCAAACCCTCTTCACAGGTAAACCTAGTCTAGCAGATGCTCTGCTCTTAGTTAGGGAGAAGAAATCATACCTCAGCTGTCATCTGTCTGGTGCCCAAGGTCCCTCATCACAGGAAGGGACGTGAGCAGAGGGCTGTGTTCTCTTGGTCATTATACCAGAAAGTGTCAGGAAAGTGGGGAAATCTCAAAAATAACATTTAGGCTAAGAGAAGGGGGGGACACATATTGTAAGTTCTAGATTCAAAACTCGTTTAGAATCTCAATAACCCCACACAGGAATCAGAGGAATGAAGGACTCATTTTAAGCATAGGATAAAGTACATGAGGATATCTGGGAGGAGGTGGAGGAAAGAAAAGTGTGATCATGAGATACTATATGAACTATTTTCAATTAAAAATACAATAAGATGGATGGTTTGGGGTATTTCTTCAAATTGTAACATTTCTTATTTTTAAAAGACATAGATGTGTCTTAGCATGCATGGTGGTACAGCGTTACGCAGCGGGCTCTGGGAGATCTATCTGTTATAATAATTCAGTTTCTAGTCTGTTGGTGTGAGCTAAAAGATAAAATTATTGGCCACTTTTTGGTCCATCTATAGGTTAGATACTCTTTTTCTTGACAACATGAATGAAAAGTCCACATTTTTTTTTAGACTTAAATGTCTATTCAGATATAAACATGCTCTCTTTCACATGATATATAAATCAGATACTTTTTGTGTTTATAAAATTGCTGCAGCCGTCATTCAGGGAGCATAGATTGTATTTCATGATGATCATAAAATTAACCATTTTCTGGTGTGTGAGATGTTTCTCAGTCAATCAGAAGGCCTGATTAACTAGATCAGGCTGAGACCCATTCATTTCTGCTGTATGTGAATTCTTACTGCTACAGGCTATAAGAGAATTCGTGAAGTATAGACTCACCATTCAAGGCAACGAGAGCTATAATTAAGGAAGTGATGATGAAGACAGTCAACACAGCACAAGGGATAGGAACTTGAATGGATCCTTCATGATGCTTCTCAAAATGTATACTGGTGCCATGATCTGAAAAGGAAGAGAAATGGTTACGAATTTAGGTTTTAAGATTGAGCATTTGCTATTTCTTGAGGAACATAATATTAAAAACAGTAATGTGTTGCTCCATCAATATAAAATATTAAGCCAACTTTAACAAATTCTGAGCACAACAACAAAAACTGCAAACAAACAATCAAACAACAGAAATGTCAGGATCTGGACAGGAAGAAATATGTCTGCTCTAGCATGTTAGGTGACTGGAAAGAGGGAAAAGCCAATTTTTGGCTTCAGATTTTAGATTTCGTTTATTTGCAGGATGAGCCCTCAAGATTCAAAATAGTGTGATCCCACAAGAAAACCCTTGTAAGTTCCCAAATTTGCCAGCATGATTTAAAAAAAAAAAATCACAGAAACTGCAGTGTGAAATGGCTCCTTGAATGACATTATAACCAGTGATAATCAGTTCCCACTGTTGTAATCCCAACATGCAGGAGGCTGGTAGAGGAGAATAGCAAGTTTGCAGCTGGTTTATCTGCAAGGTAAGAACCTGTCTCAATTTTTTTTCTCATTACAAAAACGTAGTTTTTCAATGAGGAAAATGTTTTACAACCGAAAGAGTATTTTTGTAGACTGGATCTTAAAATTTGTGAATTCTTTTTTTCTTTTTCTTAAAATATCATCTCCTTACAGATAAGCTTAAGGAGAAGGCACAGTGTGGCTAGTATCATCAACTTGTGCATTTTCTAGGAGTCTCCCCGCCCCCTCCCTTGAAAATCCATTTTCGGGTCTTCTAAGAGAAGCCTTTATCGATACTGTCAGGGTCTGTTTTCTCCTGCCTTCCTTTTCACACCCATACACAATTATCTTCAGGGGTAGTCTTTGGCAGTTGAGTGGTAAATTCAGAGACGGGTTTAGTTTCACTTCTCAACATATAATAACCAGTCACGCTGTTTGGACTCAATTTATCAATAACTCTGGCTCCACAGCAAACACATCTATTTCCAAAACAACACCTAGATCTCAGCAAGCTCAACCCATTGACCCACCTGGTGAATACAGTGTGAAGACAAGCTCCCATGTGACACTTGATTTCCATCACTGAGGGTCAATACTAACCACAGTTCAACCCGTCACCTAGGCAACAAAACATCCCCACTAACAGCACACTTCTGAGGCCTGTGCATTAACAGAGAGATTGAAAACAGATCCACCCATTTTCCACCTTCCAATCACCCAAACGGAGACTGCTGATTCCTTTGTTGCTAAGGTTCTAGCAATGATAGCGTAAGTTAAACTTACAAGGGTAGATGGGGCTGACCCAGGCCAGGATGGGATTTTCTGTATTAGGTCTTTGTTCCTTCCACTATTGTTTATAGTCTCATTATTGTTTTTTATATTTTTTCCTTTTAAGTGAGACACACAGGTATTGGTGATTTAGGTCTCTAAAATATTGCATATTATTTATCTGTATTTGACTTCATGATTTCAAATAAGAGATGAGTTTTTAAAGATAATGGAGGCTTTTTTTAATGGAGGCTTTTTTTAAAAGAATAAATCAACATGACAAAGAAGCACTCAGAAAATAATTTCCTCCTCACTAATTGTCTTGACTGTGTTGGGAAAGCGTGTCTTTTGATTAACTGGATAGTTCTTGCTTAGAAATTACTCTAGCTCCCAAGTGCTAAGTGCTTGAGGCTCCTCATCACTCAGATACAAACAGAATGGGGAAATTCTGGCAATAGGAAGCATAACGCGTGTAGAATAGACAGAAAGAAGAGAGGGAAATGTGCAGGGTGATCATGTTTCGATAAAAATGATGAAAACGGATAGTTGTTATGGAAACTGAAGTAAACCATTGAACGAGAGAAATAAGATAAAATGGAAGAATGGAGTTTCAATGACAATGTCATGGCTGAAGATGACATTTGAAAGAAGAGAAGCACTACATCCTAACAAATCACCACATGACACTGTTGATGTCTTGGGTGCGTAAATCTGTTTTCTCTAAGACTGGATATCTGTGTGCTTCCAGCTACTGAAGGATTCATGGTGAGAGAAGTGAAGAGACAAGACACACAGAAAGCAGGCAAACATACAAGAAAAGACCAAGAACGTAACTGTTCATGTGGAAAGCAGCTCTTCATAAAGAGCGGTAAGAGCTCCTGAATTATGGACAGATGGTTATGGGAAAATGATGCAGAATAACTATTCTAAGGCAGATAATTTTCCATTTAAATTTAATAGTTGAAATGATATACATCGATTCAAAGGAAAAGTCAATTAAAGATCTTCTGAAACTTATACGTCTCCCTCTCACACAAGTATTCTGTCTTCTTACAGCCAGAGAGGTGTTTACCTATGGCTGGCTTCTCTTTTACACACTGAAATAGGCCCTAAGCAAGTTTCCAAAGATTTCTATCTCTCCGTTCTGCACTCTATCCCTTACATCAAATATAAAGATCATATCAGAATGTAAGAAATCACACGACTTACCCTTCTGCCCTCTCTCCAGATGTGAAGAGCTGGTCTCCGTTATGGAGCAGTCTTCAGAATTCATCTTTTCTTCTTCTCAAGATTTCCTGACTTCCCTGGCGTATCTCAAGAGGTCTACAGTGAGTCCTTGCTGAAGCTGTCTTGCCAGTGCCTTGGTCTCTGAGGCGTTTCAGCCTTTATACCTCATTAATCTGGCTCCACCCCTTCCTCCTCCCTCCTACTTGTTCAGTTCTGCCAGTTCTCTTTAATTTATGCTCCAGTGGCCCAGACGCTTCACCCTGTGTTGTTGTGGTGAGCTGTGGGTTTTCCCTGCTGTCTGAAATGCGCTTTCTCACAACTGTAGCCTCAGGAGAAAAAGATAAATGGGATTTTCCCACAATTAAAGATATCTTTTCCATTTTTTTAAGAAAACACAAATAACTTAGCAAGTAGCATCATCTAAACACAGAGTTAAAGGTTTGAGATTGCTGTATCTGATATGGAAAAAACACTGGAAGAGAGGGCAAACTTTTTTTTGTAATCCTATTCATGCATTTCCTTGAACATGCGGCTATTGGCATTTATTGAATATCCATTATGTACCAAGTATTGCTAGTGGCCAGAAGGTGGACTGTTGAGTAGGGACTTGAAAATTTGTATCCTCGTGGCTCTTTCTCTAACTTGGACAGGTTTTATTCAGGAAATTATGAATTTCAAAAGTGCAATATTCACTTCTTTCCCCCTCAAGGACTAGTAATTTCAAGTGTCATTTAGTCAGGAGTTGCTTTAGTGCAGGAAACAGAAAGCTTGTGGTCTGGAACTTCCTCGCTGTGTTCTAAAACTGTTTATCTTCAGTTATCTATTTCATCGTCCCTTGCCCATTTTCTTGTCATCCTCCACTGTCAGACTTCCTTTGCTTCGCTGCAGCACATCTTTTTGTATTCACCCCCATCCTGTAGGTTATTTAGTTCAGGTGTCTTTGGCCTCAGATATTTGAAATGTGGTTCTGATTCCTGTATCTTCCCATTGTACCGGTCTCATCCAGGTAAGTTATTAAGCACAGCACAAAACAGAGACAGAAAGTGTCCATTTGGTGACTCTCATGTGAGGATCAAAAGGATAAAAACACCGTTCTGCTTAATAACCTTGGAGCCCAAAGATCACAGTCACTCCTGGAGTAAAGCTGTCTTGTTTGTGGAATAAACCTTTCTGGAGATGCTATGCTCAGGTAGGCTGGAAATTGCCATGCAGACACCTGAGACAAGCCAGCGGGTGCATTTGCTGCTTGAGACACAGAGAAGTACATGGTGACCCTTGTGCTGCTCTATTCCCAGGAGCTTTCCTGCGCCGAAGATGGGGTGGCGTTTATAAGTCCGTCGTATCAGTTCACCGAAAGTGCCCTAAAATCTAAGGACCTCCTTACAGCCGAGAAGAAACTTTACATTGGCCTCAGTCCACCTCCTCTATCCCTCTCCCTTCCCAACAGAAGCCTTCTCTCCACATGTCTTCCCAGAAGCCCACCTCTGCGGGGCCTTTAGGTCTTTAGGATTTTTCTTAGTGGTTCTTTCTCTGTGAGCAAGAGAAAGAACCTTACTTTCTGGTAATTAATTAACTCAGTGCCAAGTGACATGCAGAAAGGTCTAGATGCAATGAGAGAGCACACCGATTAACTCGGAGAATGGTGCTCTTCTAACTCATGCCTGTTGAGTGGGATGAAGAGGTTTTCATAGACCCTAGTATTGAAAAACCCTAAGGCAGCGAGAATCACAGCCAACCTCTATTATAAGCAGGTCCTTAACTAAGTTCTTTAACGGCGAAATTAACGCTGTCTGGGAGCCATCCTCCAACAGCACAGGGCTTTGATAGAAATCCATGGAGTCAGCGAGGCTTGACTTTTCTTTCTGGGGAGTAGGGAAAAAGGCACTCACAAACTCTCCTGATAATTTTCTACATTATTCTCTCTCTTTCTTTAGTCTCTCTCCTCCTCTCATGTTCTTCACAGCTTTTATACACCGACAGACTCCACCAGGCAGTACAAGAGTCATAATAGTTGCTTTCTATTTCTCAAGTGAATGACTATAGGTAAAAACATGTTTTTCATCTCCCTCACGTGATTAAATATTTTATGTATTACAGGTGATAAACTTTCCCCAAAACCCACATACATTCATTCCTAAGCAACTTTTTATAGCTTAACCATGCAGGCAGGCAAGGTGTTCTTGTCAGGTGTTTGACTAGTAGGTTGAATTTTACAGGTACAAAGAAAGGGCCAATTATTTTATTGCTTATCTTGAAATGTAAGGCAATTTTATAAGGAATCTTAAGGGAATCACAAACCTAAATTTCTATATATGAAAAGGAATCAGTCATCTCTAGTTTAAATCCTTAGGGTACATATCCATTCAATCTTATATAAATATATTTTTTATACCAGGAGACCGAGGGCAGAAATGGGTATAAGGAATTAATCATAACCTTTGGTCATCAACCAAACCTAGCAAGAAGAGTTCGTCATCCAGTAATAATTGGGCTGCTTTGTTCTTGTTCCCTGACCTTAAAGAATTATGTATTCAACTATGTGTCTTTCTAAAACTTTATTTTATTGAAATTTTACCTAAAAGTTATTTAACTAAAACATATTAATCTAACTTTGTTATTTTCAAAGCTTTGTTTCAGCTGTGATGAACTTTGAGACCTTATAAACACATCTAAGATTCCCTTCTGGTGGGCTGACACATAGAACTTCAATTGCAACTAGCTGCTCCTCTGGCACTGCACAAAATGCAGCACAAATATACAAAATGTATTTTTTAAAAAGCATTTCTTTACCTTTAGTTAAACTTTAAAAAACTATTTTATTCTACATTTATGCATAAGTATGTGTGGGTCATGTATGTTTAAGTTGGTTCCCACAGAGGCCAGAAGGTTCCCTGGAGCTGATGTCACAGGTAGTGTGAGCTTCCTGATGAAGTGCTGGGAACTGAGAACTGAGCAGCAATCACTCTGAACTGCTGAACCATCGGTGATGAGGCACCTCTCCAGCCCCAAACCCGACTGTGTCTGTGTGTGTGGGAGGGAGAGAGAGAGACAGAGACAGAGACAGAGAAATAGTGCACATGTGGAAGTCAGAGGACAACTTGCAAGAGTCACGTTGGTTCTTTCCTACCATGTAGTTTCAGGGGATCAGACTTGACTCATTATCCACTGAGTCATTTCAGCAGCCCTTTGTTGACTGGGGTTTCTGTCCTGCCTGGTCCTGTCACCGTTTAGTCCCAAAGAACTACACAGAGAGCTACATTAATTATAAACTGATTGGCCTATTAGCTCAGGCTTCTTATTAACTCTTAAAACTTATATTAGCCCATAATACTTGTCTATGTTAGCCACGTGGCTTGGTACCTTTTTTGGTGAGGTAGTCACATCTTGCATGCTCTTTGACTTTCTCTGTTTCTTTTTAATAAAATGCTGATTGGCCAGTAGCCAGGCAGGAAATAGAGGCAGGGTGACCAGGTAGGAAGTAGAGGCAGGGCAATGAGAACAGGAGAATTCTGGGAGAGGAAAGAGTCTGTCTGCAGTTGTCACCCAGAGGCAGATGCAGAGACAGATGCATGATGTAGGTTCCATTTTTCACGCCACAGCAATGTACTTATTTTACCTTTTTATTGAATGTTTTTATTATATGTATTGATTTATTGCAGGAGAGTAAGGAATGTGTCAAGACATGTGTCTTGAAATCAGAGGTTAATTTCTGGGAGCCAGTTCCTTCCTACCACATATGGGTCACAGGTATAGAATTTGGGTCCTTGGGCTTGGCAACAAGCTCCTTGACCAGCATCTATCTGGTCGATATTGGTGGAATTTTTCATGATCAATTCATGATTTAAAGATCTCTACATTTTCAATCCTCCAAAACATCTGAACAAGCAGTGCACCCCAGACTTGAAACTTCTGTTTCTTCCTGTCCCCCGCCTCGGGTATCTACATGGTCTAGAAAGAGAAATTTACAGCTGTGAGCTCCTCCTCAGGATATTATGATAGCAATAGGTTTCTGAATCAAGGACATAGAGCAAAGTTAAAGCACAAGTTTCCTGTGTGGATCTTCAAGAACCATTATAGCTGGATAATAAAAGAAAAGACCATTTCTTGATTTAAAATATTGGAGTATTTGTCAGATGTGGTAACTAGTGATCTAACACATAAGACACAGAGGGAAGAGGATTGTCACAACAAGCCTGGGTTGTATAGTGTGGTAAAACTGCCTTTGAGCCCACCTATGCCAAGTAAGTAAACCCTCACTCACGTACTGCAAAGGTTCACCATGTTGAACATGGGTAGAGTAATTTCCTTGATATATTGTTGATGCTTTCTCTGGAGTGAATAATGTTACTTATGTGACCCCTGGAAAAGTCATAGTATGTGGTTTTGTCCCAATTTTCTCTCATCTGTTTTGAATTGATGTGCTGTATACTATTGTTAATCTCAGTTGAGCCACAGTAGGCCACTGGACCTGCTAGATTGTTCTCATTAGGTTTTTTGTTTATTTGTGTTTGTTTGTTTTTATCAGTCTGAAAAGAAGCCAACTGAAAAGAGGGGACCTCAGAGAAAATGCCTCCATCAGATTGACTTATAGGCAAACCCGTGGGCATTTACTTGATTAATAATTGATATGGTAAGGCAACACTTCTGAGCAGGTGATCCTGGGTTGTATAAGAAGGCAGCCTTGAGGAGTAAGCCAGTAAACAACACTCATCCAAGGTCTCTGCTTCAGTTCCTGCTTTCTGGTTCATGATTTGAGTTCATGCTCTGATTTCTCTTTATGATGAACTGTGATTGGGAAGTGTAAGCTAAAGAAAGTTGTCCCTTCCCAAGTGGGTTTTGGTCAGTGAGCTCTACCATAGCAATAAAAAAATATATAAAATAATATATATTACATATATACTCTGATATAGTATATATATATATCATTATACACTATATATAATGTGTGTAATATATAATGTATATAATATACACATGCTCTGATATATATACATACATATTCACATTCTGATTGCTTTAGCCTTTTACCTTTTCCTTGTGCAAATATGACTTTCAAAGAACTGACTAATACAGACTTCATATTTCAGTGTTCATATTTACCAGTAGGTACCCTGTTCTGGCTAGTTATATATCAACACAAGGTAGAGTCATTTGGGAAGAGGAAACCTCAATTGAGAGAATATCACCACCAGACTGACACATGAACAAGTCTGTGAGTTATTTTCTTGATGATCATTGTAGAGGGTCTAGCACACTGTGGGCAGTACCACCCCTAGAGCAGTGGTCCTGGATGGTATAAAAAGACAAGCTGAACAAGCCATGGGGAGCAAGCCAATACACAACATTATTCCACCGTCTCTGTTTCAGTTCCAGCCTTAAATCCCTGCTCTGACTTTCCTCAGTGATAGTCTGTGACCTGGAAGTTTTAAGATGGAATATACTTTTTCCTCCCCAGGCTGCCTTTGATCGCTGAGGTTATCACAGCAATAGCAACCCTCAATAAGACTTGCCTTTTCCCCTCTGGTGAGTCTCAAATGTGTTAGTTACTTCACTGTGTCAAAATACACGACTGAAACAGTATAATGAAGGGATAATTTTGGCTCATAGTTTGAAAAAATATATAGGCAATCTTGTTAGGAAGGGAATAACAAGAGAAGGATGAGGTGTCTGATCACAACATACACACACATGCACGCATATACATTAAATATACTCTGATTATATATACATTTTTATATCAATGTATTTAATGCATGTAATATATACACACTCTGGCATATAACATTGTGTATGACATATGTATATACACACACAAATACACATATTCTAATTACTTTAACCTTTTTCATTTTCCTCATGCAAAGGAGGACTTTCACAGAACTGATTAACACAAATTTTGTATTTCAATGTTCACATTTGTTAGTATGCACCCTGTCCTGGCAAGTTTTATATCAATACAAAGTATAGTCAATTGGGAAGAGGAATCCCAAGTTGAGAAAATACTATAACCAGGCTGACCCATGAGCAAGTCTGTGGGTTATTTTCTTGAATGACGATTGATACGAGAGGATCCAGAACACTATGACACTGTGGATGCATACACACACACACACACACACACACACACACACACACACACACATATATATATATATATATATATATATATATATATATATATATATATAGAGAGAGAGAGAGAGAGAGAGAGAGAGAGAGAGAGAGATTGGTGCTCAGTCTACTTGGCTTTCTTCTTTTTCACTCTATGACCCAAATCCATGGTAGGTAGCCATCAGTATTTAGGGTGGGTCTTCTCTTATGTTTTTGATTGTAAACCTGGACTTTAATGGCTGAGTCATTTCTATAGCCCATAGGGTGAGACTTCTGATTGATTTGAAGCTCTTTGGAAATGCCTTCACAGAAACATCCAGAAGTCTGTTTCCTAGATAACCAAACCCAGTCAGTCTGTCAATGAAGATCAGCTATTACACCATGAAAGGTGAAATCTAATTCCCCTAACTAGGTACTAACTACCCTTGAGATTTGAATATTCCTGGACAGCTTGGCAGGTAAACGAAGTAAATAAATAAATTTTTCAAAAAGAGAATCTTCGTTCAAGTCTCACTTTCCCACAGATTCTGCACAGATCAAATGAGTTGACTTTCATTTTGTTCCTTAAGGAAGATAAACTTGTTTTCACTGAGGAGGGAGTGTTCTTGTTTTTGTTCTTTATAATCTCAGGTTTTTTTATTTTTCATGGCTAAGTCTTCTTGTTTATGTTTAATACCACATATCACCTCCACAGCAAGACTTTCCCTAAACACCATGTAAAAAATTTTCTGTTTCTAGTTCTTCTACTTATGAAAGCCTTTAAAATTATTATCAGCTTCTGTATCTAACTTCAAGAGAGTAAGGTGTTTATGGCCAGGGACTTATCTTCCCTGTTTATCGGGGATCTTTCATACGTTAATAGAGCCTAGAACACTGAAGGAACCCATTAAATGGTGCTGAGTGATGCATGCAAGTCTTAAATTCAAGTCTTTGTTAACAGTGTGTATGTGGGAAGTCTACACAGCTCTACTAATTTTTGGCTTTGTTACCTGCAAATCAAATCGATTTCCAGCAGTTTCTGAGAGTTACATGAAGAACAAACGTGAACTGAAAAATTAATGTTCTACAGATGTTAGGGTTTTTTGTTGTATAATGCAGGGGGAGTCTGGTGTGTGAAGACTTTTCATTTGAGGAGAGGCACTAGGAAATGATAACCGAAAATTCTCAGCATCATTGCTGATGCAATGCAACATGTCTGCTGTGTGTCAGGAACTTGGGCAGACAGAGGAAGTTGCTGCAACCTCATCAGTCACCTCTAAGCAAGTTCTTCGTGCTAAGATTTTCACTCCAGTGCTCTAGGTTTCTCGCGTCCTTAACCACAACCAACTGCACTGATCTTCTACATACACAGTTATATATGCATTTATGTATATTTGTTATGGACAACGTGGTTTATATACATTTCACATATATGTCATTAGTCACAAATGATAATTAGACTTCTTATTGTTTATAATTTGATAAATATCTTTAAACATTATGACATGGATATGTCCTCAAAATCTGAATATTCCAGGACAGTCTGGCAGGCAAACTTTATTTTAAAATGATTTTGTTTTCTAAGAAGGTACTTCTCATCTCTCATTTTCCCCTCATATTCTCCACAGGTCAACTGTACTGACTTTCTCCTTGTGCTTAAGGAGGGTTAAATTTGCATTCCCTATGGAGGGCATGTTCTTTCTTTGATTCTTTATATTCCAAGATGGGTCTTTGTGGCTAATCTTCTTGTTTATATTTAATACCACACATCACCTCTGCAAACAAGTCTCTCTCCCTAATCAAACACTTGCCCTTTTTATGAAATCATTTACCCCTACTTAGCTTTTAAAGGACATCCAAAGCATTTTATTGAAGTCAATACTCATGTGAGTGGGAGAATGAAGTCACTACCAAGAAAAATAACAATAAAAAAATTACTAAGAATAGATGTGTTGTTTGCCTCCTGGATACCTCTGGCCCTCTTATTCTTCACAATCTTCAAAAGCCTCTACTTTGTGTCAAAATTTTGTCATAAACCACTTTCAACCCCTGTTACTTCCCCCATCCTCACTCTCTCCTCTCCTTTCCTTATTTTTGAAATGGAAAGTGTCTTTAGTTCTTACAAGGGTGGCACCCATGTGTAGAGGTTGGCCAACTCTTGTCTGACTCATGTCTGCTGTCCTGCTGTAATTATTAAAAGCCACCATTACACTACCAAGAGGTGCTTGTTAACTGCCACAGTTTTTCTGGTAACACAACTAAAACTGACTTGTTAAACAAAAGGAACGAAATAGGCAGAGTCACAGTATAGTGTGGGGAGCTGGGGTTTCAATTGCTTCCTTTGCATTCAGAACAAACTTTCTGAGAAATCAATCCCAAAGGGTTTAATTCTTTCTTAATATCTTTATAAGACATAGTATAGTGACAATGAAGTCTTAGTCACCTTCCCATTTTTGCTTGATTTGTGGAAATTTGTACACAGTCTTTCTCACATTATGTAGCTCTGGCTGACCTAGAGCTTCTTATTTAGCGCAGGCTGGTCACACCACATAGTGCTAGGATTATATGTGCCACCATCCCTGATCTTTCCATTTCTTTAGAAATATTGTATGGGTTTCATTACATGAGTAATATATTGAAATGAAGCGATATCCATATGTATATGTTCATCTCTGTTGTTATTAGCACTTCATAATTGAGAAAACAGAGACTCAAAGCTACTGAGGCTTGGGCAAGAGTTGGGAGAGGTCATTCAGACTCTAAAACCCGGTGCTGATCTCCTTCATGTGTGACCTTATATGAAGAATCCGGAGGGGGTTTCTGCAGGGAAATGATGTCATGTGAGGTAGATGCAAAGCGGAGCAGGAAGGCAGCGTGTACAGTCCTTATCACGGCAGCTGCCTTAGTGGTACATGTTCAAAGAAACCACAAACTTCCGACCTGAGACAGTTTCCGGTGACAACCTGCTCATCATATTTTAAAATAATTTTTTTTTCTTCTAGTGGGTGAAGTTGGTACCGGAAAGTCTGTAATCTTCTCATGGACCAGATTTTCAGTTTGTTTGTATTAAACTAATTCAAATTCTGTATATCAGTATCACTTCTTTTCACCTCACAGGTGTGTGTGTGTGTGTGTGTGTGTGTGTGTGTGTGTGTGTGTGGTTTGAAATGGGTACCAGGTAGGGCCAGTAAGGTGGCCATGAGTAAGTGGGGGATTTCCAGTTCTCAGCAATTTCCAGTCTTCTCTGAGTTCATCAAGCTTTCTTACTTTCTTCTTCCGCAGAACATTTCCCCAGACACAAAAGCAAATTGGAAAGTGTGAGTTGATATATTTTTTTTCTTGATTTGTAGCGATAAGACGTAAAGTTCACGTGCACATGAACTTGGACTCAGAACTCTAACTGCTTTTGAAAGTGAATTGTATAGGAGAACTATACCATCAAAAAGACATGTTGTTTAGCTATGCCTGAGATCATTCCAAAAATTTGTTCTGGGCACTTCACACATTCAGAGAATGTTTGAGGATAACTCTCAGAGAAAATGGTGTGGAGATGGCAAGCACAGCACAGGAATCCCAGAAAGGTCAGAGCCTAAGAAACTAAGTGACTGAGATGAGTCCCTCTGTGTTTGTCTCTCTTGCTTGACAGATGGGCAGTGACTTGAACAGAGTGCTTAATTTATATACACAGAGAAAACCTGAGAGGAAGATTCCAGCACTTGGACCCACCCTGGAGCTCACATGCATTGGAATATTTCTCAGGTATGGGATGAATATTCAAGGTTAAAGAAGATACAAAGAATCATAATTATGTATTATGAATAATGTTAAGCTACTGTATTCAACAATATAACTAAACGTCACACCCCCAAGTTCACTGTGTTCAGTGTCATCCATTGACACAGGAAGGAATAAGGCCAATTTATTTTCTGTAACTATTAAGGACATATAACTCAAATTTAACATACTATACTTGGAAAATAATTTCTTTTTAAAAATTATCTTAATTATTTATAAGTATGGGTGTTTTGTTTGCACACCAATGAGGCCATCAGATCCCACGGGACTACAGATACACTCAGTTGTGAGCAGTCATGTGGGTGCTGGGAATTGAACTCAGGACCTCTGGGAGAGCAGCCAGTGCTCTTAAACACTGAGCCTTCTCTCCTGTCCCAAGAATTAACTTCCTTCCTTCCTTTCTTCCTTCCTTCCTTCCTTCGTTCCTTCCTTCTTTCCTTCCCTCCTTCCTTTTTTCTTTCAATCTTACACCTGTCAGAATGGCTAAAATCAAAAACACCAATAATAGCCTTTGCTTGAGAGGTTGTAGAGTAAGGGGTACACTCATTCATTGCTTGTGGGAATGCAAACTTGTGCAACCACTTTGGAAAGCAGTGTGGTTGTTTCTCAGGAAATTCGGGATCAACCTACCCCTGGACCCAGCAATACCACTCTTGGGAATATACCCAAGAGATGCCCTATCATACAACAAAAGTATATGCTCAACTATGTTCATAGAAGCATTGTTTGTAATAGCCAGAACCTGGAAACAACCTAGATGCCCTTCAATGGAAGAATGGATGAAGAAAGTGTGGAAGATATACATATTAGAGTACTACTCAGCAGTAAAAAACAATGACTTGTTGAATTTTACATGCAAATGGATGGAAATAGAAAACACTATCCTGAGTGAGGTAAGCCAGACCCAAAAAGAGGAACATGGGATGTACTCACTCATATTTGGTTTCTAGCCATAAATAAAGGACATTGAGCCTATAATTCGTGATCCTAGAGAAGCTAAATAAGAAGGTGAACCCAAAGAAAAACATATAGTCATCCTCCTGGATACTAACCTTCATCAGGCGATGAAAGGAGACAGAGACAGAGTCCCACATTGGAGCACCGGACTACAACCCCAAGGTCCAAATCAGGAGCAGAAGGAGAGAGAGCACGAGCAAGGAACTCAGGACCACAAGGGGTGCATTCACACACTGAGACAATGGGGATGTTCTATCGGGAACTCACCAAGGCCGGCTGGCCTGGGTCTGAAAAAGCATGGGATAAAACTGGACTCGCTGAACATAGCGGACAATGAGGACTGCTGAGAAGTCAAGAACAATGGCACTGGGTTTTGATCCTACTGCACGTACTGGCTTTGTGGGAGCTTAGGCTGTTTGGATGTTCACCTTACTAGACCTGGAAGGAGGTGGGAGGTCCTTGAACTCCCCACAGGGCAGGGAACCTGGTCTGCTCTTCGGGCTGATGAGAGAGGGGGAGTTGATTGGGGGAGGGGGGGAATATGGGAGGTGGTGGCGGGGAAGAGACAGAAATCTTTAATAAATAAATAAATAAATTTTTAAAAAAAGGAAAAAAAATAAATAAAACCTTCAGGGCTACATGCTTTTCTAGATCTAGCTATTAATAATGAAATTTTAATAGTGAAATAGAAAATTAAAAATTTTCCAAGAATAGTAAATTAAACATGAGTGTTGTAGTGGGAGCTGTGGCAGGGCTGCGTCCCGCCACCCGGCTAGCTTTACCCGAAATAATTACACGGAAACTGTATTCTTTTAAGCACTGCCTGGCCCATTAGTTCCAGCCTCTTATTGGCTAGCTCATACATATTGATCTAACCCATTTCTAATATTCTGTGTAGCAACACGAGCTGGCTTACCAGGAAAGATCTTAACCTGCATCTGTCTGGAGTGAGAGAATCATGGCAACTCACTGACTTGGCTTCTTTCTCCCAGCATTCTGTTCTTTTTACTCCGCCTATCTAAATTCTACCCTATCAGAGGCCAAGCAGTTTCTTTATTAATTAATCAATGAAAGCAACAGATAAATACAAGACCCACCTCCATCACATGAGAAGATGAAAACTCTGAATCAGAAATTGATCAGCTTATTTTATTACTAAAACAAACTTAAATTCATCAACATTTATAAGAAATATATCTTAAAACTAAGTCTGTTGAAGAATGAAATGTTTGTTTTCATTTAAAAGCTGCCAAGACTTGCCTTATTAGGAAATGAAAAGGAAAACGATTTCAGAAGATGGAAGTTAAGGCATTTGGTAACTGACCATTTATGATGAAAGTCCATAAATTAATTAAGAATATAATTGCCTTGAAGTGTAGGCTCTATAGAGGAATAATAATCTGTAAACTACATCATCACTAGTATAGAACTGAGAACATTTTCTTGCGAAATCAGGAATGAGATGAGAGGTACACTATTTCATATGTCTTTATCTCTCTCTCTCTCTCTCTCACGCACGCGCACACACACACACACACATTTTTAGACAGCTTAACATTTCTTTTTTTTTTTTTTTTTTTTTTTTACTGCTCCAGTCGATGGAAGGGGACTTCATTTGGTCCCAAGGTCATGGGCCATTTATGGCCCCAGCTTTATTTGACCTTCTTCTTGGGGCGCAGGTTGTTGGTGTGGCCGCGCTTCTTCTTGCGGCAGTTGACTGCACGGGGGTGCAGGCGTGCATAGCACTTGCGGCAGATCATCTTGTCACAGTTGTACTTCTGGGCAAGCTGACGAAGGGACAGCTCGATGATGCCACCACGCAGACGAAGCACCAGGTGCAAAGTGGACTCTTTCTGGATGTTGTAGTCCGACAGGGTCCAGCCATCCTCCAGCTGCTTGCCGGCAAATATCAGCCTCTGCTGGTCAGGTGGGATGCCTTCCTTGTCGTGGATCTTGGCCTTGACATTCTCGATGGTGTCACTGGGCTCGACCTCAAGAGTGATGGTCTTGCCCGTCAGGGTCTTCACAAAGATCTGCATGTTGGCGTCAACGCACTCGGTTGCTGCATTGAAAAGAAAGAGGACGGCAGAAGCGTAAACCCCCGAGTCTCCTCTCAGCCAGCTTAACATTTTGTAGCCTAGCCTGGCCTTGAACTCATGAACTCAGATTCTTCCAGTGCTGGGATATAGGCAGAGATTGCTCATTTGTTTCTCAGTCACCCAGTTGTGAATAATCACACAGAAACTATATTAATTATAGCTATGTTTGGCCAATAGCTTATGAATATTCCTAGCTAACTTTTTTAATTTTTTTATCTTTATTTTATTCTTTTTTAATTAAAATTTCCACCTCCTCCCCGATTCCCATTTCCCTCCCCCTCCTCCCACACAAGGCCCCCTCCCCCAACAACCCTCCCCCTCTCCTCACTCTTCTCCCCCTCCCCCCACTCCATTCCCCCTTCCTCTCCAGTCTGAAGAGCAGTCCAGATTCCTTGCCCTGCTGGAAGTCCAAGGTCCTCCCACTTCTATCTAGGTCCAGGAAGGAGAGCATCCAAACAGGCTAGGCTCCCACAAAGCCAGTTCATGTATGAGGATCGAAACCTAGTGCCATTGTCCTTGGCTTCTCATCAGCCTTCATTGTTCGCCATGTTCAGAGAGTCCGATTTCATCCCATGCTTTTTCAGTCCCAGTCCAGCTGGCCTTGGTGAGCTCCCAATAGATCAGTTCCACTGTCACAGTGGGTGGGTGCACCCCTCGTGGTCCTGACTTCCTTGCTCATGTTCTCCCTCCTTCTGCTCCTCATTTGGACCTTAAGAGCTCAGTCCGGTGCTCCAATTTGGTTCTCTGTCTCTATCTCGATCCATCGCCAGATGAAGGTTCTAAGGTGATATGCAATATATTCATCAGTATGGCTATAGGATAGGGTCATTTCAGGTTCCCTCTCCTCAGTTGCCCCAGGTACTACCTAGGGACATCTCCCTGGACACCTGTGAGCCCCTCTAGAGTCAAGTCTTCTGCCAAACCTAAGATGGCTCCCTTGACTAGGATATATATTTCTCTGTTCCGGTATCCACCCTTTCTTTATCCCAACCATCCCATTCCCCAAGCTCCCCCTATCCTCCCCTTCTCACGTTTCTCACCCCACTTCCCCTTAGCCCCATGCCCCCTCTCCCCCAAGTTCCCAGTTTTTGCCCGGCAATCTTGTCTACTTCCCATATCCAGGTGGATGACTAGATGTTTTTCTTTGGGTTCACCTTCTTATTTAGCTTCTCTAGGATCACAAATTATATGCTCAATGTCCTTTATTTATGGCTAGAAACCGATTATGAGTGAGTACATTCCATGTTCATTTTTTGGGTCTGGCTTACCTCACTCAGGATAGTGTTTTCTATTTCCATCCATTTGCATGCAAAATTCACAATGTCGTTGTTTTTTACCACTGAGTAGTACTCTAATATGTATATCTTCCACACTTTCTTCATCCATTCTTCCATTGAAGGGCATCTAAGTTGTTTCCAGGTTATGGCTATTACAAATAATGCTGCTATGAACATAGTTGAACAAATGCTTTTGTCATATGATAGGGCATCTCTTGGGTATATTCCCAAAAGTGGTATTACTGGATCTTGGGGTAGGTTGATCCCAAATTTCCTAAGAAATCGCCACACTGCTTTCCAAAGTGGTTGCACAAGTTTGCATTCCCACCAGCAATGGATGAGTGTACCTCTTACTCCACAACCTCTCCAGCAAAGGTTATTATTGGTGTTTTTGATTTTAGCCATTCTGACCAGTGTAAGATGGTATCTCAAAGTTGTTTTGATTTGCATTTCCCTGATCGCGAAGGAGGTTGAGCATGACCTTAAGTGTCTTTTGGCCATTTGAATTTCTTCTGTTGAGAATTCTCTGTTCAGTTCAGTGCCCCATTTTTTAATTGAGTTAATTAGCATTTTAAAGTCTAGTTTCTTGAGTTCTTTATATATTTTGGAAATCAGACCTTTGTCTGTTGCAGGGTTGGTGAAGATCTTCTCCCAGTCAGTGGGTTGCCTTTTTGTCTTAGTGACAGTGTTCTTTGCTTTACAGAAGCTTCTCAGTTTCAGGAGGTCCCATTTATTCAATGTTGTCCTTAATGTCTGTGCTGCTGGGGATATACGTAGGAAGTGACCTCCTGTGCCCATATGTTGTAGAGTACTTCCCACTTTCTCTTCTATCAGGTTCAGTGTGTTCAGACTGATATTGAGGTCTTTAATCCATTTGGACTTGAGTTTTGTGCATGGCGATAGATATGGATCTATTTTCATTCTTCTACAGGTTGACAACCTGTTCTGCCAGCACCATTTGTTGAAGATGCTTTCTTTCTTCCATTGAATACTTCTAGCTCCTTTATCAAAAATCAGGTGTTCATAGGTTAGTGGGTTAAAGTCAGGGTCTTCTATTCGATTCCATTGGTCGACTTCTCTGTTTTTATGCCAATATCAAGCTGTTTTCAATACTGTAGCTCTGTAATAGAGTTTGAAGTCAGGGATGGTAATGCCTCCAGACAATCCTTTATTGTATAAGATTGTTTTGGCTATCCTGGGTTTTTTGTTTTTCCATATAAAGTTGATTATTGTCTTTTCCAGATCTGTGAAGAATTTTGATGGGATTTTAATGGGGATTGCATTGAATCTATAAATTGCCCTTGGTAGAATTGCCATTTTTACTATGTTGATCCTCCCAATCCAAGAGCAAGGGAGATCATTCCATTTTTTGGTATCCTCCTCAATTTCTTTCTTCAAAGACTTAAAGTTCTTGTCAAATAGATCCTTTACTTCCTTGGTTAGAGTTACCCCAAGATATTTTATGCTATTTGTGGCTGTCGTGAAGGCTGATGCTTCTCTGATTTCCCTCTCTGCTTCCTTATCCTTTGTGTATAGGAGGGCAACTGATGTTTTGGAATTGATCTTGTATCCTGCCATGCTACTAAATGTGTTTATCAGCTGTAGGAGTTCTTTGGTGGAGTTTTTGGGGTTGCTTATGTACACTATCATATCATCTGCAAATAATGAAAGTTTAACTTCTTCCTTTCCAATTTGAATCCCTTTGATTCCCTTATGTTGTTATTGCTATTGCTAAAACTTAAAGCACTATATTGAAGAGGTATGGACAAAGTGGACAGCCTTGTCGTGTTCCTGATTTTAGTGGGATGGCTTTGAGTTTTCTCTCCATTTAATTTGATGTTAGTTGTCGGCTTGCTATAAATAGCTTTTATTATAGTTAGGTATGACCATTGTATCCCTAATCTCTCTAAGACCTTTATCATAAAGGGATGTTGAATTTTGTCAAATGCTTTTTCAGCGTCTAATGAAATGATAATATGTTTTTTCTTTCAGTTTATTTATATGATGGATTATATTGATAGATTTTCATATGTTGAACCAGCCCTGCATCCCTGGGATGAAGCCTACTTGATCATAATGGATAATTTTTCTAATGTGTTCTTGGATTCGGTTTGCCAGTATTCGAGCTAACTCGTATCCCTTAAATTAACCCATTTCTATTCATCTGTGAATCACCACGAGACTGTGGCCTACTGGTACAGTTCTGGCTTGCAGCTGGTATCTTTCTCTTTTGGCAGTTACATGGTGTCTCCTTGACACCACCTACTTTCTCTATATATCTCTGTTTGGATTTCCCATGTGACTTTACTCTACTAAGCCATTGGCTGAAACAGCTTCTTTAATAACCAATGATAATAAAATATATCCATAGCATACAGAGGGAAATCCCACATCCCTTTTCTTTCTAAATAAAAAGGAAGGTTTTAGCTTTAACATAGTAAAATTACACATAACAAACAGGTATCAAGCAAGAATTACAATTACAATATTTGTATCTACTTTATCTTTCATCATAATTAAGGAAAACTATAACTATATGTCTTCAACTCTATTAAAGACTCTAGAGGGACATATTACCTAAGTAAACAGTAAGTTTATAAGCATTCATAAAAACCTTCCAAAACTCTATAATTGACAGAGACATCTCGCTGCCTCAACAGTCAACCAAAGTTCTTCTGTAACATTGCAGCATCCATTTTCAGCCTACAGGTCCATAGTATTCAGCAGAAACTTCCATGACACAGGGAATTTGAAGGTCTGTTCTGCCTATACTGGCAGTTTGTCAGTCACTTTCTTCTATATCCTGCAGAATGTCTGGCAGACTCTTTCATGAAACGGGAGCCCTGAAAGGCTGTCTCACCTTCTTATGGCAAGTTCAGCAATCACATTTCTGTGGGTTCTGCATGTGCAGTCTACACAGCATAGCATCAAGAATTCCAAGCAAGAACAATTTCTTGCCCAATGGCTAGCCTTGCCACATTGAAGGTAAATTCCATAGTGAGTTTTTAATGCCCATCAACCTCTCTGAAGAAATTGGTGCTGCCAGAAGCAGACATGTCTTACTGTCGAGAAGAATCTAAGTTATTAAAACATTTTAAATACCATATTATGTAAGTCTTTGGAGTGTTGAAGATATTATATTAGATAATGAAATATATTTCTATATATCTAGAAAACAACATTTCTACAGCTTGACTATTATAGATGATTATCTATTAATCTGTATTTCTTAACTAGGCATTACATTTTAAATGGGCTGTACAAATACAATACTTTAAACAAGAGTAGAAATACATATAAACAGTATAAAAATCAACCTTGAATATGTATCAATAGACCAAGATCCATACCAATGCAAAATACTCATCTCTATATCATATCTCCCTTATTTTTTTTAAAAGAGATTGACTGTGCCCATTAACGATTTATTCCCAACCCCATGCCCTTATCTGCCAGTAGCCTTGACACTGGAAATCATATAAAATAAAAAAAAACAAAAAAGTCATGGATGATGGTGCTTCTAAGAGTGTTGTTTTTCCTCAGAATTGTTTTGGCTCTCTGATTTGTTTTCTTCTGAATTTTGAGATTTATTTATTTATTTATTTATTTATTTATTTATTTATTTATTTTGCTATTTAAGTGGTGAGTGGCAACAGAAGTTTGACTGAGATTGCACTGAATCCATATATTGCTTTTGACAGGTTTTCTAATTCATCAATTCATGAGCACAGGAGGTCTTCCCATCTTTAGTATATTCTTCAATTTTTTTATCCAGTACTTTAAAGGTCTCATTGTAAAGGCCTCTCACTCTTGGTTAGGATTATTTCAAAATATTTTATATTTTTGAAGATAATGTAATTGGAATAGTACCCTAATTGCTTTTTTTAAAGATTGTTGCCATTGGTATAGAGGAAGGATACTGATGTTTGTATGTTATTTTCTGTATTCTGCCATACTATTGAAGTCATTCATCAGTTTTCTGGTGGTATCTTTAGGGTTGCTTAAGCATAGAATCACATATCTGCTCTCAAGATACTCTCACTTCTTTCTCAATTGTAGCCCTTGTATTTGCTTCTTTCATCTCATGCTCAAGCTAAGATTTTATCGACTATAATGAGTAGGAATGAAGAAAGTGAACATTTTAAATTTGTTCTTGATTTTAGTGGTGATGTTTCAAGATTTTTCTTCATTGGGAATTATGTTGGCTGTGGGTTTGTCATATATAGCTTTTATAATGTTAGGTAGTTTTCCCCTATCCATATATATATATATTGATTTCTTGGGGCAGGGTTTCTCTGTAACTGTGGAGCCTGTTCTAGAACTCATTCTATAGACCAGGCTGTTATTATTCTGAATCAACAGAATAATATTCAGTAGTTACATAAAGCAGAGAAGAGGAAACCACCTACTGCACAATGGACAGTTGAATAATTAGACACTAGAGTGTTTCTTCAGTGGAACTATAGCTTTCTCTTCT
Source organism: Chionomys nivalis (assembly GCF_950005125.1). Classification (NCBI taxonomy): domain Eukaryota; kingdom Metazoa; phylum Chordata; class Mammalia; order Rodentia; family Cricetidae; genus Chionomys; species Chionomys nivalis. Next base: position 20,215,912 of record NC_080086.1, on the reverse strand, counting down.
CAGTGTATGTAGCGGCGTAAATGAAGGCAGACAGAAATTTTAATAATATATTCAGCTTTAATTGGGAAAGAGACTTACAGAACCTGAGGTTCCAGCAGAGAACAGGAAAACAGAAGGGGCAGGGGAGAGCACACCAGCAATATTTATTAGTAAAAAATATCCTCAGGCGACCCCGCCCTACAAGCAAGGTGATTGGCTGGAGCTACCCCTACAAGTGTAGACTTATTATCCTAGCCCCAAGATTGCTTAGTGACTTCAATTATTCCATGTGAAATATAAATTGATTCTGAGTAGAAAAAATATGGTGTGTGTGTGTTGTGGTTTCTGTGGGAAAGTAAAACACATATGTTTGTTTATGAAATGACAAAAAATGAATTAAAGGCTCCTTGTTTACCTATTGCAACATCTTATAAAATAATAGTACATTTTTATAACAGATATATTTTTAAATTTTTGTCTATAGTTTTTATTTTATATATCTGAATATTTGCCTGTATGTATGAAAGTGCACCACATGTGTACAGTGCCTATGGAGACTAGAGAAGGGTATCAGATCCCCTGGAACTTGAGTTACAAGCTAACTCTGATCTGTCGTATGGTCCCTGGGAACTGAACCTAGGTCCTCTATAAGAGCAGTGCAAGTTCTGAAATGCTGAGCGGTATCTCCAGGCCCTGTAATCAGAATATTGCATTGGTGCAATTATCTAGAGAACAATTTTTCTGTTGTTATTTTAGATCCTAAACCTCTTTGTGGGTATTTTGTTTTTTTTATTTGACTGTATCCACAATTATTTATTAAAGTGTTTGTATGATGGTTGTTTTATTTTAATTAAATTATTGTAGCATCTTCCATCTCTGAACTCATCCTTTCAACTATATTCTCAGTAGTGGTCTTCTAGCTGTCTTTGCTCATTCAGGTAGAGATACTTTCTGGTTCTTGAGTAATAAATGTGTGTGTGTGTGTGTGTGTGTGTGTGTGTGTGTGTGTGTGTGTGTTTATATGTGTATAAACACTGAAATCCAATATACCTGCTTACTTTTCTTGGCAAAATGCCTGACAGAAATGGCTTAAGAAAGAAAAGGTTTGCTGTGGCTCATGACATCAGAGGATGCTGTGTATCATGGGGAGGCACTATGTCTTCCACAGCAGTCTGTAGAGTGACCACTTCTCATATAACTGATGATTAGGATACAGAATATGGCAGGGAAAAAGTAGGGTAATGGTCCTCTAAGGACTTTCCTAAAATGACCAATTCCTCTAGTTTGCCCCATCTCCTAAAGGTTCTATAGCTTTCTAATGCTTTTTTCTAATGCTTCTTTCTAATGCTTCTGTCAACTGGGACATATATATACACACACACACACACACACACACACACACACACACACACACATACAGAGAAAGAGAGAGAGAGAGAGAGAGAGAGAGAGAGAGAGAGAGAGAGAGAGAGAGAGAGAGAGAGAGAGATCAGCTGGAAATATGCCCCTGCTCATCTGCTGCAGTATCCTCCCATAGTCCGTGTACTGGCTGTTTTGTGTGTCAAACTGATACAAGCTGGAGTCATCAGAGAAAGGAATCTCAGTTGAGGAAATGACTCCATGAGATCAGTTGTAAGGCATCTTCTTATTTAGTGATCAATGGGGGAGGGCCCAGCCCACGGTAGGTGGTAGCAGCCCTGGGCTTCTGGTTCTGGATTCTATAAGAAGGTGGACTGAACATGTAATGCAAAGCAAGCCAGTAAGCAGCATCCTTCCATGGCCTCTGCAACAGCTCCTGCCTCCAGGATCCTGCACTGTTTGAGTTCCTGTCCCGACTTCCTTCAGTGATGAATAGCAATGCTGAAGTGTAAGCTGAAACCCCTTCTCTTCAACTTGCTTTTAGGTCATAGTGTCACAACAATAGAAAACCTAAGACAGTCCTTAAACTGTGTCCTGAATGATTTCCTTTGGCTCCTCTCATGGGTAGAAAGGTGACTGTTGCCTTTTTCTTGCCAGGTTCCCCACTCAGACTCTGTGGACATCTGGGGTCAAGGAAGCTGCTTCTTGGTCCCTGGTAGATATGGAAATTACAGCTTCCTTAGACGTATGGTTACAAGATAACAGATGTCACCATGCCCAACTTTGTGTAGTGTTGAGGATATAACTCAGGCCCATGTTGTACAACAAGTATCTGACTTATTGGGTCACCTCCAGACCCCTGAAAATTTGTTGTTAACAGACACTATCTATTCTGTGGCCTATTATAACTCAGTTAGTGTCATAGAATTGATGCCACCATGATCTTCTGACCCAGTTAGGCTCCATTTTCTGAGTTTCAGATTGGAATATCCTATTTTTGAATCGTGGTGGGACCATGGAAAGGGATGAAGATAAAGGAGGAAGTTGCCTACTGAGTAGGAGAAAATCCTGCAAAATAATTGAAATGTTTGCCCCAAAGATGTATTTGTTACTGATCTTCATACTCAAGTCTAGGAACTCAGTGTTCCTAACTTACTTTTGTCTAAATCTCTTAACAGGAAATTCTAAAACCACATCAGATAACTTGAATTGCTGTCCAAGTCCTGTAGAGATGTCTCCTATGAATATAGTTTAAAGAAATGGGTGGGGAGTAGCAGGATCAGATAAAGAGGAAACAAAAAAGAACATCATATACACCAGGGCTAAAACCTTGTAATCGAAGATTCAATGGGTGTCTCAGCATGCAGGGGTAGAGTTCTGGATAGGAAAGCACAAAAGGATGCAATTTGAATCATCTGTTGATAATGCTTGGGTCTAGAGATGTCACTCTAATTAGTGTGTGTTTGTATGTATGTGCCTGTTTCTGTGCGTGCGTTTACATGCATGTGTGCGTTAGTGTGTTTGTGTGTGTGTGTGTGTGTGTGTGTGTCATGCAAGTCAGGGAGCAATTGCGTCCACTTGGTTCTTTCCTTTCATCTTTATGAGAAGTCTGGGGATCACTCAGGTCACCAGATTGTGTGACAAGCACCTTCTCTCATTGAACCATCTTTTTGGCCCCACTGAGCTTCCCTGAACCACACTCTAGTGCATTTTTTCATTCACACAGCGCAAACTTAATGAGCACCTACATTGTGCCAAACATGAAAATAGGCACTTCAGGTTTACACTAAACAAAATAACAATGATTTTCTAAGTTCAGGGTATGCAGACTAACAAATCATTCAGTTAATAATTCAGTCTATGCTCTCGTTTCTTCATGGCCCCTCTAGAAAAAACTTTATCAATCTTGTTGATTTCTGAGACAACAAAGTTTTTCTTAGAATAGTTTCTCTATTGTTTGTCTTCCTTTTACACTGGTTTGAGTTTATTTTGTCCCTTTTTCTAGTTCTCCAAAATAAAAAGTTAATTATTGACTCTAATTTTCTTTTCAAAAGTCTAGATCATAAATATCTATATATTTTAAACAATTCATTACTGATGAGATTTTCTCCATAGTCCATAAATTTGTGTATGTTGTGTACTTATTTTAATACATTTCAAAGTATTTTACAGTTTATCTCATGATTTCTTCTCTGATTCATTGGTTATTTATAACTATATCATTTAACTTCCTCATGTTTATGTTTTTACATACCATGCTAGTATTGGCTTCAAATATTAACTCATTTTAGGCAAAGAACACACTTAGTCATTTTAAACTGATTAAGGTTTAACTTATTTTGACATAATATATCCTCAGTTTGGAAAATGTTTCATATTACCTTGGGAAGAGTCTAGATTCTTTTATTAAGTAAAATTTCCTGGAGAAGTCTGTTAGATCCAGTTGGTTTGTATGCTCCTTGAGTAGTCCATCCTCTTTTTCATATTCTGTTGATGTGGGAGTCCCCTCTGTGTGCTATGATTACCTTAATAAAGAAATTGCTTTGGACCTATAGCAAGGCAGAACTTAGGTAGGCAGGCAAAGCTAGGCTGAATGCTGGGACAAAGAAGGGCAAAGTTAGAAATGCTACAAAGTTGCCACTGAGATAGACATGCTGAAACTTTGCTGTTAGGCACAACCTTGAGGTGGTGCACAGGTTACTAGAAATGGGTTAAATTAAAATGTAAGAGTTATCTAATAAGGAGTTAAAGCCAATGGGCCAAGCAGTGTTTTAATTAATACAGTTTCCGTGTGATTATTTTAGTTCTGTGTGACCGGGACAAACAAGCGGCCTCCCTACAACATTCTGTCTCACTCTGCCCACTCCTGAAAGAGGTCTGAAACAATATAGCCTTCTTTGCTCAACTGTTCTCTTCCTTCAGTTACGTCTGATTTTGCTTCAGAAAATTTGGCTAAATTTTATATGTTCTTATGTTTTAATTATTATGCTTTTTGGATAGACTGATTTTGTCATTATTTGAAGTGTCATTTTGAACCTATCAATACATTTTTTGAAGACTGTTCATCTGATGTTAACATATCACCCCACCATTCTTTTCATTATTTTGATAATATCACTTTTCTTCATACCAACCATTATACATTTTACTAGAAATGTGTCTCTGATATACAGCATTTTGTTGGATCATGATTCTTTTTTTTTATTCTTTTTTAATTAAAATTTCCACCTGCTCGCCGTTTCCCATTTCCCTCCCCTCCTCCCAAATATTGCCCCCTCCCCCCACTTCTCTCCCCCTATCCCCACTCCTCTTCTCCTCCCCCCACACCATTCCCCCTCCCTCTCGATACTGAAGAGCAGTCCAAATTCTCTGCCCTGCGGGAAGACGAAGGTCTTCTATCTACTTCCAGGAAGGTGAGCGTCTAAACAGGCTAAGCTCCCACAAAGCCGGTTCATGTATTAGGATCGAAACCTAGTGCCATTGTCCTTGGCTTCTCATCTGCCTTCATTTTCCGCCATGCTCAGAGAGTCCGGAATCAACCCATGCTTATTCAGTCCCAGACCAGCTGGCCTTGGTGGGCTCCCAATAAATCAGTTCCACTGTCACAGTGGGTGGGTGCATCCCTCGTGGTCCTGATTTTTTGCTCATGTTCTCCCTCCTTCTGCTCCTCATTTGGACCTTAAGAGCTCAGACCGTTGCTCCAAATTGAGACTCTGTCTCTATCTCGATCCATCGCCAGATGAAGGTTCTAAGGTGATATGCAAGATATTCATCAGTATAGGATAGGGTCATTTCAGGTTCCCTCTCCTTAGTTGCCCAAGGTACCAGCTGGGGACATATTCCTGGACACCTGCGAACCCCTCAAGAGTCAAGTCTCTTGCCAACCCTAAGATGGCTCCCTTAGATAGGGTATATACTTCGCTGCTCCCGTATCAATCCTTCCTATATCCCAACCATCCCAATCCCCCGAGCTCCTCCCATCCTCCCCTTCTCATGTTTCTCATCCCATTTCCCCTTTGCCCCATGCCACCCAGTTTTTGCCCTGCAATCTTGTCTACTTCCCCCTCTCCATGCGGATGACTATATGATTTTCTTTGGGTTCACTTTCTTATTTAACTTCTATAGGATCACAAATTATATGCTTAATGTCTTTTATTTATGGCTAGAAACCGATTATGAGTGAGTACATCCCATGTTCCTCTTTGTGGTCTGGGATACCTCACTCAGGATAGTGTTTTCTATTTCCATCCATTTGCACGCAAAATTCGAGAAGTCATTGTTTTTTACCGCTGAGTAGTACTCTAATATGTATATATTCCACACTTTCTTCATCCATTCCTCCATTGAAGGGCATCTAGGTTGTTTCCAGGTTTTGGCTATTACAAACAATGCTGCTATGAACATAGTTGAACAGATAATTTTGTCATTTGATGTGGCATCTCTTGGGTATATTCCCAATAGTGGTATTACTGGATCTTGGGGTAGGTTGATCCCAAATTTCCTGAGAAATCGCCACACTGATTTCCAAAGTGGTTGCACAAGTTTGCATTCCCACCAGCAATGAATGAGTGTGCCTCTTTCTCCACAACCTCGCCAGCAAAGGCTATCATTGGTGTTTTTGATTTTAGCCATTCTGACAGGTGTAAGATGGTATCTCAAAGTTGTTTTAATTTGCATTTCCCTTATCGCTAAGGAGATTGAGCATGACCTTAAGTGTCTTTTGGCCATTTGAATTTCTTCTGTTGAGAATTCTCGGTTCAGATCAGTGCCCCATTTTTTTATTGGGTTCATTAGCATTTTAAAGTTTAGTTTCTTGAGTTCTTTATATATTTTGGTGATCAGACCTTTGTCTGTTGCAGGGTTGGTGAAGATCTTCTCCCAGTCAGTGGGTTGCCTTTTTGTCTTAGTGACAGTGTCCTTTGCTTTACAGAAGCTACTCAGTTTCAGGAGGTCCCATTTATTCAATGTTGTCCTTAATGTCTGTGCTGCTGGGGATAAACGTAGGAAGTGATCTCCTGTACCCATATGTTGTAGAGTACTTCCAACTTTTTCTTCTATCAGGTTCAGTGTGTTCAGACTAATATTGAGATCTTTATAATCCATTTGGACTTGAGTTTTGTGCATGGTGATAGATATGGATCTATTTTCATTCTTCTACACGTTGACAACCAGTTCTGCCAGCACCATTTGTTGAAGATGCTCTCTTTTTTCCATTGAATACTTTTAGCTCCTTTATCAAAAATTAGGTGTTCATAAGTTTGTGGGTTAAAATCAGGGTCTTCTACTCGGTTCCATTGATCGACTTCTCTGTTTTTATGCCAATACCAAGCTGTTTTCAATACTGAGGCTCTGTAATGGAGTTTGAGGTCAGGGATGGTAATGCCTCTAGACGATCCTTTATTATATAAGATTGTTTTGGCTATCCTGGGTTTTTTGTTTCTCCATATAAAGTTGATTATTGTCCTCTCAAGATCTGTGAAGAATTTTGATGGGATTTTAATGGGGATTGCATTGAATCTATAAATTGCCCTTGGTAGAATTGCCATTTTTACTATGTTGATCCTCCCAATCCAAGAGCAAGGGAGATCCTTCCATTTTCTGGTATCCTCCTCAATTTCTTTCTTCAAAGACTTAAAGTTCTTGTCAAATAGATCCTTTACTTCCTTGGTTAGGGTTACCCCAAGATATTTTATGCTATTTGTGGCTATCGTGAATGGTGTTGCTTCTCTGATTTCCATCTCTGCTTCCTTATCCTTTGTGTATAGGAGGGCAACTGATTTTTTGGAATTGATCTTGTATCCTGCAACGCTACTAAAGGTGTTTATCAGCTGAAGGAGTTCTTTGCTGGAGTTTTTGGGGTCGCTTATGTACACTATCATATCGTCTGCAAATAATGAAAGTTTAACTTCTTCCTTTCCGATTTGAATCCCTTTGATCCCCTTATGTTGTCTTATTGCTATTGCTAGAATTTCAAGCACTATATTAAAGAGGTATGGAGAGAGTGGACAACCTTGTCGTGTTCCTGATTTTAGTGGAATAGCTTTGAGTTTCTCTCCATTTAATTTGATGTTAGCTGACGGCTTGCTATAAATAGCTTTTATTATAGTTAGGAACGACCCTTGTATTCCTAATCTCTCTAAGACCTTTATCATAAAGGGATGTTGAATTTTGTCAAATGCTTTTTCAGCATCTAATGAAAAGATCATATGGTTTTTTACTTTCAGTTTATTTATATGATGGATTACATTGATAGATTTTCGTATGTTGAACCAGCCCTGCATCTCTGGGATGAAGCCTACTTGATCATAATGGATAATTTTTCTAATGTGTTCTTGGATTCGGTTTGCCAGTATTTTATTGAGTATTTTTGCGTTGATGTTCATGAGTGAGATTGGCCTGTAGTTCTCTTTCTTGGTTGTGTCTTTGTGTGTTTTTGGTATCAGAGTAACTTCAGCTTCATAAAAGGAATTTGGCAATGACTTCTCTGTTTCAATATTGTGAAATACATTAAGGAGTATAGGTATTAGGTCTTCTTGGAAGTTCTGGTAGAATTCTGCATTGAAGCCGTCTGGACCTGGGCTTTTTTTGGTGGGGAGGTTTTTTATAAAAACTTCTAATTCTTCGCGACTAACAGGTCTATTTAGATTGTTCACCTGGTCCTGGTTTAACTTTGGTATATGGTACTTATCTAAAAAAGTGTCCATTTCTATAACGTTTTCCAATTTTGTGGCATACACGTTTTTGTAGTAAGATCTAATGATTCTCTGAATTTCCTCTGAGTCTGTGGTTATGTCTCCCTTTTCGTTTCTGATTTTGTTAATTTGCGTATTCTCTCTCCACCGTTTGATTAGTTTGGATAGGGGTTTATCAATCTTATTGATTTTCTCCATGAACCGGCTTTTTGTTTCATTGATTCTTTGGATTGTTTTCTGTGTTTCTATTTTGTTGATTTCAGCCCTCAATTTGATTATTTCCAGTCTTCTACTTCTCCTAGGTGAGTCTGCTTCTTTTTTTTCTAAAGCTTTCAGGTGGGCTATTAAGTCTCCAATGTGTGCTTTCTCCGTTTTCTTTAAGTGGGCACTTAATGCTATGAATTTTCCTCTTAGCACTGCTTTCATAGTGTCCCATAGGTTTGAGTATGTTGAGTCTTCGTTTTCATTGAATTCAAGAAAGACTTTAATTTCTTTCTTTGATCCAGGTGTGGTTCAGTAGTTGACTGTCCAGTTTCCATGAGTTCATAGGCTTTCTGGGGATAGCATTGTTGTTGAATTCTAACTTTAATCCATGGTGATCTGATAAGACACAGGTGGTTACCGATATTTTTTTGTAACTGTGTAAGTTTGCTTTGTTACCGAGTATGTGGTCTATTTTCGAGAAGGTTCCATGAGCTGCAGAGAAGAAGGTATATTCTTTCCTATTTGGGTGGAATGTTCTATAGATGTCTGTTAAGTCCATTTGATTCATTACCTCCCTTAATCCTCTTATTTCTCTGTTAGGTTTCTGTCTGATTGACCTGTCCATTGGTGAGAGAGGAGTGTTGAAATCTCCTACTATTAGTGTGTGTGGTTTGATGACTGCCTTGAGTTTTAGTAACGTTTCTTTTACATAAGTGGGTGCTTTTATATTAGGGGCATATATATTCAGGATTGAGATTTCATCCTGGTGAATTGTTCCTGTTATGAGTAAAAAATGTCCATCTCCATCTCTTTTGATTGATTTTAGTTTGAAGTCAACTTTCTTAGAAATTAGTATGGCCACACCTGCTTGTTTCTTAGGTCCGTTTGCTTGATAAACCTTTTCCCAGCCCTTTACTCTGAGTAGATGTCTGTCTTTGTGGTTGAGGTGTGTTTCTTGTAAGCAGCAGAATGTTGGATCCTGTTTTCATATCCAATCTCTTAGCCTGTGCCTCTTTATAGGTGAGTTGAGTCCATTGATATTAAGTGATATTAATGACCAGTGGTTGTTAACTCCGGTCATTTTTCCTTTCTTTCTTTCTTTCCTTTGGTAGTAGAGTTTGTGTGTTTCCCTTCTTCAAGTTGTGCTGGTGAAGGGTCATTAGATGTCTGAGTTATTGTGGGCATTGTTGGACTCCTTGGTTTGTGATTTTCCTTCAATTACTTTCTGAAGGGCTGGATTTGTAGCTACGTATTGTTTAAATTTGTTTTTATCCTGGAAAACTTTGTTTTCTCCATTTATAGTGAACGAAAGCTTGGCTGGGTATAGTAGTCTGGGCTTGCATCCATGGTCTCGTAGTTTCTGCAGTATATCTATCCAGGACCTTCTGGCTTTCATGGTTTCCATAGAGAAATCAGGTGTAAGTCTGATAGGTTTACCTTTATAGGTAACTTGACCTTTTTCCTTTGCGGCTCTTAATATTCTTTCTTTATTCTGTATGTTTTGTGTTTTGATTATTATATGACGAGGAGATGTGTTTTTTTTTGATCCAGTCGATTTGGTGTTCTGTATGCTTCTTGGACCTTCAAAGGAATATCTTTCTTAAGGTTGGGAAAGTTTTCTTCTATAATTTTATTAAATATATTTTCTGGACCATTGAGTTGTACTTCTTCTCCTTCTTCTATCCCTATTATTCTTAGGTTTGGTCTTTTTATTGTGTCCCAGATTTCCTGAATGTTTTGTGATGAGAATTTGTTGGTTATGCTGTTTTCTTTGATGAGAGTGTTTATTTTCTCTATGGTATCTTCAGTGTCTGAGATTCTTTCTTCTATCTCTTGTAATCTGTTGGTGGTACTTGTCTCTGTAGTTCCTGTTCGTTTATTCAAATTTTCCATCTCCATCCTTCCCTCGGTTTGTGTTTTCTTTATTACTTCCACTTCATTCTTCAAGTCTTGAACCGTTTCCCTTACCTGTTTGATTACTTTTTCTTGTTTCTCTTGGTTTTCTTGGGTATCTTTGAGATATTTATTCATTTCCTCTACCTTTTTGTTTGTAATCTCTAATTGGTTGTGGCAGTTTTTCACCTCCTGTTTAAGGTCCTCTATTATTTTCATAAAATTCACTTTTGAGTCGAATTCTTCTAATTCTTCTGAATTAGGGTGTAGACTTCTCATTTCGGGATTCCTGGATCCTGGTGATGTCACGTTGCCTTTCAAGTTGTTGGGGGAATTCTTGCATTGGCGCCTGCCCATCTTTTCCTTCAAATGGAGCCAGGAGAGGCCTGATGTCTTGGACCAGTCTTTGCTGTGACTAACTCTCTAGGTGTATCTCCTCAGTGTAGGGGCAGGAACCGTTCCCTTCCAGATGAACTCCTCAACACCAAAACATGGATGCGTGGTATTCCAATGACCCGCGTAAAGAAGGCCGGATGCAAGGGGTCGGGCGGGGTCCAGTAGAACACAGGCAACACTGCAGTACAAGCTGGAGGTGCCTGCGCTCCCTTTCGGGGGTTGCTGAGGCCTGCCCGCTAGGCAGGCACTCACTTCTCTGGTTGGGTAGCCTTAGTGTAGGGGCGTTTGTGCTCTCTACCGGGACAGTCCGCCCCAGGATAGCACACACTCACCCGTCCCGATGAAACTTCTCGGCACCTACACAGGAACTCCTGGATGCCCCAATGAGCCAGGGACTAAGGGAAGTAGCGCGCAGGCAGAGCAGGTCCAGCAGATCACAGCAGAGACTGCAGCCCCAGCAGCGGGGGCCCGCTTTCCCTGGCGGGGACCTTGAGGCCTGCCCTCTAGTCAGGGACTCACTGCTCTGGGTTGGTAGCCTTAGTGAAATGGCCTGGATCATGATTCTTATCAATTTATCCAGTCTGTGCTTTTTGATTGAACAGCTTAATACATTTACATTTAATAGGATTTCAGGGTTGTTTTGAAGGTGTTTAGATCTGCCATTTTGAAGCCTGTTTTCCATGTTTTATATACTGTTGTTCCTCTATGTTCTATAAATTCCACCTCTCAAATGAAATAGATTTTCTAGCATATAAGTATTACTTATGATTCACTTTACTATATTTAGAAGTAATTTTCATCCATCCTTATATTCCTTGAAGATTATGATTAATCTTAATTTAGCATAGTCTACTTCAGATTAATAAAATATAATTTCAATTTTTCTGTTCATTCTTCTTTCTTCTGTGAAGTTTCCACCAAAATCATATTTTTGGAATGTGAATGTGTATGGTATATGTGTTCACATATGTATAGATAGATAGGTGTATGAGAATGAGTGTACATGCACATGTATGAACATACATATGGATACCAAAGGTTGATAGTGAGGTCTTCCTTGATCAATTTTTACCTTGCTGAGGCAAACTCTTTCACTGAACCAGAACTAACTGGTCCATATTAACTAGCCAGATTATTAGAGATACCTGTGTTTGCCTCTTATGTGTTGTGATCATAGGCAGATCATCATGACCAATCAAGGTTTTTTGATAAATTTCATTAAATTTATTGATTTATGATTTTGTACATGTATATAATGCAATCTCACTACTCTCACCCCTTATCTTCCTTATCCCTCTTGTCCCTGTCAACTCTTATTCCTCTATAGGCATCCTTTCCTCATATTCATGTCATTTTGTTTTCTTTGTGGTCCACTGAGTTTTTGACTTTAACTAGTGATGTTGGTGTGATAGTGAATTTGAAACTACCCATCTGCTGCAGTCAACAGAAATCATGCAGTGAGATTTTAGTTGATAAGACAGAAGATTGACATACAAGAACAAATGTGATCTGATAGAAGCAAACCCAGTTCATAAGATGCTGAGCCTACCTCCTTTTGCATATAGACTGATTCTCACAGTCAATCTCTTGTAAAGCCATAAGCACTCTCCCTTGGTGCAAGATTCAGCAGAGTATGGATTATTGGGCATAACTCTTTCCCATGTACTGGTATATTGGGTCATCCTCCCTGTACTCTGTGGGACCTCCAGTGGGAAATTTAGTCACACAGGCAGTAACCTTGGTTCCCACAGTCTAATCCCTGCTTAGTTCCCTGAGATACATTAGAAACCACCTCCCTGCAACTATCTTCCATTTGACAAGACACGTAGTCAGGAAAGGAGTCTTTCATTTAGATCACATTTGGGATCTTCAAATATAAAGGGACATTCAAGCTCAGAGAACTGTCTTTGTTTTGCTTGTGTGTATAAACTAAAAAGTTTACAGAATAAGAGGAGAACAGCAGAAGAAGAATAAGGAAACCAATGCATGAAATTACATAGTAGAAAGCTCATTTCACCCTCAGATCTAAGTCCTATGCTTACTGTAAGTCTTCTGACCCTGAGGGGACTGATGAAGGAGGGTCATCTTTCTATCTGTTGCTTTCATTGGTTAATTAATAAAGAAACTGCCTAGGCCAATTTGATAGGCCAACCCTTAGGTGGGTGGAGTAAACAGAACAGAATGCTGGGAGAAAGAAGCCAAGTCAGTGAGTCGCCATGATTCTCCCGCCAGACACAGACGCTGGTTAAGATCCTCCCTGGTAAGCCAGCTCGTGATGCTACACAGAATATTAGAAATGGGTTAGATCAATATGTAAGAGCTAGCCAATAAGAGGCTGGAACTAACGGGTCAGGCAGTGTTTAAAAGAATACAGTTTCCGTGTAATTATTTTTGGTAAAGCTAGTCGTGCGGGCGGCCGGGTGGCAGAACACAGCCCCGCCACTCCTATTACTACAGGGGACACTGAGGTTGACACTCAGAAGTCCCCGATATCCATCCAAATGTGGTGGAATCCTTAGTAGGTATGCAGCTGAAGACAATGGCTCTCCCACCCCCAGAACCCATTAGTAGCCAATGGTTTGTTAGGGAGTGATAGGCTCTGTGAGCCCCTCCCTGATCCATGACTAACTGTTGACAGGTTAAGTCTTCTGCAGGTCCGATATATGTAACCACAGTTACTGTGAGACCGTGATTACAATGCATGTGTCACACATAAAAGATAACATTTTGTGGCCCTCACTCTTACATTATAGGGCTTACATTCTTTCTACCCCTTTTTTCCATGATGTTCCTTGAAAACCCAACCAACATTTACTCTCAGTACTTTGGGCAGCCACAAGTCTCTTCATCTACTGATTTCATTACAAAGATAAGATTCTCTGATTAAGGATAAAAGTAAATTTGTTAGTGAGTATAAACATGGGGAAATGGGCACCCAAATGCCTGTTAGTGGGACTCTAAATTGGTACACTTTTGCAAACCCTTCTGACATGACTCAAACAAAACAAAACAAAACTTAGAAACAGAACTGTTATATGATCCAGCTGTTCATGTGCATGAACCCAAAGTACCTTGTATCGTACTATGAAGAGAGAGCCTCAACTATGTTCATTGCTGCTCTCTTCACCATCACCAGGAAATAGAACCAGCACAGCTTTCCATCAGTTGATGAATTGTTAGTGAAAATGTGGTACATGTGCACAAGACATTAAATTCAACTATAAGAAAAAATAAAATTTTCTGGTAAATGGATGGAACTGGAAAAGTTTATATTAGGATAAACCAGATCAGAAGGACAAATGCCATATTCTTTCTCACAAGACATGTTAGTTCAATTTGAAGCTCCTGTAGAATCTGGGAAAATAGAATGAGGCCATTAGCTGGGGTATGTCTTAGCAGAGGGGGATAACAGAATATATATGATATGTAAGTAGGGAGGGAGAACATTGGGGTTGGAATGGTTTAAGTATGGCTGGTATTGAAAGGGGTAGGAGACATGAAGTGAGAGCATATGAAAATGTCACATAGAAAATCAAAAAAAAAAAAGAAAAAGAAACCAAGTACTTTGTAAGCCAGTTCTTAAAGCCTAAGTTTTTAAAAATGCCTAACAATATCATGCGCACCAAGATAATACTGATCCTTAGAAACATGATGCAGATTGTTCATAATGCATATGCTGACATGTAAGCTACTATCACACATCTCTCAGAGCTATTAATTTCTTAATTATGTTTTCTTTTCTATTTCCCAGGTTTGATAATTTCAGTTAATCTATTCTTACTTTCAAAAAATATCTATATTAATTCTTGACCTGTTCAAATCTGCCTTTGAGTTTCTCTTCATTTTGCTTTACAACTCTAGCTCTCTATGTGGTTATTTAAAAGAATCCACAAACAACCAAACATAATCTCACTATATAGTTCACACCATCCTGGTTCTTCCTCTGTAGATCAGGCTGTCATCAAACTCCCAGGGTTGCTCTCACCTCTCCAGTCATAGTGCTGGGATACAGGTAAGTACTACCTTGTCCAAGATGGTATATATCTGCACCATGGTTTGCTACCCAGTGGGAAATCATTCCTTTTTGGGTCATATAAATCATTCTTATACATCCTTCTATTACTTAAGAGATGGTTTTCTTTAGTTCTTTGTATTTCAAACAGTTCATCTGAAAACTTTGTCTTTATCTCTGTTGAGAAACATTCTTAGAGGGGGAATTTTTGTACATGTATACTGATTTATATAAGCACATATTATTCTTAGCAATAATGTTGAAATTTGAAAGACCCCTCTAAGCACATCTTATTCCCATTTGAATTTTTTTGGTCCAATCATTATTGCCCACATGTGTTAGTTAGCTTTCTTATTCTCTGACAGAATGCTCAGGAGTTAGTAATATATAAAGAAAAGAGGTTTATTTACATTACAGTTTCAGGGGCTGACCATCTGAATCAAGTAACTCCGTTGGCTTGGCTTGAGAATCTCGGAGCAGATAGCATCATGATGGGGAAAGCAAGTACAAGAATGGTCCCATGGAAAGACAGAAAGACAGACAGCATCAGAGGCCAGGATCCACTAATTTACTCAAATGTCATAGGTGCCCATGAGAACTACTCCTCCAAGGTCAGCATCTATTACCAGAATTCCACTTCTAAAAGATTTCAGAACACTGGAAACTGAACTTCTAGCACATAAAGCTTTCGGGGGGGGGGGAGCGGGGGTTGTACTCAAACCGTATCCAGCCACCGCACCGCTTCAGGAAGCTACACGGCTCGGCAGCTGGTGCTGTTTTTGACAGATGTCCCTAGGGGGAAAAGATTGTTCATACCACAGCTCAGATGAAGTAGAGTAATACCCTACAAGTGGGAATTTCTAGGGGGAATTCCTAAGAGTCCAAATGAGAACAGTCTTAGAAGAGGCTTTTGAAGTCCTGCGCCTTTTCTGCCCCCTCACAAGCCCAATAGGCCGCTGGTTCCCACAAGTACTGTAGTTGTAAACTCTTTTGTTTTTAAAGCTAAAGTGAAGCTGAGGTAAGGGGGATGGGAGCAAGCCACAGTTTCAGGAAGCTCATTTTTCTCAATAAAAGCCTGCTGTGGGCCAAGTTCCTTGGGAAAATGACTCTGAATTAGAAGTTTGTGCACAGGAAGGAGTCTCAAATCAGCACCTGTGGCTGAGAAAGACGGGACTGGGGGAAGAAAATAGAGTGATAGAATGTGGCTTAGGTTTTGATGGGAGAAAGTGATTCTGTGGAAGACAAAGAGAGGAATTTGCCTTCATCTAAGCATAGCATTGTGTAAAAAGTAATATATAGGACGAGAAGTAGACAATTGACAGAACTCTGTCACATGAATAAGCCATTAAAATATTAAAATTTTAAGCTATGATAATTTATTTTTGTATTTTATATGTATGAGTGTTCTATCTTCACACACGCCAGAAGACATCAGATGCCATTACAGATGGTTGTGAGCCACCATGTGATTGCTAGAATTTGAACTCAAGACCCTGCAAGAGCAATCAAGTGCTCTTAACCTCTGAGTCATTTCTCTAACTTCCACTTCATTATTTTGTGTGTTGAGGTTTTATTTTTGGAGGTCAGAAAACAACTTTCCAAGAGTCTGTCCACTTCTACCATGTGGTTCCTCGGGATAAGGTCATAAGGTTTGATAGCAAGCTCCTTTATCTACTGAGCAATCTTGAGGCCTAGAAATAAAAAAAGGGGGGGTGGGAAACAGTTTCATAAATGAAAGGGAAGATCATTTATTAGTGAAATTGAAAGAAGCTTCATAAGATGGAATTGCATCTGAGGAATGAGGCAGAGGATAGAAACAGATAACAAACCTAAATAAAACTATTTGGTTTACAATCATTCTAAAGAAGGCAAGAAATCAGTCATAAAATTAGTGATTAACTGTGATCAGAGTCTCATTTTTGGAAACATCATCCAGGTTGCTTGGCGCAGGTGATTCAGAGCAAACTGTACTCATCTTAGGTTGCAGCAGAGATTCCTGACTTTGCTGCAGAAAAGGATTTCAGAGGATCAACTATGAAACTTAGCTGACATTTATTAGAAAGACATTTTAAGATCGACTTAAAGCACAGAAGTTAATAGAGAGGTGTCCAGGCAAAGGGTAAAACACTCCCAAGTGTGAATGTGGCCATCCAAGAGATCATCTGTAGGTATCGTAGCAACAGACACACATGGCTTTAAAGTTGAATACCAAAACTTTGTTAAGTGACTATTTTTTTTTTCCTTCTGTAAATGAGAGTGCAGGCTGGCTCCAGAGTTGCATTGGATAGGTTCACAACAAGGTGTAGCTAGGTAGGGGTCATAAAGGTTCTTAAGGATTGACTAGACAACAAAAGATTTAGAACTGCTACAAAAACCAGACTACATTTGATGGTCATAGACTTTGTCTCATTGTCATTTTAGCATTCCTCTTTGAAAGCCCTGTGTAGAATGACATTGTCTGCATGAAAACAACCCTCGCAGACAACATTTACTGGTCTGGAATTCTTGACAGTCAGCTGAGAAGCTTCACTCTGATTCTTTGAGGGAGCCCTTTCCCTTACCTTCACCTTCATTTTCCTTGCCATTCTATCCTGTCTCAAAAGGCTTGGTACATAAGGGATGATAAAAGACCAGAAACTTATGTTCTATCTAAACTTGAATGACATTTACCTCTGGAGCTTCCAGTAGTGTTAGTTAGCTAAAGCCTTTGTGGAACATCTTTATTTACCAAATTATGTCTTTCTCACCCACAAGTGTTGGTTTTGCGCGCCTTTGCTAATTTGTATCTTATATCAAATGAAAATCTCCTTTATTTTCTGAGTAACTTGACCTGCAGTCAAGAAGAAATATTGAGACACAGATTAACAAACAGTGAGGCATCACCTGTGACAGGTTGATTCTTTGCATAATGATGTAATCTTTACTCCCCCAAGGGCAATATCAATGACTGCCACAGAAGGAAGCAAAACTTTCCTCAACATAACTCAATAGCATCTACTTCTTCAGTTCCATGAATCTAGCATTTGGGAAATAAATGCCCTAGGTATTTTCATTCTCCAATATTCACATGAAAATGATTGGTTTGTGTGAAACCTGCCAGATTTATAGGGACCACCAATGTCTCATGCAAAAAAAAAAAAAAAGCAAACAAATCTATTTAACAAGGTGAGCACCTGTAGATTTTAATTTATCTCATCAGCAACTCCATCTGCCTATTTCAAGGTAGCAACTTTGAACAGAGGAAGGATGTGATCTCATTGATAGCTTCTACTGATCATAGTTTGTACATTAATATTTTTCCTCTTATAAAGAAATAGCATTTTTTTTACTGCTGAGTAGTACTCTAATATGTATATATTCCACACTTTCTTCATCCATTCTTTCATTAAAGGGCATCTAGGTTGTTTCCAGGTTCTGGCTGTTACAAATAATGCTGCTATGAACATAGTCGAACAAATGCTTTTGTCGTATGATAGGGCATCTCTTGGGTATATTCCCAAAAGTGGTATTACTGGATCTTGGGGTAGGTTGATCCCAAATTTCCTAAGAAATCACCACACTGATTTCCAAAGTGGTTGCACAAGTTTGCATTCCCACCAGAAATGGATGAGTGTACCCCTTACTCCACAACCTCTCCAGCAAAGGCTATCATTGGTGTTTTTGATTTTAGCCATTCTGGCAGGTGTAAAGATGGTATCTCAAAGTTGTTTTGATTTGCATTTCCCTGATCGCGAAGGAGGTTGAGCATGACCTTAATTGTCTTTTGGCCATTTGAATTTATTCTGTTGAGAATTCTCTGTTCAGTTCAGTGCCCCATTTTTTAATTGGGTTAATTAGCATTTTAAAGTCTAGTTTCTTGAGTTCTTTATATATTTTGGAAATCAGACCTTTGTCTGTTGCAGGGTTGGTGAAGATCTTCTCCCAGTCAGTGGGTTGCCTTTTTGTCTTAGTGACAGTGTCCTTTGCTTTACAGAAGCTTCTCAGTTTCAGGAGGTCCCATTTATTCAATGTTGTCCTTAATGTCTGTGCTGCTGGGGATATACGTAGGAAGTGACCTCCTGTGCCCATATGTTGTAGAGTACTTCCCACTTTCTCTTCTATCAGGTTCAGTGTGTTCAGACTGATATTGAGGTCTTTAATCCATTTGGACTTGAGTTTTGTGCATGGCAATAGATATGAATCTATTTTCATTCTTCTACAGGTTGACAACCAGTTCTGCCAGCACCATTTGTTGAAGATGCTTTCTTTCTTCCATCGAATACATTTAGCTCCTTTATCAAAAATCAGGTGTTCATAGGTTTCGTGAATTTTGCATGCAAATGGATGGAAATAGAAAACACTATCCTGAGTGAGGTATCCCAGACCCAAAAAGATGAACATGAGATGTACTCACTCATAATTGGTTTCTAGCCACAAATAAAGGACATTGAGCATATAATTTGTGATCCTAGAGAAGCTAAATAAGAAGGTGAACCCAAAGAAAAACATCTAGTCATCCACCTGGATATGGGAAGTAGACAAGATTGCCGGGCAAAAACTGGGAACTTGGGTGTGAGGTGGCATGGGGCTAAGGGGAAATGGTGGGAGAAACGTGAGAAGGGGAGGATGGGGGGAGCTTGGGGGAATGGGATGGTTGGGATAAAGAAAGGGTGGATACGGGAGCAGAGAAATATATATCCTAATTAAGGGAGCCATCTTAGGGTTGGCAAGAGACTTGACTCTAGAGGGGCTCGCAGGTGTCCAGGGAGATGTCCCCAGATAGTACCTTGGGTAACTGAGGAGAGGGAACCTGAAATGACCCTATCCTATAGCCATACTTTTGAATATTTTGCATATCACCTTAGAACCTTCATCTGGCGATGGATCGAGATAGAGACAGAGAACCAAATTGGAGCACCGGATTGAGCTCCTAAGGTCCAAATGATGAGCAGAAGGAGGGAGAACATGAGCAAGGAAGTCAGGACCACGAGGGGTGCACCCACCCACTGTGACAGTGGAACTGATCTATTGGGAGCTCACCAAGGCCAGCTGGACTGGGACTGAATAAGTATGAGATGAGACCGGACTCTCTGAACATGGAGAACAATGAAGGCTGATGAGAAGCCAAGGACAATGTCACTAGGTTTTGATCCTAATGCATGAACTGGCTTTGTGGGAGCCTAGCCTGCTTGGATGCTCACCTTCCTGGACCTGGATAGAAGTGGGAAGACCTTGGACTTCCAGCAGGGCAGGGAATCTGGACTGCTCTTCAGACTGGAGAGGGAGGGGGAATGGAGTGGGGGGAGGGGGAGCGGAGTGGGGAGAGGGGAAGGGAGTGGGGGTGCAATGTGTGGGAGGAGGGGGAGGGAAATGGGAAACGGGGAGGAGGCGGAAATTTTTTCAACAAATAAAAAAAATTTAAAAAATAAAATAAAAATAAAAAAGAAAGAAATAGCAAGAAATATCTAAAAGGGCAAATTTTGTAAGTCCAACTATAATAGTTAAAGTGTGTGTATGTGTTATTTATATTAAACAAATGACCAGCTTTACTGAGGGATGAATTAAGTTGAATGTTATTAAATAGTAAAATAAGTGAGCATTTCATACCCAGAAATACAATAGAGCAAACTCGTATTAAGTTGATGACAAAACAGGAAATATGTTTTTTTTGTTTGTTTGTTTTTCAGGATTAAATACAGAAATCATTATTGTTCTATGTTTCACAACAATTATTTAAAAGATCCAACTATGAGAGATGAGACACTCTAACAATGCCCTGCTATGTGTGATTTTAAGAACAAGCCTCACATGTAACTCATTTTATCTGCAAAGTCATTCAAAAGGATGTAACCACACAAGGTTGTTGCAAGCATTAAGTTAGTAAATAATAAAATTTGCTAACCAATTATATAATAAACCATATTTCAACTAATATATTTATATATATATTCCTTGAAAATTGGAATAACTTTTTTTCTATGCTGGTTTTAGAAAATTCGCCTTTTACATTTCATTGAAGTTTCAGAGTTCATTTATGACCAAATGAGGATGTAAACCTTACCTCACGTGGCTGCTTCCTCTTCAGTTTCTTTTCATTTTACCACAAAACCTATGTCATTTATCAGAAGATCATTTAAGTTCTTTTCTTAGAAACAAGAAGTCACAAATTTGAAAGGTATTTTGGGAGGTCTTATGCACTCGCAATTTCATCAAATATTCAGATATGCCTAATTGAGACCATTTGCAATTCTAATCAAGGAATACTCTGATACAAAGTAAATATAAATCCAGCAAATAAGTGAAGTAATTTAAAAGAAGAAGAATGAGAGAATTCACGAGGAGTATCACACAGATGTAAAGGTTTCCTGACTAATTCTCAGGTAGTACTCAAGACTCAGGCAGGCAGATTGTAATGTGTTTGTGAGCAACTTGGGCTAGGTAGTTCCAGACTATCTTAGACTACATAATGAAACCCAGTCTCAGAAAAAAAAAAAAAAAAAAAAAGCAAGCAACAAACAAATGGTGTGGGCTAGTTTGGCTGGAGAAATGACTCAGTTATCAAGAAAACTTGACTTCCAAGCACCCTTGCTGGGTAGCTCCCAATTGCCTGCAGCTTCAGCTCCAGGGGGTATTGATACGCTTGACCACCGTGGGCACCTGCACTCTCATGCACATTCTCATATATGATCTATGTACATGTACCTAATTTAAAATAATAAAAATCAGTCTAGGAATTTAGATTTGCTGTATGTGTACCTTTCCTCTCCATACTAGAATGCTGAGTGTAGACAAGTTATTTGTTGTCATGGTGTAAAAATGTGGGCAATGGTTTCATTTTTAATAGAATCTTCATTTCCATCTGAAACCTCATCATAATCACTGTTATCTCCATTTCTTTAATCATTCTGGTCCTGTGAGGCCCCGAAAAATCAAGCATCAAGTTCCCCTTTGCTGCATTGTGGGTATTCTCTAGTTTTCTTTATCAAACTATTTCATACTTATGTCAATCAGCTCAAAAACTTGATTGATACTGTCAGGTATAATCATAGAAATCACTCCACTTCAATGGAACCCTAAGTTACATAAGACACATGTGTAGAAAGAAGGAACAAGTAAAATAAGAGATAGATAGATAGATAGATAGATAGATAGATAGATAGATAGATAGATAGATAGACAGACAGATAGATGGATATATAGATGATAAAACATGAAGAGGTTTTCAGTCATTTTTTTAAAATACATTTCAACAAACTTTTGGAAGGAGTATACAGGCATAATTTTATCTAGTCTGGGATGTAGCTCAATGGTAGAGGACTTACATAGCATTTTCCAAATCCTGGGTACTCAGTACTGCCCCCAAATGGGAATAAAACAACCAGGCTTACTGGGTGTTTCTTTCTGAACACAGAAAACCTAAGAATTACAAATGCAGTCACAGACTGAGTTACAATTTGGCAACTGTTTCACAAGAGAGTTGTGAATGAGCAAAAATAGCCACCATTGTAATAGTAACCATAATTCTACTCTTGATTGAGCTAAAGGGCATGCTCAACATTGTTTTTTTAGTAGGTGTTGTGTAGTGATATTTTATTTATATATTAATAAATAAAGATTTCCTGAAGACCAGAGAGCAAAACAGCCACACAGGCTGGTCAGCTTTACAAGCCAGGCAAGGGTGGCATACACCTTTAATTCCAGTAGTCACACTAGTTAGCCATAGAAGCCGGGTAGTAATGGTGCATGCCTTTAATCCCAGCACTAGAGAATAATATAAGACAGGAGGAGATAGGTCTCACTCAGCTCAGTCTCATTCTGAGGATTCATGGAGGAAAAATCACCATTTCAGTTTGAAGTAGAGGTAAGAGCCAGTGGCTGGCTACTTTGCTTTTCTAATCTTCAGGTTGAACCCCAATATCTGTCTCTGAGTTGTTATTATTCATGATACACGTTGAATGGGAAAGAGGCTTTGTTTAGGACTAGGAATCCTTAGGCAAGACAGGAAGCATTATGTAGAGCCTCCAGGCAGAGTTTAGAAGCACTTATTTTGGCACAGTACTTAATAGATATTATTCAGAAGCTGGGCAGGGTAGAGCATTGTCTTAGTCCCAATACTTGGGAGGTAGAGGAAGCACGAGTCTTTGAGAGTTCACGACTAATCTGGTTCACACAGAGAGTTCCAGGACAGCCAGTGCTACACAGTGAGACCCTGTCTCAAAACAGAAGGAAACAAATAAACTAGATGCACCTAAGGACAATTGACTTTGATACCACAGGGTTAGTACTTATTTTCAGTCATAAGTTTGATATGCATGTTTGTTTACGTAACACAACATTTAATAAAAAAGACAAATTGAAAATATTCGACATTTAAAATTCATGTGTACGTGTGTTATGTACACTCACACAGACACACACACACACTATGATGTGTGTGGAGGCTAGAGGACAACTTGCAGGATATGGATCTTTGCTTCCATCATGTGGGTCCCAAAAATCAAACTCAAGTGAAGTGGTCAGGCTCAAAGACCTTACTTACCTTTATTAGTAGAGCTACCTCACTGGCCTCATCAAATATAAAATATTTTTGTAACTTTTGGAAGAGAAGATAATCTCCCAAAGGTTAAAAAAAATGAAACTTTTCCAGAGGCATTTAGTACATAGTATGTGGCAGTCCTGATGCAAAGACCAGATCAATGAAAATGTTGAATCAATATGAAATAAAATGAATTTATAGTTTCTTTATGCCTCAAAGACACAATTAGCCTAGTTTGCAGAACCCTCAAAGCCGATGAATTAAGAACCTCCACTTAATGATTTTGTGTTTTGAAGATAAATTGACAACCCCAGTGAGGTTATTGAAGGCTTTCTGACCTGCTGGTGCCCCCTCCTGGTCGTGTGAAACATCAACAAGGAGCTGTTTTTCCCAGATAAACTGTGAGGAACAGCCAGCAAACTTCTATAGTCCTCCCTGCAACCCTTCTCCCTCCCGATCTGGATACCTACATGGAATTCTCAACAAGTGCATGGAAGCTGAGAAATGTTGAGAATATAAAAACAAGAGTTACAAATGCTTCTAGTTCATGTTTCCTAAACTATTATGATACATACATAAAATAGGTTCACTAAAATTAAGCCCCGTGGCACTACTTTCTTCTAATTATGGTTTCATATACTTTCAATATCTGAAAAAATTCTAGGTATTAAGTTAATATTGAGAAGATCAATGCATGCAAGCAGAGTGAAATTAACCTTCTCTACACACTCAGCACTTAACGACCATGTGGAAGGCTTACATCGACAAACTGGAAGAAAGGACTTGGTGATTTGTTTTTGAAATTTGCTCTTATGCATGATGTAGTGGCATTTAACCATGGGTTTTGTCGGATTTGGTGGCATATGCCCAGATCCCATCACCTGCGAAGCTGAAGCAAGAGGTTTTTTATGAGTTTTATGATGGTGTGGGCTACAGCAATAGACGAAACAAAACATCTTTAACATACACGGTCATATATTATTTTTGGTTTTGTGTTATATGAAAACTATCCATTGCTTTTTTATTATATTGGTTACTAATACATAAATAAAATACAGTGTCCTTTTTTTCACAAACCATGGTTGCATTGACAACAAAAGAACTTAGTTTTAAAAAGAAAGATTTTTTTTTCTTTTATTTTTCAAGACAGGGTTCCTCTGAGTAGTCCCATCTGATGAGTTGAAGCCTGCAACAGGAAAAGATGCTGAAGGAAGACGTGCTTTGTCCTCAGACTAAAGCATCTTGAGCCACAGCATAATTCCTTCCACTTTGGGGAAAGTTGGCATCTTAGTGACAAGTGGTCCACAATGTGAGTCCTTCTTCATTGATTTTGGCTTCACCTTATTTGTATGTGCAACACTTGGTGTTTACCATGCAGATTTTGTGCACGCATTGCTAGTCGTGCCCCTAAATGTTTAGTTTCTGTTCCAGTGTAAAATGTGTTATATATTTTGCTCTCCAGTTGTCTGTTGTTAGAAAGTAGAAATGTGGTTGACTCTGTTGAGATCACAGGAGTTGGGAAAACTGTTCACTTGTCTATGTTGACTGACTTCTTAGGTTTCTTAGGCTTTTCTACATGGGCGTTCATGACACCTGACCTGAGGCCACTTTATTCACAACTAAAGTTGTTTTGTTTCTTTATCTCATCTGATTGCAGAGACAGCTCTCACAATAAATGCTGGCTACAAGACCAAAAATTTTGGAGAAAAGCACTCATTTTCTACCATTAACTATGTTGGTGTAGAGTTTTGTTGATGATGTTTGGCAGTTTGGAAATTTCCCCTGTATTCTGAGTTTTTTTTTTTTAACCTGTGTTGATTAAACATTACTGAAATTTTCAGAGTACCACATAAACTTTTTTCTGTTTTTAATTTCATTTGTCTTTACTTCACCTCCAGCCCTGTTGTCTTTTGCATTGGATTTAGTTTTTCCCACTTATTTTGGACACCTAGATCCGTCTAAGGTCTTTACTCATCTCTGACATCAGTGGCCCAATGCTTCCTTTGCTCTTTGCTAACCTTATCCTTCAGGGTGATGTTTTGCACTGATTCAACTACAAATACTTTGTGATTCTTCCATTCTTAAGCATTATGTTTGAGAGTAGTTTCACATTCTGCTTAGGTGTGGCTCTTCTAGATATAATATACATTACTGGTCCCTTCCTATCTCTGGACAAGAGTAGTATTTTAAGGATTTGAAATTGTTTGAAATTTTTCTTTTGTAAACCAAATATGGTTGACTTGAATTTTTGTATGACCCTGAAAAAGTTAAGCTCTGCTATTGTTGGGTAGAACATTCTTTATCAAAGTTGGTTGATAATGTTATTCAATCTTCTTTTTCTGTAAATATATTAGTTACTGAGAGAAGAGATTTAAAGTTCCCAGATATGATTGTGTGTCTATCTTTCCTTTCAGTTCAGTTTTTGTTTCATGTATTTATTTAAACTTTGAACAATTTTTATGTGTGGGGGTGTTTTGCCTACATGTATGTCTGTGGGGCATGTGCATGCTTGGTACCAGACAAAACCAGAAGAGGGCATTAGATCCGCTGGAACTGAAGTTACTGGCTGAGCAACTATATGGATGCTGGAGGAAAAGCCACTCTTAATGGCTGAGCTATCTCTCCAGTTGTTTCATATATTCTTATTTCTAATTTTTGTGCATTCATATGCATGTTTGCATGTGTGTGTAGTGCAGAGCATGTGGGTGAGGACATATGGAAACCAGAATTGATGTCAGTTTTCTTTCTAGATTGGACATATTCCATTCAAACTCCCTTGTTGAACCCAGAGTTTGCTAATTGAGCTACATAACTGCTCAGCTTTTTCTGGTGACTCCCCTATCTCCACCTTCTAATCACTGGGATTGTAGGTCAGGTACCATGCCTTCCAGGCTTTTGTGAAGGTTCTGGGGATCTGAACTCAGGTTGCCACTCATGTAGCAAGAACTTCATCCACTGAGCCTTGCTGTAGTCTGTTTCATGTATTTAAAATCTCTTATTAGACTATAAAATCCTAATAATGATCTGTTAACTAATTTCTCTGTCATTTTATCTCTTTATGCACACTAATATTCAGTAAATTAACTGAAATCTGCCTTGCTATCTATTATTGTAGACATTCAAGTTTTATTTTATATCAGTTTTCATGCATGAATTTCACGGACACGTATTATATGTAAGCATTTATGAATACACTAAGATATATATATATATATATAAATACATAGTTATTAATGTATAGCATATGGGTATACACACATTTACACATACACATTTTTTAGGGCACACATAAAAACGCATGCTTTTGAATACATGAGGACAGAGTCCTGTATTAGTAGAACTCCTCTCCATATCTCTAGGGGTGGTTATATTTGTAAAAACTGTAAAAATTAAAGCTTATATATTAAACACTAAATTATAGAAGATATGAAATTCTACATTGAACTCTCCCAAAGCATTGCACATATTTTCAAAAGAAACAAAATTAAAACCAATTCTATGACCCTAGTGCTGTGGGAGGCCCTTCTATGTGTTGCTTTTATTGATTAATGAATAAAAGAACTGCTTTGAGCCTGTGGCAGGGAAGAACAGAACTATGTGAAGAAAGCTAGGCTGTATGCTGGAAGAAAGAAGGAAGGAGTCAGAGAGAAGCCATTAAGCAGCTGGAGACAGAGCTAGGAGCTTTAGCTGGTAAGCCATAGCCATGTGGTGATGCACAGATTACTAGAAATGGAATAAATTAAGATGTAAGAGTTAGCCAATAAGAGAGCTAGAGCTAATGGGCCAAGCAGTGATTTAAATAATACAGTTTCTGTGTGATTATTTTGGGGCTAAATGGATCAGAACCAACAAGTGGCCTCCCTGTTACACCCTAGGATACTCCCTCAACTTCTGAAACAGAAATAAGAGTCATGAGAATTTACATAGTGGGTCTATTACAAAGCTGTTTCACAGATGGAAAAACTACAGTTTTCCCTTTCTCTGGTTCAGAATATTGAGGTTTTTTTTTTAATGAAAAGGTTATTACTTAAGTCATAGATACACATCAAAAATGGCCTTCTAATTCTACCTCTCACAGTGAAGTAGGCTAGCTACCAAGCAATTGCTGTCAGGCTGTGGGTCTTATACAGGTAAAGATGAGGCAGGGACAATTCCTAAATTAAGCCCAATATTCAAATAGGTTACCTTATGTAGTTCTTGAGAATCCTATTGGAAAACACTGATTAAAATCAGATAACTAATCCTTCGCATTTGCCAATAATTAGTATGACAATGTAAACAAACAGTACTTGCTACCTTTTGGAATTGCCTATCTGCATATATACTCATGTCTCCATTGTTTTAGTTAACATAGAGACATGTGCTTGATATGTTCTGGGTGCTCAGAATATATGTATAGAGATAAAACAGCAGGAAATTTCTGGACTCATTCTGGGAAGATGAGTTAAAACTGAAAACTGAGTTAAAA
The DNA here is from genome assembly GCF_950005125.1 of Chionomys nivalis. Lineage (NCBI taxonomy): Eukaryota > Metazoa > Chordata > Mammalia > Rodentia > Cricetidae > Chionomys > Chionomys nivalis. The sequence continues at coordinate 20,188,394 of NC_080086.1, read as the reverse complement.
GCAATAAACCATATGACATTTTGCTGTGCAGCAAACTCTAATTAAAAAAAGAAAGAAAAATGTTGGTCATTGATGAGATAATGTACCAAGGGCTACAATGTTGTTGGAATGACCATCACTGAGTTGGAACTGTCGTGAACTTGAGAGTGACAGGGAGAGACATGCTGATCATGAGAGAATATCATTCTGGCACGAGAGTGTCAAGATGCTAAACATCATATATTATATATGCTAAGCATATATAAGGTTACCCTGTATAAAGGGTAGGAAACAAATTATATCTGAAGGAGAGGGAGAATGTAGTGAAAGATGGCTGCAGACAACAGGACAATTATGATTTTGCCATTCTAAGGTCTCTGGTTAGCACTTCAAGGAAAATGGTAATATGGAAAATAATTCAGTGTTTTGTGATCCAATATGTATGTGAGTTCTGCTCTGAATACCACCACTGGAGCAAGTTTGGGAGTGGATGAAAGTCACCCACCTATCCTCCTGAGGGTCCCAACACTCCTTTTGGTGGTCTTCCTGGTTTCATGTCACATGCATCAATTACCTTCTCCCCTTCTTCAGAGCTCTTCACCACACCTATAGTCCCTTTTTGGGTTCATGCCCTGTACATCTCCACACATGCATGTCCATATAACACAAACCCTAGGATCATATATGAGAAAAGACCTGTGGTAATTGAAGAGATTTTTAATGTTGACCAGTGTTAACCTCTTCTCCCTCTTTACTTCAAGACCATTTCAATATTATCCAGAATCTGAGTGAAACAGCTTTGGGGAATCCATGCTAATCTCTACGGATCCTTCGAGGTCACCAAGGTTCTTCCTTCGTGTTTCTCACTATTTGCGGCTGCTCATGTTCAGCTCACAGTGACTCATGACAAAACTTGCCTCCTTTCACTCTTTCCGTAACGATGGCAACAACAAATCCAGGTTATTGTTAGTCCTAAAGTTTAGCAGTTTGACTGAGTGTCTAGAGACCTGTTGAGAGGTGTTTGGTCTCCAGTGACAACACAAGGCTCCGGATCAGAACAGTTCCCCATCATGCCTTCGTTCACAGTTCCACACCAACCTTGTATTGAGGGCAAATGAAACACTTCCCAGCTCATCTTGTCTCACAGCTCCTTTCTCCTTTATTCAGATTTCAACCAATTTCAGACAAACAAAGGATCTTTCTTTCTCTTTTCCTCTGCCCTCCCGAATGATCCACCAGGATGAATAAATTCCAAGCAAGTCCCTTCGTTCCCATAGCCTCATACCCACCAATTTCGGTGACTCAGCAGTACCATCTCAAACTTAGCCTTCTCTCTAGGCTTCTTAATAACTATTTCGTTGAAGATAAAATTTATATTCATGTTCTTCAGTCAAATTAGATTTCAAAGCAATGTTGATGTGAAGGAAACACATCACCAGAGGTTTAACACACACAATATAAGACACTGTTATTCATTTTGTTTTGGACGGAAGAAACCTTCAAGGACACTGGCCTACTTTCATACAGATATAGTTTCTGAGGTCATCACAGGTGGTACTGTCTATGCCCCGTTTATGCAGGAAGGCACACTCTCCGTAATCATGAATTTCCTTCCTGGAATGAAACAAAGGGTTGGCATCTTTATCAGACTCAGCACAGCCTCATATAATGAATCTAAACTTCAGTGATGAGAGTTCAAATGTACTCTGTGAAGAAGATGCTAAGTAAGCTCTTATCGTCCATCGTACTTAACCTCTGAACTCTGCTGAGGAGGTACTATGTGAGTCCACCCCTCAGCAGTTCAGCCAGAGACTCCGTTCTGCCAACAAGGAAAAAACTATCATAATTTTTCAGAGAGGGGTCAGATTGTTCCGTTTATGTCGGTGATGAAAATGACGAAAGGAACAAATTAGGCATTTACAGATGGTGTTGGGAAGAGTATAACTCGCATTTCGGGGAACATTTTTCATTTTCTGTTATGGCAATCCCACAAGTGGAATGCCTACTCCTCGGGGGTGTAGAAGGTAACTGCATTTAAATATAAAGCTTTAAAAGGACTGATTAAATAAGATAAGATCTTTTTTAAATTAATGTTTTTGAAATTAGATTCTAGGCACATCACCATCCTTGGCTCAAAATAATGTCTTTTGGGTAAACACTAATCCTATAATCTGAGTGTTTTTTCTTTTGCTTTTGCCATGTTGAGAGCGAACCCAGGGGCCCTTTGAATTGCTAGGTAAGTTGTCTACCACTGAACTACACTCCCCTACCCCTTGTGCCGCTGATGCTCTTTGAAGTAGAAATGATTCAGGCCCTTCCCTTGAGTGTGTGCACAGGCTAAGGCACTGGAAGTCAGAATGAAATGTCAGGTACCTACACACCAAGGCAAGAGGTCAAAAGAAACAGATCCTGACAACACCTTGACTGTGGACTTCTAGACTCCAGATGAGTTGCTTTCGCTGCTCAGTCTGTTTCATTTATTGTGGTGACCCCAGCAAAGTAACACACCAACTTTCACCAGCTCATACCTTTCTCTCAAATTTCTTTTAAATAGGAATGCATAACATCTTAAACTGTCAGGTTTTTTTTTTTTTCAAGAAAACACCACAGGAATTGTGTTTTGTGCTCAAAGTTAACTTGCATCATTGATTTCTTACATTGGTTTTCAAGTGAAAAACCACAATTATTGGTTATATTGTTGCTTTCAAGTCACTGTGTGTTTTCAACCTATTATAAATAGAATGATCATGGAAACTTCTCCTAGTTGGGAAAATTCTTTTGGTGAGGTACAAAATATTAATACTGCAGAGTGAGCACCATGAAAAAGGCATGCAGTGTGTGAAAGTTTGCGGAGACTCTGTGAAAAACAGAATCATTCCACTCTGAAGTTAAGGAAAATTTAAATGTTTCCAGAAAAAAGTAGAATCTAAGGATACAATTAATTCTTTAGACGGGACAGCAGAGAAGTTTTGGAATTTTCAATTCAACATCTCTCTTCCCAATCACTTCTCATCCATATTGTTAGGCCTCTGGTGGGTAAGGAAAATGTAGCCGTCATTACATCTTCGGATACTCACTCTTTACCATTGAGAAGTGAAAGACACACACACACACACTCAGGCATACACAGGCACACAAGCGTAAACTGTACTTGGGAAAGACTTAAACTGCCTAGACTTTTATCAACTCTAGAATGAAAGGAAGATAGGTACAATCCAATTAAACACACAGAAATACACAGTGGCAGATGCTCCCAAAAGACTACCAGTTTGCCTGAAGGTTCTCCTTAGCATCTGCTGAATGCCCTGGTTAGGAAGTGTAGTAAAAGAAACAGTAGATGTAGTTGTCCATAGAGTTAGAATTTTGACCATGATTTATAATTAACGCTAAGTCAATTTCACAAAGGCTTACAAATCATTGTATTTTGTTCCATCTGTCCAAAGCCAGAGTTTGTCCAAATTTTGTTTGTTCAGTCCAATCCAATATGAAGATCCTTCATTCACAAGGCTCATCAAAGCTTCCTGTGATAAAGAAGAACACTATCAGGAACATCATCTAGAAGTCTTACTCTCAGTGTGTGAAAAGGTACTGCCCTAGTCTGAGTCCCACATGCTCTTACCACAGGCCCTGCAGGGAGCCAAGTACCTAAAGCCCCATCTTTACATTTGTTATAGGAAAGAGGGTGAATCTGTTAAGACTGAAGTTAGAATGTGGCACTTTTGACCCTAATTCTGAAACACCTCCTTGTTTTGCCCGACATAAAAAACTAAAGTCTTTGTAAAGGCCTACAAGACCCTTGTGGTCATACCCATACTCATTCCTCCACTGAAGACAGGCTGATTGCGTGTCTGTTTTCAGTTCCTTGACTATTCCAGGCATTTACCTATCTTAACCCTGTGCTGTAGGTGATTTATTTCCCCAGAGATTTCATCCCCTTGATGTTATTTCTTTGCTCAAATGTCATCATTTCAAGGAAATGTGAACTTTTCTCCAATCTACCCTCTTGGAGAAGTGATAAACACTTTGATTGTATCTAACATGCTGTGTAATTTTCATATTTTCTGTATTTTATCTGTCTATCATCCCTGCTGTGCTCCAACATCCCCAAAGGCAAAAGACCCGTGTCTTAACTACTGGGCATGCTCATTTAGAAATCTAACCAGTTCATTCTTGTTGTTGATCTTAGCCAGGTGTGCTTCTAAGTTTCCACAGTTCCGCTTTGCGGCGGGCCATGAGTTTTCATGTTGGATAAGGAAGAAGCAGTTCTGGTTAATTTTATGCCAGGCATTCATGCATATCTTTACTTCATCATCACACGTCTTATTTCTCATTATTCTTGTGGTTCCAACTGGAATGAACACACAACGTGAAAGACACTGTAAGAAAAGCGAGTCTGTCATTGTACGAGTCTCCTACATTTCACACTGATGAAAGGAATTCCTTTTCCACATCCCATTTCAGTCAAATGGTTGAAATGACTTTTAAATAAACGTCGTCATTTGCTCGTGATGATAGGTCAACCAAGAGCACAGCAGGAGAGAAGAAAAAAAAAAAAAACACTGGAGAATTAAGATCTCCATGTAACTTAAAATAGTAATGAGCAACTTCCAGAAATGTAAAGTCCCATGACAAATCTTTCTCTGGTATTTTCATACAACTGGAATTTACTCATTCACATCTCTTATAATTGGATATGGTACCTTAGATATTTTACCACATACTAATGGATTCCTCTTTAGTCATAATATCAAAGAGTTGGCCCTTTCCTGTTGGTCTGATACTCAGTTGTTTCTCGGAAACAGCATTTCCTCATAAGTTGAAGCTATAACTTTGTCCTTTGTTTTAGGAAAAAAAATTAGGAAGGGGAAAACACTGAAATTTAACTTTTACGCCATTTTCCATTTTCTCCTTAACTCACAGCACTGGATATATGAATTTACTTGTTTGTGCCTAACCCTGAGAGAAAGTGTTTAAGGTACATTTTTACCCCAAGACTGGAAAAACAAACAAGTGACCGCCTTCTACTCAAGCTTATGAATGGGAGACTACTCATTTGGAAGCATTAACTAGCAGTAAGGTTCTGTACACATAAAACCTGATGTGATAGCACAACGAAAACACGCATATCACTGAAATTACTTGGAAAAACCCCAACTTACCATAAAATATTGGGTTAAATATATAACTACTATCAAACAGTTGGCTTAAAATCCGAACTATCAGAAATGCAGTTTTATAATTCATCTGCTAGTTTATATTTTCTTTCATTTGTACATCCAACTATACCCAAACTGAGCACTAACCCTGTGGCAGACATTTATCTTTTTGTAGTTCTTGGAATACAAATAAATATACCATGAAAAAAAATTCGCTTTCATGTAAGTTGCATACCTGAAACCATATAGTTTCTCATGAAGAGCATCCAGGTCAAGGGATAAGTATGACTGCACAACATTCAGGGTAGGGTTAGACACAGGTGATGCCTAGTACCTGAAGAAAGGTGGACTAGGGAGGTAAGTCTGCCTCCAGGGTAAGAACACATTTTTCTAAGAAATGGGAAAAGGTGAGCATGCCTGGCTTGTTCACCAAATAATGAAGATGCCCACATTCCTACAGACCAAGTGAAGGATTCAATAGTACAGGACATCAGTAGTTCAGGATGACTAGGTGCCTAAGGGCAACATAGCCATTCATAAGCCTTTGCTCTAAATGAATAAAAAAAACCATGTAAAATTGCCAACAGATCTGATAATTTTTCTTAATTGTTAAAAATAAACTCTGTCCATAAGGATACCATTAGTCATATGTGATTATGGAACCATGAAATGTGGCCAGTTCAAATCTGATTCACTTTTATTATAAAATCATAGAAAGAAAAAATAATGTAAAAATCTCATACTAGGGGCTCGAGAGATGGCTCAGCGGTTAAGAGCACTGCCTGTTCTTCCAAAGGTTCTGAGTTCAATTCCCAGCAACCACATGGTGGCTCACAACCATCTGTAATGAGGTCTGGTCAGCAGGCATACAAACAGAATACTGTATACATAATAAATAAATATTTTTTTTAAAAAAATCTCATACTAGAAAGTGTATTATTATGCAGTTGCATTAAGAGATCACAGGGAGAAGAGAGACAAACATCAGAAATGAAAATGAGGTGCTGGCTAGTTAACTGGCAAGTGACTAGAGAGAGTTCATATTTGGATCAATGAAAAGACAGTGGCAGTTTACTGATTATATTTGGAAATCAGGAAAGAAAAGAATAAAAAATACATAAGGTTTTTGACTTTGAAGTTAGAATATATTTACTGTTTCCTGCGACGAGGAGGACCATAGGTGAAGGACACAAGAGAACACAGAGCTATGAAGAGTTCAGGGTGAGGCCACAGCTCAGTTAATACACTCTTTGCCATTAAAGGATGACTACCTGAACTCAATCTCCAGAAGCCACAGAAAAAGTTAGGTGTGGTGACACTCTCTTGTAATCCCAGCAGTGGAGAGGCAGATCCCTGGGAGGTGCTGGCTAACCAGCTAAACCTAACCTGAGCCCCAAGTCCTAATAAGGGGTCCCTTTCTGTAGAACAAGGTGAATGAGTCCTGAAGAAAGACATCCAAGGGTGACTTCTGGCTTCTATGGGAACCTACACTCCTGCACGCACGCGCGCACACACACACACACACACACACACAGGTGGGGGAGAGATATTTCAACATGAACACTATTAAGTTTGAGGTAAGCAAGTAGTTAGATTTTATTTTTTTTAAATGATTGAATTCAAAAAGTGTCCCAGATTAAAAATGTATTTATGTTATAAAATTTTGAGACCTGTTCAGAAGGCCAACAGGACAACAATGCTTCAAAGACTGGGTGCATAAAAAGACATATTAGAACACCGTGCAGAGGGAAAGGAGGAAAGAGTAAGGCAAATAAAGTCAGTCGTGATGTAGGCAGGACATAAGCAGTAGGACTATACTGACTTGAAAGCCAAATGGAATTATCTTTAGGAAGGGATTTTAAATGATGTGAAGAACCAGAGGTTATCTTAGTTGATGCCAGCAAAAGGTTAACAATGCACAGCTCTCTTCTCCATTCGTCAGTGTTACAGCTTCACTCTTCTGTGATAGTCTATGAGCCTTGGGTGGGGGGAGGGTAGTGTAGATGATTTATCCAGAGCTGAGTTCTCATATTTATTACACTTGGCAGCTCAACCAGTTACCTATGTCTGCATCAACCACTGCTTGCTTTGAAAAGATTTTTCTCAATATCAAGTTAGTGAAAATTCCAACACGAGTTGGGGAGGCCTTCCCTCTGAGGCCTATCCTTGTTGCATTGAGAGTGGACCCTTACAGAGAAGGCAGTGACTCACCTTTGGGGACATGGCTGCAAGAAGGCTGTCCATATCTAGATATAGGCAGTGCTTGGATTGAGAATCCCCTCAATCAATTATCACAGCAACAAAACAAAGAGCATGAAATTGAAAGGGAGCTTCTGTGGATGGTACAAAGGAAATGGATATGACCAAAATACATTGTATAATAGTATGAAATTTTCTAAGAGAAAAATAATTTTTTAAAAGAACATGGAAGGCTGGAGAGATGGCTCAGAGGTTAAGAGCACTGACTGCTCTTCCAGAGGTCCTGAGTTCTATTCCCAGCAACCACATGGAATCTCACAGCCTCTATAATGAGATTTGGTGCCATCTTCTGCAATAAAGGCATACATGGAGTCAGAATGTTGTATACATAATAAATAAATAAATCCTTTAAAAAATAAAATGAATGTGTATTGTCAAGTAAGATTGAACAGATAGATGATGGCTACTAAATAGTGGCACTGACTGGTTTCACAGAAAAGAAGAAACAGAAACCTGGTCAAAGTGGATTTAGTAGAAAGTTTGAAAAGCAAAGGCACTGGGGTTTAATTCCACGGCAAGAGCCCATGCTTAACACGAGCAAGGCTCTGGTTGAACTCTAAACACCATAATGTTTAAGCAAAAACTTAGCCATTTGAGCTGCAGATGTAGTCTGTTGGTAGATCATGGGCTTGGAATACACGCGGCCCTGGAGAAAAGAAGGACCTACAGATGAATGGAAAGGAGAAAGGCAGGCAGGGAGCAGAAGAGGGAGAGGAAAACAAAATCACAGAAAAGATTTCAAGAAGGTTTCTGTACTAAGCAGCAAACATAAGCAGCACTTATAGCAAGAATAGGGGCTAAGGAGAATTTTTTGTTTTTACTCCATTTGGAAATAAGCTGTGACCTTCATTATGTCGGCTGATAATGATGTTATATGAACAACAATGGTATATGGAAGACAAAAGGGCAGTGCTAGTGACCAAGTGAGACAATACAAGGTCTAGCATAGAATCTGGACACCCCGCTGTGAGGAAAACCTCTTTGGTGGTTGGGGGGGTGGGGATTATCTCCCACCATTGCTTCTGTTAGAATAAGGTTCCACACACTCACGGGTGGCAGTAAAGGTTAACACACTCTGGAAATGCACCTCACTTTGCTTTTACCTCCACCGCCATTACAGCTTGCTCGATTTTCTGACAGGAATACCGTACCTACAAGATCTTACGGTGGAGTACACACCCAACTCCTGATAAGGCTTTATCTGACCACCAGGACTCACTTTCCTCTTGCTTCAAACTGAACAGACTTCCGCCAAGTAATTACTCTGCTACAGCTGATTGCTTGTGATTGTCGCTGTCCAGTTAGAGAGGGGGATAAAAGCCTTTCTTAGGCATGAAGTCCCATTTTGGGATGAATCAGCAGTAATTAGGTGCAATACATATTTATCCAAAGACTGTTTTTCTAGGAGGCAAACGGACAGCAGAAATCAATCACTTACATTTTCTAGGGAAACTGAAAAACCCCCAAAGAAGCACAACAACACCACCACATAGCAGGGTCCACAGGGTCAGCAATTTCTTCGCATCTGCACATAAGGCAAATAGACAGGTCACTATTTACCAGAGAAAAACAGCAAGCAAACAAAACCCCCATTAAACAAACAAACAAACAAAAATCCATATTCTCTATGTCCTAGTCACAACTCAGTCTTTGCTCTATTTGGAAAAGGAGGAAAGGTGCTCAGGAGTAACTTTGCATCTAAGTGTCATTTCCAAGAACTGGGCGGTGTATCCTCCAACAAGGCTTGCAGAACAAAAACCCAGTCCCCGCCTTCCCCAGAAGGTTTGGTTTCATTTTGTGGTTTTGTTTGTTTTAATGGTACATCTTTTTTTGCAGCTAGGGAAGGGCGGATCTGGTGGGAAGGTAGTGTTCCTTTTTCCTTTTAGTTTTGAGCCTTTGTTTTGTAGACGACGACAGTAATTATTTTCATTTAAGGTCCACGTGCGTACCCTCTGCCTCACAGGCTAAGCAAAGGCTACCAGTCTTAGCCAGCAAACAAACCCTGTCATCTCCTTACCAAACGTTGTCCTATGATGCCCAGATACATGGCTTGTCTGGGATGCTCTGTATAAATTTTCCACCATCATCTTGAAGACGCTCCAGTTACTACCGAGGCAGAGAAATTTCTTAGGACAAAAGGAGAACTTATAATCATATCCGTTGTCAAACCTTTGGACTCTGAGGGCCAAGTTTCTCTGGGGTCAGGGACGGAGCAAGACTGATGGACAGATGATACAGCACCGCTCCAGCCTGATGGTTTGGCAATGAAGCTGCGCTCGGATCCGACAGATCCGACGGGCCACCAGATCTCTCACTGACCCTGTCCTCGCTCTTCTGTGGGAGTAACGGCAGCGGGACACACCCCAACGGTGTCTGCTAGCAGCCCCGGATTGGCTAGCGACCACAGCTGGGGGCGGGGAGAAGCTTGATTGGCATCAACTCAACCTTCTGCCGTCCAGTCAGCAGATCATGGTTCACCCTTCCCTGGACTTTGTATAATCTCCCCCAAATCTCAAATCTGATATACCTGTGTAACTTCGGGATTGTTTCAACTAACTGTAAATTGCACTTATTCTCTCGTGCATTTTTTGTCTTGTGTTTTAATATCTGTTTGTATTTTCAATTGTCATGTGGATTGTATAGTGAAATTTGGCAAAGCAAAACCATTGATTTTATGCGCTTTCATGGTAAATTAAGGCTTGTTTCCTACATAGGCACTATCCTCTGCACAGAGGCCTAGCATAATAGATTCCAGCATAAAATGGAATTATGCCTGTGCCTTCATTTGGCTAATGCTTTTCTACGTTCATGTTTTGAAACAAATTACTTTAGAAAGAATAATTTTAGACACAAAGGAAATACAGCTTGTTGTTTATAGCTACACTGTGTGAGATTTAGAATCCAGTTCCCTGGCAGAGCAGTTACTAAAAGTATGTGATACAACGTTCTAACAGGGTCTGCAATAGCTTGTAATAATGGTTAGAACTTGGTCTGAAGTAAAGTTGGTTGCCTGGAAACATCCAAAAAGCAGTGGCACAGAGTTGGTGGTACCTTTGTCCCCATCATATTTCTAGTTCTTTCTGGAAAACATAGAGATGATTACAGCTGTACCAAGTGTTCTGTTGTATAGTGCACACACACACGTGTGTGTTGCTTTTATGTTGTTGTGGCAGCCTGGATTTAAAAGCTGGTGCTGTGATGTTGCTTTTGATGGAAGCTTACTTTGCAGAAACCTTGCTAGTGGTGTTCTTCCTTACAGTATGGAGTAGATCTTCAATGCCTGTGAAAGGCCTATGTGTTGTAGACTTAAGCCCTCAGGGTGGCATTAGGGAGAGGCAGAAGAATGTATGTAAGGCAGAGTACAGAGCTGGTAGGATCCTGGGAAGGTTCTCTTGAAAGGGGATGACAGGGTTCCTATCTTTTCCTTTTCTGCTTTTTGCCTCTGAGGTGGATGGTTTTGCTTTACTGTAATCCTACTGTTAAGCTGTGCCTCACCCTCACACCCAAACTATGCTGCCATCCAGCCATCATCTGAAACTCCAAAACCCTGAACAAAAAGGACTATTTTCTCCTTGTGCTCTGAATCAGCTGGCTTGGTCGCATTGTGTACTCAGCGTCATGGGTAGTCAAGAAACAACTCCCTGGTGGTCATTCTGGGCTCTTAGGTCCTGAAAGCTAGTGGACTGGACTGATGAACTCAGAGGCTTGTATAACTCCAAGCTTTGGGAACATGCTCCAGGACTTAGGATCCAGAGACACGCAGTCATCAGTGCTTCAGTTAGAGTCTTAGTGTTTGGCGCTCCTGTTGTGGGTAGCTTGGGGCATCAACAGCTAGTGAAACCTTTATATATATATATATATATATATATATATATATATATATATATATATATATATATATATTTATTTATTTATTTTTATTATATATACAATATTCTGTCTGTGTGTGTGCCTGCAGGCCAGAAGAGGGCACCAGACCCCATTACAGATGGTTGTGAGCCACCATGTGGTTGCTGGGAATTGAACTCAGGACCTTTGGAAGAGCAGGCAATGCTCTTAACCTCTGAGCCATCTCTCCAGCCCCAGCTAGTGAAACCTTAACTCAAAGAAGTAGTAGATGATGACTGTTGGCAGCAGTGTGTAGCAGAGACTAGTTTTGTAGCTCAGGCTGCAAGTGCTGAGACATATTATTGCTAGTGATATAGTTCCTTGACCTAGGGTATTTGGACCCTTGGCCTTTAAGACACGGCAGCATTGGAAGTGATTGGGGAGAGTTTGGAATGTTGCAAGTCCAGAGACTAATTATCTTGGTGTATTTTAACTCCTTAAATAGCCACATGTGTCACTTCTGTATATGACCTAATGTCCTGTGATCATCATTTACAGCCTTTTGCAGTACAATAAAAGAAGACTAACTTGTCTTGACCCCAAAATAAGAACGTCATCAGGCAGCATTTTAGGTCCTTAGATTTTCCCAAGTTGCTGGAACCTACCCACCTAATATGTTCACCTACTGTATTTGGGAAGTTTGTTGACTGATAGTTTTCTTTGTTCTGTTACTTATAAAACATAAAAGATTGTTGCCACATTGAAAAATGGAATTTGAGAGCAAGTTAAAAAATATAGTTCAGGCCCATTTCTGACAGTAAAGGTATCTTCCCTTCTGCTCTCTAGCTTGGAAACTTGACGCATTGTCCCTCCACGTGTTAGGATTTTACCATTTCTAAGGATGTCCCTGAGCCTTATTAAAGACCAGGTTAACCTCCAAGTCTACTTCTTTAAGATGTAAATCCACCTTATTCTGGCAAAATTCAATCCTTTGAAAGTACAGACCTGAGATTATTGATACCACAAAGTAGAAAACCAAAGCAACAGTCTAGCTCACAATTGATAGAGTTAAACAAAAGCTCTAAAACCTTGTCTTTAAGATTTGTCTTTATGTAAGATCTGTGATCATTTCATATCATATTGGCTTGTAGGTGGGTGCTTGCATAAATTGAGTTGTTATGCTAACCCACATTCATTTATGACTGTAGGGAAACTAGAATTTTAAAGGAACAATGAAACAAAGCAAATGCTCCAACAGCCCCTAGCAGTTAGACTTGGCGACCTGTCCAAGAATGCTGAATAGAGGGCTAGAGTAATAATGAGGAACAAGAAGGAGTTTTTCAATCCATATGGCTATGTTGGGGGAATAAATAGAGGAAGCTGAGAGGCATTGGAGAGGTAAGAATAGATCTTGGAAGAGTTGGGGGCACCAGCAGAGCAAATATGATCAAAATAATTGCACGGATACCTAAAATTGTTACAGAATTGATTTAAATATCACAATACAAAAGGATCCATTGAGTAAGAAAATGAGATATAAAGGTTAGTTCCAGGCCTTCTTAGCCTTATTCCCCAGGGAAAGGTGAGTGCCCTATCTGCAACCCCACAACACAGGACAATCAGATGCGATAGGGAGTCAAATCAAAGCAGGGATTCAGTTTATTACTGTGAGCTTCAGCTTATATAGGTTAAGTGACATTGTGTGTGGTATTGGGGGTACCTCCAGTCAATGACATACAGCCAAGCCCTCCCTCTGTCTGGAGGAGTGTCTACCTAGATTGTGCTGTCTCACCCCCACTCAATAGCTTTGATACTATCCTTCAAACTCGAGCCAGGCTTTTCTCTGTTCTACAGGTCTCAAGGTACAGGCCCTGAGACAATCTTAGCCCAACAGGTTAGAAATATGAATGTAATTTTGGTAAAAAAAAAAAAAGGTTGGAGGAAAAGGAAATGCATTTATATGAAAAAGGATTTCATATACTAAATTTTAAATTTTTTTCTTTTTTTCTCTCCATATGTATTATTATTTTTCTTTTTTTATTTTTTATTGAAAAGAAGAAAAAGAAAAAAAATTCTGCCTCCTCCCAGCCTCCCATTTCCCTCCCCCTCCTCCCACTCTTCTCCCCCTCCCCCCACTCCTTTTCCCCTCCCTCTCCAGTCCGAAGAGCAGTCAGGGTTCCCTGCACTGTGGAAAGTCCAAGGTCCTCCCGCCTCCATCTAGGTCTAGGAATGTGAGCATCCAAGCTGGCTAGGCTCCCACAAAGCCAGAACATGAAGTAAGATCAAAACCCAGTGCCATTGTCCTTGGCTTCTCAGCAGCCCTCATTGTCCGCCCTGTTCAGAGAGTCCGGTTTTATCCCATGCTTTTTCAGTTCCAGTCCAGCTGGCCTTGGTGAGCTCCCAATAGATCAGTCCCTCTGTCTCGGTGGGTGGGTGCACCCCTCGCGGTCCTGACTTCCTTGCTCATGTTCTCCCTCCTTCTGCTCCTCATTGGGACCTTGGGAGCTCATTCCGGTGCTCCATGTGGGTCTCTGTCTCTATCTTCATCCATCACCAGATGAAGGTTCTATGGTGATATGCAAGATATTCATCAGTATATCTATAGGATAGGGCCATTTCAGGTTCCCTGTCCTCAGCTGCCCAAGGAACGAACTGGGGACATCCCCCTGGGCACCTGGGAGCCCCTTTAGGTTCAAGTCTTTTGCCAACCCTAAGGACACTGTCACTAAGAGAAAAAGGCAACCCACTGACTGGGAGAAGATCTTCACCAACCCTGCAACAGACAAAGGTCTGATCTCCAAAATATATAAAGAACTCAAGAAACTAGACTTTAAAATGCTGATTAACCCAATTAAAAAATGGGGCACTGAACTGAACAGAGGATTCTCAACAGAAGAAGATCAAATGGCCAAAAGACACTTAAGGTCATGCTCAACCTCCTTAGCGATCAAATGCAAATCAAAACAACTTTGAGATATCATCTTACACCTGTCAGAATGGCTAAAATCAAAAACACCAATGATAGCCTTTGCTGGAGAGGTTGTGGAGGAAGGAGTACCCTCATCCATTGCTGGAATACAAACTTGTCCAATCACTTTGGAAATCAGTGTGGCAGTTTCTCAGGAAATTTGGGATCAACCTACCCCAGGACCCAGCAATACCACTCTTGGGAATATACCCAAGAGATGCACTATCATATTACAAAAGCATTTGTTCAACTATGTTCATAGCAGCATTATTTGTAATAGCCAGAACCTGGAAACAACCTAGATGTCCTTCAATGGAAGAATGGATGAAGAAAGTGTGGAATATATACACATTAGAGTACTACTCAGCGGTAAAAAGCAATGACTTCTTGAATTTTGCATGCAAATGGATGGAAATAGAAAACACTATCCTGAGTGAGGAGTCCCAGACCCAAAAAGATGAACATGGGATGTACTCGCTCATAATTGGTTTCTAGCCATAAATAAAGGACATTGAGCATATAATTTGTGATCCTAAAGAAGCTAAATAAGAAGGTGAGCCCAAAGAAAAACATATAGTTATCCTCTTGGATATGGGAAGTTGACAAGATTGCCGGGCAAAAAATTGGGATCTTGGGGGTAGGGTGGGATAGGGGTAAGGGAAGATGGGGAGAGAAAAGTGAGAAGGGGAGGATGGGGGGAACTTGAGGAATTGGGATGGTAGGGATAAAGGAAGGATGGATATGGGAGTAGGGAAGCATATATCTAAATTTTAAATTTTTTGTTCAATGCTAAAATAGTTTCAAAATATAAAGAGATGAGGACAAAATTAAAATTTTAAATATATTATAAGAGATTGTGGGCATTAAAACATAAAGAAAAATGTCATAGGCATAACTAAACTAATAAAAATAAAGATTATTAAAATTATTAGGGTCAAAATTTAACACCCTGAAATAAAACTGATACCCAACTCTCAGTCTCTAGTAAGGAACCTTTTAAAAGTTGCTCTTGTCTTAATAGTGTTTACTAAAAATATTGCTTGCAAAAATGAACCAGGGCCACTGAACCCCAACTGGAAGTTCACGTGCTTAGAGGAACAATCTTTGTTTGAGGGTTCCATCAACAACCCTGCAGGCCAGGAAACCTAAAACCAGACTTAACCTTCTGCACATAGTCTCAATCCACATGAGCTGCTTCAATAAGCCACTGAAAAGGGGAAGGAAACTGGTACCAGCATAACACAGGTCATGGCTTATGGCTTTGACTCAATATTACCAGGTTTGAGCTCATTCATTTACCAGTTACACAGTGGTAGTGGTGTCTCACCTTATTTATTTATTTATCTGACTAATTAGTTATTTCGGTGTGGTGGTGGTTTGAGACAGTGTTTCTCTATATAGTATTGGCTGTCCTGGCACTCACTATGTAGAACAGGCTGACTTGGAGCTCACAGAGATCCACCTACTTCTGCCTCTCCAGCACTGGGAGCAAAGCTCCTGTTAATTTAACCAGAACATTTGCAACAGAGAGAGAGATCATAGTCCTTCATTATTCATTCTCTGCATGTCATCTCTGTGTGTATGTTCAGGTCTGACTAAGCCAGTCTTTCTCGGGGAACTTTGACCATTCTACACACAGAGCACTGTGCGTGTCCTCTGTGGTTGTATCAGTAAGTAATTGAGAACCGAATCATTCCAATTATTTCTGTGCTAGGCAGGTTAATCCTATGCTGTATCTGTACCATGTGATTAGAGTGAGTTTTTCAATTTGCACAAAAATAAATCCAAACACAATTTCAAAATTTACTTTGTTCAGAAATGAG
Source organism: Chionomys nivalis (assembly GCF_950005125.1). Lineage (NCBI taxonomy): Eukaryota > Metazoa > Chordata > Mammalia > Rodentia > Cricetidae > Chionomys > Chionomys nivalis. The sequence continues at coordinate 20,172,381 of NC_080086.1, read as the reverse complement.
AAAAAGGAAGAAATATGAGGAAGAAAGATATTTCCTCTTTTGACTCTTGCCTGTTCTTATCTGAGACAACAGACAGTTTGTTACTCTTGGGCACATATTTGAGAGATTGGCACAGTCGGCTTTTACAAAGAAATTCTGGCTTGTGAGGTTAGCTCCAGTTTACACAGAGAAAATTAAAATTTCAGATGGACTCATCAGCCTTTAGCTCTCTCTCTCTCACCTTTTCCAAAGGACAATTTTTGGAGCTTTCTTAGAATATTCATCAATGTCTGAAGAAATTGTTTATGCAAATCTCAAATTCCAGGACTCTGATAAGAAAGAAAATCTGCAGACATCTGACAAATGCGGTGGAAAAGGTAAGATTTTGAGCCAAGGCTGTGGCAATAGCTATAGTCCCACACTTCAAATCTAGCAATAATTCAGTGTGGATTTTTAATTAAGCTTTTTATTTAAACCAAAGTATCAAAGTGATTATAAAGATATTTTTACTTACGGCGTAAATTACTGCAACAAAACACTATATTTTACATTGCAATTTTTTTAAAAATACTAAACTCAATACAAGGGACAGGGTCTTATTTTCAAATGCTGGTGTCTTTTGTTTGTTTGCTTTTTTTGAGACAGGGGTTGTCTGTGTAGAAATGCTGGTGTTCTAGTATGAAGATTTTTTATTTTGTTTTGTTTTATATGTGTGTGTTCATTCATGAAGCCATGGAACTATGATTATACATTGTGCAGGAAAGTCATGGACTTGCATGTTACTCTTTTTATAGTTTTGAAAAGTAAAATGCTTGCAGAATAGGATAAAGAGAAATAAGGAGAGAACACTTGTGTGTGTATGTGTGTGTGTGCATGTGCGCGTATGTGCGCTTGTATATGTGTGTATCCAGAGACAATATTTTTTATTTGACTTCTTTCCTCATTGTTCATGGAGCTTGTTCTATTCAAGGTCTTTCGGGGCTTCCTTGTTTTATCCCAGCGTTTGGATCTCTATTTTTTGTTTTGAATTTAGATTACCACCAGGGATTTCGTTTAAGTTGTCAGGCTTGCACAGCCAGTGCCTTTACCCCCTGGGCTATCTCATAGCCTCTTTTTTCACGGCTGTACTTCCCTACTGTTTTCATAATGCTAACCAGTCTCTTTTAAAATCACTTTCCTCTCTAGCACTGAAGAAGCAGTATTCTAATCTCAACTACTAAAGAGGTTGAGGCAGGTGGGTTATAAATTCAAGACCTGCCTGAGCTGCAGAGTGAGTCCAACGTCAACTCAGGCAGTTAGTTTAGTGAGATCCTGTCTTAAAGTAAGAAGTAAAAAGAGAATGAGAATAGAGCTTTGTGCTAGAGCACTTGCTTAGCATGTGTGGGGTTCTACTTTCAATACAACATAATACATTATGATACACTCAACACAACCCTCATACCACACCAAAACCTGAGTGAAATTCCTTCACACCGGGCGTTCTCCAGGACACAACCTCCTGATCTTCACTTTTCCTGTGGTTGAGCTGCTTTTGCTGTTCTGATTGTCCTGACTTCTTGCCTGTGCTCCTTGATGACTCATGCCCGGGCACTTTCCAGGTCTCCTTCTTCTGTGCCACAATAAGCATTTCTAAGTCATCTCATGCCTTTCAGCTTCCAGTACCACGACTTCCAAGTATCTGCTCATGACCTTTCCCCAGCCCTCAGCACTTGTTCTGCTCCTCCACAGGCAGTCTTGGCTTTAAATTTTACCTTAGCATTCCTTCTCATACAGAGCAATCTTTAGCTACTCTCAGTGCCTTCTGTTCCACACATAAAAATACCCCCCTAAATCAGAGTCAAAGAGCTGGATACTCTTACTCTCATGTTATTCACCCCAACTCTGCACATCTCTTCCCCGTATCCATGACATCTGGACCACATACTTTCTAAAATAAAAGTGTTTTAAAAGCTATCTATCTATATCTATCTATCTATCTATCTATCTATCTATCTATCTATCTATCTATCTATATCTATCTATCTATCTATCATCTATCTATCTCTATCTATCTATCTATCATCTATCTATCTATCTATCATCTATCTATCTATCTATCTATCATCTATCTATCTATCTCTGTATCAAGCATTTAGCTGTTTTTCTGTCACTTTAAAATGACAGCATAAACTTGCACACCCTATTACTTTATGAGCAGCCACAACAGTGTCTAGTACCTAAATGGCACACATATGATAACTTTTAAATAATTGAATACATCATAAGTAAGAAAATAATTTTGACAAAAGATAACACATGATCTTGATTTTTAAGCCTCAGGTAAAGACTGGAACAATATTTATAGTACTTTCAATAACGACAATTTTTACAAAACATTAAGAAATCAGGTTTTATATATGTCACTTTTGTGAGATTTTACAAAACTGTTATGCTACTAGCTATTGATATAAGACAATTTCTGGAACAGAGTAAGAATATTAGGTAATTCTTGAACTACATTCTTAAAACAGTTGTAGTGGCATCTCATTTGTACTTTAATAAGTAAAGCTTGCATGAGGATCAGAAAAGTAAAACAGTCACACTGGCCAGTCTTACAGACCAGGCAGCAATGACACACACCTTTAATCCCAGTAGCCACACTAGCTTGCCATAGAAACCAGGCAGCCGTGGTGCACACCCTTAATTCCAGAACTAAAGAGGATTATATAATGGGGGGAAACAGCTCTTACTCTCAGTCTTATTCTTAGATTCCTGGAGGCAGAATCGCCATTTCAGACTGAATTAGAGGAAAGAGCCAGTGACAGATTTATTTTGCTTTTCTGATCTTCAGGTTGAACTCTAATTTCTATCTTTGAGTTTTTAATTATTCGTGCTACAAACAGTCTTTTCACATATTCATACTTGGTGATAATTTAAATCATGGAATGCCTTACCAGTAATTCACAGTTACTTTTAGGAAAATGGTCTAGTCTGTGATTCTTTGTTCAGACAATAATAAAAAAATCATTCCATCACAATGTTTTGCTAAAAAAAAATCATAGAAAATATTGAAAAAGTAATGAGAAGTGCAAATGAGGCAGGGTGCTGATGAGGGGTGCCGAGACATAACCTGTGAGAGCCTGCTCTGCTGTTCAGCAGCCCCACCCTTGACATTAGAGGGGAAAGCATTAACAGCTGTGAATACCTGTCAAGCCTCACCTCTACATCCCAAGAAGCTCCTAGACTGACTTGGCTTCCCTCAGCCTCCAGACACTTGCCACAGTGTATCCAAGGATATGCTCTGCCTGTAGTCATCTCCATTTTCCTTCCTCCTTTCTATTTTATAAATTTTCTCTTTCCTTTTTTGTATCTTTTAGCAGCCTAGGGAATAATGTTTTTGTCTATGAGACTTTTTCTCATTCAAAAGAACTTACTACTTTTCTTACTTTAAAAAAATTCATTGTCTTGATCTTAGTAGGAAATTTGAAACATTTAATGAACAAAATATCTGGGCAGTAAGACAGCATAGTTAAAGATCTTAAAATAAAATGCCTTACCTATGGTTTTCTATCTGATTATTCTTGAAAAAAAATGTCTTTGTGTTTCGAGCAAATTACTTTTTTATTAAAAAAAAATACATAGGAGAAAATAAATGAGGAAAGGATGAATGAATGTATGAGTGACTGGATGAATGAATGAAACTGAGGTGTGAACTGCTTCTTGAACGCTGTGCTCTTTTTGTTTTCACAGTACCTTCTGCCCCTTCCTATTCACAGAATAAAGCAGTCTTGATTCTAACTGTTATATGCCTTCTGCTGCTCATTGGACTGGGGGTCTTAGGAGGTTTGTGTATGTATCACATCATTCTTTAAAAAGAAAATTTTAATTTAATTAAAATATAGTTGCATCATTCCTCCCTTTTTCCTATAATCACTCTCATGCCCTTGCCTGCTCCTTTTCAAATTCATAGTCTCTTAGTGTTCAATTATTATTGTTACACAGATATATAAATAAATACGTAAATGCAACCTGATGAGTTTGAGCAGTGCTGTATATATATTTATATGTATTTATAAATGCATGCATCTATTTAGATATTTTGGGACTGATTTAGAATGCTATGAGTTGAACCAATGTTTATTCTTCAAATTAAGGCTTTACACTCCAGAGGATCTTATAATGTAGTTCATAGACAGATACTCTATCCCTTCCACTAACTCCTATAGAGAAGACTTTTTCTACCATTTTAATACTTTAGTGCTATTTTTAAGGGAAAAAAACCTCATCGAGTTTCTAAAGGTGAAAGAATAACCGAGAATTTATAAGTTTTTAAAAAATCATCTACTATTTTCTTCTCTCCTTCTGTTTTTAAAAAATCCTGGAGTTCATACAACTTTGGAGACAGAAATGATAAAATCAAATCAACTACAAAACATCAGGGAAGAACTTCAGAGAAATGTTTCCCTACAGCTGATGCACAATATGAACAACTCCAAGAGAATCAGGAAACTGTCCGCCATGCTGCAAAAGACAGCCACCCAGCTGTGTCGTGAACTGTGTATAAACAAACCAGGTAACCCTGTACTGCTCTCAAAACTATTCCTTGGGCAACAAACTAAACCTTAGGGTCCTTTAAAAATCACTTTCTTAGCCGGGCAGTGGTGGCACACTCAGGAGCCAGAGGCAGGTGGATCTCTGTGATTTCAAGGCCAGCCTGGTCTACAAAAGATAGTTGCAGGACAGACACCAAAGCTACAGGGAAATCCTGTCTTGAAAGAGTTAAATGTATTTGGTAAACGAGTCATTGATATTTTCCCCTAGTTAGGGGAAAAACATGAAAGTACAAATAGACTGACAACTTAACAAAGTTCGACAGTTACGTAATGAAGCACCAGACAGTATACTCAGTTTCTCTAATCCGCAGTTTATTACCCTTGTCCTGGGCCCAAAGCTCAGGACGTAGTAAGTAGGGAAGGGTGCCTCTTTGTACATGACCTCATTCCTAAATTTCAATTTGTGCTGAAGGGGTGAAAGATCTTGGCAAAGAAATGAAGTCTCAGGTGATGCACCAAATAAGGAAGGAAGTGTTGCCTTCTAACACTTTTGTAGTTATTATGGCTAAACTATGTTCCTGTGATTCTAAGGTGCCTCTTCAATATTCCAGAAGTTGAAAGCTAGAGAAACACTTGCTGGAGAAAACCAGACTGACTTGGCTCTGTAAACCTGGTTTTACAAGACAGCATTTGCTGTGATTAATTTTTAGAGTCATATGTGAGTCAAAGAAAGAAAGAAAGGAAGGAAGGAAGGAAGGAAGGAAGGAAGGAAGGAAGGAAGGAAGGAAGGAAGGAAGGAAGGAAGGAAGGAAGGGAAAGAAAAACCATTCAGGTTCCTAATGATGGACAACATGTTTGAATTTGGCCATGTACTTGAACCTCTGTGTTTGCCCAAGTATTGTGTCATGTTCCTAGGGTGATGTATAGGGATGCATATGACTTGGTTTCTTTCTCCTTGACATAAAGAGAAGAAACACAGTAAATCTGATCAATGTAAAGAAATTGTAGTCAAAGGTGTTCACGTAAACCTATAAAACTCTGTCCTCCTTCTAGAACACAAATGCAAGCCTTGTCCAAAGGGTTCACAATGGTTTGAGGACAGTTGTTATTCCAAACTTGGAAAGTCTGAAACATGGCAAGTGAGTGAAATGCTCTGTTCTTCTCGAAATGGCAGCCTGCTGAAGATTAAGAACAGGAATGTGCTGGTAAGTTTCCATGTCTCTGTTTCCTCTGGAAGGAAATCACTTCACATCATGGAATGTGGGATGAAGAGGGATGTGTTGGGAAGACACGCAATGATCCATTCATGACTCGGGATTATTTTCCTTGTATGGGGAGGGGAGTGGGACTTGCACTTTTGTCTCAGGGAAATCACAGTCAAGCAAAAACACACGAGCTTTAGCTTAATCAAAATCTTAGAAGTTGCAGGATAGGTGGGTAGATTAGGGACCCCGAGAATCCTCCAGTCTATTTTTTTTTTCAAGTTGGAAGTGTAGTAACAGGTTTCTGTGTATGTCCTCAGAGTAGCTATCCAAAGACAAAAAGTGTGATCATCGTGGCTAAGGCTCCCCACGCCCATAAAAACCACACAGGACAATCTTCTTTCTTGTCAATATATTATTTTTTTTATTTATTATGGAAAAAAGCCAGATAAAGTAAAATAGGGTGATACTTGTTTAAATAAGGATATTGGGTTGACAGAGAAGAGGCACATGTTAAGCAGACACATTGCACAGAGTTATTAGAACTAATGATAAGTGAATCCTCTAGTTTGCTTATTTATTTGTTTCTGTCAGTGGTTCTCAACCTTCCTAATGTTGCACATATTTAATATAATTCTTTATATTGTGGCAATTCTCAACCATAAAATTATTTTCGTTGCTACTTCATAACTGTAATTTTGCTACCGCTATGAATTGTAATGCAAATATTTGAAATTTCTGATGGTCTTAGGTGATCCCTGTGAAAGAGTCATTTGATTCCAAAGGAATAGTGACTCACATAGTGGGAACTACTGATCTAACTAATGTCTTTCTGTTTCATGTATTAATAAAGAGTTCTGGCCTCTCACATCGCAATCTTTTACTATTTTCTTTCTTTCTTTTGAGACAAATCTCACTCAGTAGCCCTGGCTTATCTCAAACTCATAGGAATCCTATTGTCTCAGACTTCCAAGTTCTGGAATTACCTGTGTGAGCTGCTGGTCCTATATTGTAGTCATTCATCTTGGAGTAAAAATATATCCCCTAAGTGGTTCAGCTTCTTTACCATAAGAATCTTTGCCATCTTTTATAGGAGAAGGGAATTCGTTGAACTATTCTGTCTCATTGACCTTTCTCAAGTAATCATTTATAATTGTTTACTTTTAAGAAATGTCTGTCTTTAACAGAAAAGCAGATGTAACTGGGTAAAGTGTTCTGTGTTAATTTTGATTCTGTGGTTATTGCTCTTCTCTGGGTCTATTGCATTGTACTTCTCTTTTCTGCTAAGTCCAGCTTGCCGTTATTAACCACCTCCTTTGCCCCAGACTGAATATTCACTACCCAAAACTTAGACCTAGAAAATTGCCAGCTTTCATTGGCCCTACATGAAGGTGATTCAATGAATCAGCGGTCCTTTTGTCACCCGTGGTGAAGGCAGAAGAGGTCTCAGAGACTTCAACCCACTGTTGCGAAGTTCTGACACAGAAAGTGAAAAGTTGCACCATTTATTAGAAAGCAAAAATAAACCAGCAGAAGGGAGCTGAGCTTCTCAAGAGAGAGTCTCATCCCTAGGCGTTTGGATGGCTTGTTTTATCAGAAGTTGTACTTGGAGAAATGAAACATGATTATAAAAGCTCAGGGTCAGAAATTGGGGTTCAACCTGAAGATCTGAAAAGCAAAACAGTCAACCACTGGCTCTTACCTTGACCTTAGTCTCACACGGCAATCCTGCCTCCAGGAATCTCAGAGGGAGATTGTGTTTTCAGATCTGCTTCCTCCCATTTTATAATCCTCTCTAGGGCTGGGATTAAAGGAGTGCACCACTGTCTTTAAAGGCATGCACCGCCCGGTTTCTCCTGTGGCTGCTGGGATTAAAGGTTTGTGTCATCATGGCTTCTAAAATTAAAGGTGTGTGTTACCATAATCTGGTCTGTAAGGTTAACCAGTGGGACTGTTTAACTCTCCAATCTTCAGGACGTCTTTATTTATTAAAATACAGTTCAAATGTCACTACAGAGAAAAGAGATACTCATGGGTTTAGGAGGGGAGGAGATTCTGGAATGAACTCGGGTTGACCCTTTCTGTTCTTATGCAGGACAGGTAGGGATGGATATGTTGTAGTATCAGATGCATAATGGAAGATGCACTTTCTGCAAGGTTGATCAGACCATAATGATAAAGCAAAGGACCGTTTGTAGTTACCAGGGTCACCCATGGTCCTAACTAGCTTGTGGTGCTGTTGGTTTTTACTGTTTGAGCAGTAGCAGGATGCTCTGTCACAACACAGGTCGGTGATTACATCAGCCTCCAAATACTGGAGTTTTCTTCTCATACTTCCCTGTGTCTACATAGCAGGCCCAGCTTTCTTCCTGTTAGACAGGAAATCCTGCTGTGAAAAAGTGCTGACATGCTACACCAAAACTATAATGTTAAAACAGTAGCCTGCAGTATGTGATCCTGTGAGGCAGTGTACAGATATAGGAAACAGCTTATTAAATGGGTCTTCTCTGTTTCTCTAGGAATTTATAAAGTCTAAGAACTTAAAAGGTTATTGGTTGGGGTTGTCGCCCAGAACAGACAATCCACATTACAAGGAACTGAATGAGAACATGTTCCTCTCTGCAGGGTAAGTCTCTGTTCTTCTTGGATTTTTATGGTTAGACTTAAATGGACACATTTCTTTAGGAGCCTAGCAGAGGGCCTTTCACAGCAACTTCAGCTGACACCATGTCTTTAAAGGCAACTGTCCCTGCAGGTGTCTGTGATGTACTTGACTATGTAGAAAATTGCCACACATGTCTTGCCATTAGTTTGGCAAATCTCCAATAACCTATAGGAATCAAATTATAGATTTCTTGAGGGTTATTAATATTATGATCTGCTGGCCTGGTCTGTCACCTAGGTACTCTGTCCCTTTAAGAGACAATCCCCACCCACTCCCAATCATCCCAATTTGCCTCCAGGCAAGCAGATCTCTGCCTTCTCCAGCCTGTGCACACTCTCTCTTTATGTCTGTCTTCTGAGGAGGTAACTACTGTTTCTCCCTCTATCTCCTCCTCCTCCTCCTCCTCCTCCTCCTCCTCTCTCTCTCTCTCTCTCTCTCTCTCTCTCTCTCTTCTCTCTCTCTCTCTCTCTCTCTCTCTCTCACACACACACACACACACACACAATACATTCAGTTGTGAGATCTAGTCCATCCACATAGGCATTTTGCAATTTTTGTTCTACTTCGGCCCATTCTTTTTCTGCTTCAGTTGTTAATTGCCTAGTACTGTTTAAATCTGAGTCACCTTGCAAATTTTAAGCAAATTACTTAATTCTTGAATAGTCAGTACTATGGTAGGGTGCAATCACTTAATATTTCCCAATAATTTTTGAAAATCATTGAGTGTGAATTGACCTCTCCTAATCTTTACCGTTTGTAGCAGATTCTCTGTTTACTTAATTTAAATCTTAACTAAGAAAATCTCCTCTTTGAATATTTTTCAGGAGCAATTTGTAATCCTGATTGGGGTAAAATTTTTTGTACTACATTAAACTTTTTTTAAGGTATCTGTATCAGAAGCAACAAATAAATTATCATGTATATAATGGTAAATAATTAATTGAGGAAATTGTTTAGATGTCATTTCTAGTGGTTGAATCACAAAATATTGACATAAAGTTGAACTGTTTAATATTTCTTGAGGAAAGACTTTCCATTGCTATCTTTTTACAATCTGGCATTATTATTAATAGGCACTGTAAAAGCAAAACTTTCCCTACCTTCTTCTTATAAAGAAACAATCTTAAAAGTCAATAACTGTAATAGGCCAATCTTTGGGTAGTAAAGAAGGCAGAGGAATTCTGGACTGTAAAGATTGCATAGGTTGAATTACTTGTTTTACAGCAATGCTCAAATCAGTTAACATTCTCCATTTTCCAAATTTCTTTTTCATTACAAATACAGAATTCCAATAACTAATAGTTTCCTCAATGTACTTAACATCTAACTGTTCTTTTACTATTTGTTCAAGCACCTGTAACTTTTTCTTAGTTAAGAGGCAGTAGTCCACCAATACAGGCTTATTACTTAGCCATTTTGAAGGCAGAGCAGTTGGGTTTCAAATTTGGATAGCTAATTCCCCTTTTCCCCCATTGTTGAATAATCTGTATAACCTGTGATTTTCCTTGATAATTTTTTTCTAATACCTTTTCTAGAAATGTACCTCATTTTTAACATCATTGTTTGGGCTGTTTCTAAAATTGTAGGAATAAAATTTGAGCTCTCCATTGTTGCAACAAACCTCTCCCCTGCAAATTCATGGCTACATCATTCACATAAGGCTTTAATATTTCCATTTGTCTTTTAGACCTTGTACATTTAATCCATTCTACACTTTGTTTCATCTGAGATAATGTTCTAATGCCTAACAACTGAGTAGAAACTTCCTGTAAAGACCAGTTAGGATTCCAAGACTCGAGAAATTATATATACGTAAACTCCAGTGTCCACTAAACCTTCAATCTCAATGCCATTTACTTGTAATCTTAGTTTTGGCCTCTCATCATTAAAAACAGTTTACAAAAATACTTTCTTCCCAGTGCTTAGAACATCTGCTGTCCTACATTTTGAGCTGTTTAACCTTTCAGATATGGGAGTAATAACAATTGAGCAATTCTATCTTCCGCCTCTATGTGCATAGTCCTTTTTACATAGGCCATCTATAAAAGCATGAAAACAATCAGTATAGGAATTAGAGAGATCATTTTAGGCAGCAGTATTTTTATAAAATCTTTAAAAGAGGATGCCTTTTTATAGATCCCAAGTGACACATTGATGTGATTTGTCAATTATTAATAAAATGGAAAAATTTGTTTGTATTTTCTTTAGTAGAAAAATAATCTTTGTAGGCTATTTATTAGCAAAAGATTAAGAGATTATTTCTATGAACTTTTGCCTTAGCACCCATATTATTACTACCACTCTATTTCAGGTCTGACATTTTTTATAGAATTTAACTGAAAGTTTCTAGAAAGCAACTTAAAGAGCAGAACAAAATTCTCAATAATGATAAACAGACAAGAGCATGCCCAATAACATTGTTAAAAATCATGAATTTTGCTTTTCTTGTTTATTTACTATGAAAATTAAACATTCATTTAAGCATGAATCAGTTGATCAAGAGAAGATAACACCCTCTGTACAATGAATGACTAATACCTCTGGAAATTCAAACAGCATTGGCTTAGTACTTGATGCCCTGACTGCAATTGTTTTTACCAGAAGTTGGGCTTTTTTTAGTTTTTTATTTCTCCCATGAATGGACCATTGATTGATAATGAGTTGTTCCCGCTATTAGGGAGAGAAACAAATAAACAAACAAACAGAAACATTTAAACCAAATTTAAGCAATCAAACAAACAAGAAAAATCTAAGTTCTTGGCCTCCTGTGCTGACTCACAACGAAGCAGTTAAGCCCCACCCATCAGTCTTTGAAATTCAGATACCACCGCCCTGTTCTGGCTGGCCCTTGGCTGAAAGAGCTGATGGCAGCAAGCAGCAGCCAGGGAGCTCAGAGTTCTAGTTGTCAGGAATTTCTTTTATTGGAAAAAGCCCCCGCCCCCTCCCCAACACACACCTATTTTTCTTTTTCTGGGAAGAGGCTTTTTTCTTTCCTTTATGTTTTGTTTATGGGGCCTATTTATTGTCTCATTCTTGAAAATTTAACTTGATACATCTTTGTACAGCCTTGGGGATGGACCTGACTAGGGTGGTAAGGGAATGAAGAAAAGGCAGGTACATATGATCACACAGGCAATCTGGGCTCTCTGGTGGAAAAGCCGAGGCACCTCAGAAGTCAGTGTGTTTATTATATATTGTTGGATGGTATTATTGTAAATCATATCAGCCATGAGAAGAGAGGCTAAGTCGGGAACTGAATGATAGAATATATTCCAGATGTGGGAAGCTGAGAAAACAGGGTTTCACATCACTTATATATATACTCCAATCTTCAGCCCAAATTTGACTTAGACAATAGACAAAAAAAATAATCATTTTGTGTTGAAAATTCTCTTATGTGGGTCTAATCAAAATATAACTTGCCAAGTGAATTTATTTTTTTTCTTACAGATTTGAAAGAAGCAATTATGACTTACGTAATATGTACTGTGGATATATAGATGGACGTTATGTTTATTATTCAGCCTGCACTTATAAGAACTATGTCATGTGTGTGGAGACAGCCAGGACTGTACAGGTGGAAAGTGTACTGAATGACCTTCCAGAGGGAAGAAAATAGCTACTGCAGTTGCTGACTCCAGCTTCTTTCCTGCTCTGATGGTTTGAATGAGGATGGTCCCCATGGGTTCATATTTTGAATACTTGAGCCCCAGTTGGTGCAACTATTTGAGAAGGAAGAGAAGGTGTGGCGTTGGTGGAGGTGGTACTTCACTGATGGCACATTTTGATTATTCCAAAGTCCACCCCACTTCCAGTTAATTTTTTCTCTGTTTTGTGTGAATTGAGATGTGATCTTTCAACTACTGCTCAAAGCATGTCTACCTGCCTACTGTCATGCTCATCATCATAATGGTTAAAGACTATAACCCTCCAGAACTATGAGCCCTAAATTACACCCTTTCTTTTATAAGTTGCTTGGTCATGGTGTTTTGTCACAGCAGTTGAGGAGTAGCTGAGACACAGAGGAAGGTTAGGCAGTGTACATCTGCTGCTGTTGTCTGAGGTTTCTGTCCTGCCCTGTTCCCACAATCATTAAGTCCCAAAGAAATCACACAGAGGTCTACATTAGTTATAAACTGGCTCATTAGCTCAGCTTCCTATTAACTCTTATAACTTATATTAGCCCATTATTTTTGTCTATGCTAGCCACGTGGCTCGGTACCTTATTCAGCGAGGCAGTCACTAACTTGTTCTGTGGCTGAGCCAGGACTGCAAAAAGAGCTTCCCTCATTACAGAATTCTCCTGTTCTCATTGACCTGCCCCTTCTTCCTTTCTGATTGTCCCGCCTATACTTTCTGCCTGGCTACTGGCCAATCAGCATTTATTTAAATATAATTAAATATAATTGACAGGAAACAGAACATTGTCCCATAGCATCTTGCTTCTCCTAATGTTTATGTCCAGATTTCTTTGCCTCCTTTGCTGACTGTCAGGAAACTAATTCATAGCTTTATTACCATGTACTTTTTTTAGCACACATGTTGAACACCAAACCATGAAATATATTTTGCCTTATTTTTTCCAAAGATGAACCAGACAAATTTCAGCCTTAGAGAAAATTACGTCTGGTAACATATAGGAAAAATAATATATGAACAAGTTGTATTAAAAATGTTATGTCCAAATTCGCGAATTCCCCACAAAAAATCAACAAGGAGACCGAGTCCCGAATGTAAAAGCAAAGAGCTTTTATTTTAATCAAGTTTGCAAACTCGGTCTCTCCACATGTCCAATGTATAGGAATAACTGGAGATACCTGAGCTCAATTAGAATAGCATTTTATAGTACTTAAGTTGGGGGTGAGGGGTTTCTGAAGTTTTAAGACTGGGTGAAATTTGTCTAGGATGTCCTGGTGAGTGTGTTCTGGCAGGTGTTCCTATCTACAGTGCTTGGAATGCCAGGCATTTCCTTTGAATGGTCTCTTCTTGGTCAGGTAATCTCAGTTTGTGGTTCCTCTTGCAACCAGGCATTACCTCAGGGTAAACCACTGAGACTCAGGCCTCCATTTAAATTCAATGATGGCCAGAGTCCCAGGTGACAATGGTTGGAAGTAAAGAACTTCCTTTGGGTGACCTGCCCATACTTAGCTTATCATGGTTGGCCCCCACAAAAAAAAAGTATTAGCATTTTCAAAGTAAAGTTTGAAGGGAAAAATAAGTTATTCAATAGACAGAGAAAGACATTTGATGAATACTTAAAGCCTTGTTATAGTAAAACTTAGGAAGCTAGGAGTAGACTTCTCAAAGATAATCAAGATTTGATATAAAACAAACAGCACACAAATAAGCAAATACTCTAATGCTGAAATTATCACCATTGCGCTAGTAAGGGAAAACATATTTCTACTTTCAAAACAAAATAAGGATAAACTTCATCAGTCACTTCATTCAACAATAAGAGATGGAACCCAGCAGTGGAATAAGGCAGAAAAAAGGCATATAAAATTTGAAAATAGGGAAAGACTAAAATAAAAGATTTCCTTTGTAGATAATATAATTATATACATTTGAACCAATATAGGTTTTAATTGCTACACTAAGCAGTATATCATATCAAAAGCAATGGATGAAATTTCAACAGAACACAAACATATGTATGAATAACTAAAATGAAATTTAAATGCAGTCTTGTTTTAACAGCTTCTATAACACAAAATATTAATAAAACTATTTAAAATGTAGAAAATAGATATATGCAAAAGGTATGTCCAATCTAATCCATTTTCTTTTCTAGGGATCTCAGTATTCAATGACCTGTAAGCAGATTCTGGTTCCAGACTCTCCCATAGAGACAGCCAAATACTTTATTGAGAATATATCCCTGGCCAATTTCTCCTTTTCTTTCTCCTCCATGAGAAATTGAATCTAAGAGCATGCTTTGAATAACACCATGAAAGCCAATGTCCATTAAAGATCAAAGGGCATTTTTCAGGTGACCAAACTTGAAATAATAACCAAGAAAAAATGATCCAAGAAAGTATCTGCTAAAATGAGATTTGGGGCATGAAAAGCTTGGTGCCCAATGGGGTATTGAGAAATCCATCACTGTGTTAGAGGAAAAATATTGTCAAGCTAGATAATATAATTGTTCTAAAAAGGCAAATTTTCTCTGGATTGGTGAACCAGTGGAGTCAAGAATGTATCAGAGAGATGTATTGGGTGTTTGAAAGCCACGGGTAAAATTCACATGGGACAGGGAACTTGGGGAACCATTAGCAACCTTGTTGCTTGATCCCTTGAAAAATAAATGGGAGAACCACAAGTGAATAATAAGAAATGAGATAAAATTCCCCCAAAATGAGGGTTGCCAGCATGGTGAATGAAAAAGTTCATATCTCGTTTAATGAAAGATTGAAGAAAAATAAGGATCACTTGTGGGGTTTAATAATATGAAAGGTAGAACACCAATGAATGTTAAAAATCAAACCTGAATGAAGTACAGATTTAGGTCAATGCTGGGAAGACACTAAATGGAAACATCTTCTGTTGACCCACCCTGGTCAGTGAGGCTAAGTTTCTGTGAATTGAAGAAGATGCCAAAGGTCTGGACTCCAAGCTTTTGAGTTCAAGAGTAGGGCAAACAAAAAAAGCACTTCTAACTTTTATTATCAAGGCAATCAAAATGTAAGGTGACATTTGCATCTAGTTTAAGTAAATAAAAGTATAGGAGCAAATATACCTGGTGGTATGTGTCATCATTTTTGGTGATGTGAAAAGAGCTGAGAATATTTATTCCTCCTCGGCCTTTGCTTTCTCCACAGAGACAATGTAGACATGAAAGGGCATCCCCCTCATGCCCTTGCTTTCAAGTGCACTCACTTATCAGTTTATGCAGTTCTTTCTAGAAGGTGACTGCATGGGGAAAACATTCCTGCCACATCTGTAGTTCACAGAACATGCACAGCTTTCTTATACAGGCTTCCACATCTTTCACCTTTTCTTATTGACTTCCAATATCTTGACTTTCTTTGAGTCCCCAAAGATTCCAGAAAAGAATTATTCCTTTACGCTTGTAGATAACATGCTCTTTGTTTGAGGACAGGGTCCAGACTTAACACTATCAGTAAACATGCATGTCCCATCCCCAAATCTTCACCAATCCAACTTCATGACCACAAGTTACATAACCAAATCATTTGGCTATGGAATTCTCAGTCTCTTAACAGAAGGAAAAGATTATAGGCATGCCTAATGTGCCCAAAGAATAGAGAAAATCTACACGGAAGATCAAGGTGGAGAAACACAGATGGTTAAGGAAGAGTTTGTTAACTTAGGTGCACTCTCTTAGATTTTCATACCTTAGTAAGACATCTGAGAAATGGTGCAAGCACACCAATAGAATTCTGTGTGCCTCGGGGCAACAAAATGTCTGACAAAACCAATTTTAGAGAAAAAAGATTTATTTTGGTTTACATTCTGAGAATACAGTGATGGGGAATTGGGGTAAAAGAAACTTGAAGTAGCTGGTTACACTTTATCCTCTGATCAGAGATAGAGAACAGTAGATGTTCACGCTCAGATTGCTTCTTCCAGTTTATCCTGTCAGAGACCCCAGCCCATAGAGTGATACTGCCACAGTATCTCAATTAACCTCCTCTAGAATATCCTGTGCAGGTATGGCTGGAGGCTGATCTAATCTAAATAATCCCTCACAGGTGTGCCCAGTGCCTTGCCTCTCTGGTGATTATAGATTCTGTTTAGCAAGAAATATTAATCATCACAATTCTATATCTCACCAATTTGACATCAAAACATTTCAATCTGAAACCATAGACTGACTCCTTTTGTCCCTGGAGGTTCATGGTTATCTCAGAATGCAAAATACGCTCAGTTCAGTTTCAAAGTCTCCACAGTCTTGAACAGTTCCCACACTATGGAATAATCCAAAGTACAAATCTTCTCTTCAATTCAAGGCAATCTCTTAACTCTATGTGAATTAATATAAAATAAAAGGTTACATACTTTCAATATACAAATGGCCTAGGACAAACATTTCCCTTCCTAAAGGAAAGAATAGTACTTTAGCAGGGAATTATCAAACCAAAGCAAGACCCAAACCCAGCAGGAAAATAGCAAATCCTGCATTTCCTTGCCCAACATCTGGAGAGCATGGTGAGTTGCTGGTAGCAATGTCAGAGGAGCAGTAGATGGCAACTGACTTCAGGGGACTGGCCCACCAGGAAACAAAAGCCTGATGGTTGAATCCTGGGTAAGCAAGGTCCCCAAGATCCTTGGCCCTAGCATGCTTCTTACCACTGCTGTGTCTTTGCATGTTTGCTGTTGCCATTTTTCTCTGGTAACTGACATGGTGTGAATGGGCATTGTTAGATCCCTACTGTCCTTAATGCAGTATGGTCATCTCTTATCTTGGAAATGTCTCATTATACTGGGCAATTTTACCTGTGGATTATTGCAAAGATGATTTCCTTCTAACATGTACTGTTCAACTGAAGCAATGATTTTATACAACAATAGTGTTAGTTTAAATAGAATTTTGATGATTGTGGTTCTTTTTTTTAAATAAATACAGTAAGGAGTTAAGATAGAAGTTAGTTTAGTGGAAAAATTATCATAAGTAAAGGTAGGACAAATGCTGCCCCTGCCCCTGATAAAGCAGAACCTGCAGAGGATAAAAAATAAAATAAGAAAGTGTCACACAGCTAGAACACATGAATTTCTATTAAGGAATCATATAGATTGTACCTTAGGTTAATAATTAAGAAAAACAACTGAGTCTCAGTTGCTCGGGTAATTTAAATTCTTTTAATCTAATGTTGGGAGATGTGTTCACAGGTCTTGGTACATGTCATAGCTGAAAAAAGCCTTAAAATGACTTCGTATTAGATTAAGATGTTTTGGCAATAGCTTCAAGGTGAAAACCTTAGGTGAAACCTTCGAGGTGAAAGCAATCTAAACCTCACTAGGACACATAACTGAGTGATGGATTCATTAGGTTAGGGATCAAACACAAAACTTCCTGATTATTAATAGCTGATGTACTTCTTTGCTAGGATTGCTTGGTGATTAAAAATGATGATTAGGCTGCTTCTTCTTCTGGAAAACACCAAATGGCGGATGATGCTGGTGCAGCAGGAGGGCCCGGGGGACCAGGGGCCCAGGATTAGGAGGCCATGACAGCTTCCGGAGGATTCAGCTGCGGTCTGAGAGGCCACAGCCGGGGTCGAGGCCATGGCTGCGCGCGGAGGTAAAACTGAAGACAAGGAGTGAATTCCCGTCACCAAGCTGGGCCTCCTGGTTAAGGATATGAAAGTAAATTCCCTAGAGGAGACCTACCTGTTCTCTCTGCCCATTAAGGAGTTTGAGATTATTGACTTTTTCCTTGAAGCATCCCTAAAGGATGAGGTTCTGAAGATCATGTCTGTTCAGAAGCAGACTAGGGCAGGCCAGTGGACCAGGTTCAAGGCTTTCATCGCTATTGGGGACTACAATGGTCATGTAGGTCTCAGATGCTAAGTGCTCCAAAGAGGTAGCCACTGCCATCTGAGGGGCCATCATCTTGGCCAAGCTTTCCATTGTCCCTGTGCGGAGAGGTTACTGGGGGAACAAGATTGGGAAGCCCCACACTGTTCCTTGCAAAGTGACAGGCCGCTGTGGCTCTGTGTTGGTGCGTCTCATCCCTGCCCCCAGAGGCACTGGCATAGTCTCCGCTCCTGTGCCCAAGAAGCTGCTGCTGATGGCTGGCATTGATGACTACTACACATCAGTCAGGGGCTGCACTGCCACCCTGGGCAACTTTGCCAAGGCCACCTTTGATGCCATCTCCAAGACCTACAGCTACCTGACCCCCGATCTCTGGAAAGAGACTGTGTTCACCAAGTCTCCTAATCAGGAATTCACTGACCATCTTGTGAAAACCCACACCAGAGTTAAGAGGATCCAGGCTCCAGCTGTGGCCAAAACATAGGGTTTTTATACAAGAAAAATAAAAGTGAATTAAGTCTGTAAAAAAAAAAATGATGATTAGTTTCTTGAACCCATTTCTTCCCCCAACTTCCAGAAATACCTGCCAATGTGTGGATGTGCACCCTAAAGATTTAAAATATAGAAGACTGGTAAAGGCGTAAGTCACAAAACAATCCCACACCAGTTTGAAATTATGGTTAATAAAAGGGTTATTTATTTAAAGGGGAAAACTTACAGATCACCGTCCTAGACAACCTCTGTATGACCAGGAAAGGAATCTAGTAGCCAGAAGCTGAGCTGGAAACAAGAGAGCAAGCGCATGGCTATAGCTGCTTCTTAAAGCAAAAGAGACCACGCCCAAGTGGGCTGGTATCCTAAAGGTTATTGGCTGAAGGAGCAGAAGGAGCTCCCAGTTCATTTTCATATAGAAAAGTTTAGATTTGTGATTCTTTTAAGATTTCTTGTAAGATCACATTTTGAGATAAATAATAAAATTCTTGGTCCTTTCTTTGCAACTGCAATATGCAGCCGGACAGTAAAAGAACTGCTTGCTCATACTCTGCTAATCTATAATAAATTAGATATAAAAGTATGTGGTATTTTGGGATGACTTTGCTTAATAAAGTAATGGAAAAGGGAAACTCTTTTTTTTTACCTGCATTCATTATAATCTTTCACTTGAAAAATAGAATATAACCACATTGTAATTTTTATATTGCTTAAAAGATTCAACTGGGGTATATAAGCATTAAGGGAAAAAAATAAAATGAATTAGATGAAAAACACCAAGAATGTGAGAAGGAAAGATACAGAAAAAATTAAGAAGAAAAAAAACTTAAAAGTTAGAAAAAACCCTCAAGAGAATGTGTGTGTCTATTCTTACATTCCCTCAGTTAAATAAAAAAGTCTTAGTACACAGACTCTGTGAATCCTCTTTTAGCCCTGGTCTGCTGGAGGCTGCTCCTTTTGGCAGCAGGAGTGAATGTTTTGGAGGTTTACACACTTTGGGTAGCCATACTTTTCTAGCTCCTTTGCCTGTAGTTTAACATAGTCTCTCTATTGGGATGCCTCTACTCTACGTCTATAGCTTCCCTCAATAGGTAGCCCCATGATTCCAGCATCTCTGACATCCTAGGGTTTCCAGTGAAACTACATGCTTCTTCATGGACTGATGCAACAACTTCTCAGGATCTTCTTGCAGGAACATTCCCTTGCTTCACATTGTCTGGTCTCTGGTCTTCAGAACAGAGGAGCAAGAATCCATGAAACTTTCATACCCGAAAGGCCATTACTACATGGTGGACAATGCTGCCAAATTCTGCTGATATCTTGAGATGCATCCCAGTCCCCTTAGTCCACAGTTACATTGGCCTCTATGGCCTCCACCCTGGGGAAACACCTCTCTATATGGTTGTCTTCAAGTGGGAAGCACTTCTGGTTGCATTCTTATTCAGGTCCTCTGTTTTACAATAAACTTTCATTTTCATATTTGATGGATGAGGTGTTGTCCCCAGAGCAACTTTCCTATTGTCCATGTTCACAGCTGATCTTTCTTAATATAGCCGTAGAAGGTAAATAAGAGATTGTTTCTACAAGTTCACATAGAGGGCATAACTTCCCCTAACAGTGCATGCAATCAAAACCAATTCAGGCTGGATTGACACATATTTTTTTTGTTTTCTGGATGTGTTCTGGAACATATTTGAGTAGGAACTGGGTATTATTAATAGGTCACAAAGGGAAGTAACTTACTTTTATTGTTCTGGATTCAGAAGTCTAGATTTAAAAGTGCTAGGATTCAGTTTCACTGTTTCCAGGTGCACTGAAAGAATACATTATGGAAAATGCTTATAAATTTTTGTGACCTGGAACCAAGTGTCAATAGTCTCGTGGATTTCAGAAGACAAAAATATGTTAGTATAATAGAGCATTATGATACATACAGAGAAATTAAATAATTTGATGTTTTCTAGTTTCTTCTAAAGTTTGCAGAATTTGCAGAAATGAATGACTAAGGTAGAGCTTTGATTTTTCTTCCAGTGCTAATGTAAGAAATATAAAAGTTTATGTGTGCTGTTAAAGTCTCTCCTGTGTTCTGTAGCCAAAGAGCTGGACTCCAGAAAATAAACTCTAACTTTGGAAGTCCCAGGCTTTGATTTACAATTGAAGACAGTCTTATAACCTTCATATACTTATCCAAAGGACCACTAACCAAAAGTAAGACTTGATGGAACTTCTGTAAGATCTGTACAAAACTGAAGACCCAGAACCTGCAGTACATACAAGGAAATGAATATACCAACTGAAGGTTGTGGGCTACATTCATAGTTAAACATTCTGTTACTAGAAAAAAAAGAGTCATATTTACACCCTAGACCAAAACATTCTGTAGACAAGCCACTACCTGAGTGGAATTCCTTGTTATCTCCTTAAGGCAAATGGGAGCCTTAATTGGATCCTTAGACTTTTGTTTGAGGTAGAAACATAGCTACTTCTCTATTCCTGAAATAAACGGTCTGTAGTAGCCACACCTGTCAACAACAACCCTGGGAGAGCAGAACCTTCTGATCTGAATCTACACGTGACTTTTACTTGAAGTAGAAACATTATACCTTTGAAGGAATAGAGAGAGGTAAGTTCCAACTCTCTGACCTTTGGTCAAGATGGAAATAGGCTCACATATTTTGGGCCTTTACAGGATTCTATTCTAAAATTTGCTTCATAAAACAGTTTCTAGTGTTGGCAGCTGAACAACTGTGGCAAGAATGAATAACTTGTTAAAAGATTTATCAGAATATCAACAAAGAAAACCTTCCTGAGGCTGGCAGGGACCAGTTTTATCCCTGAAGGGATACTGCCACCTTGTGGTGATATGGAAGAATTGTACCCTGGTGTTTTATGAAAGGAAGCTGAGGGACTGAGGACCCTTAGGGAATACCACCACATAAATCTGACTCTGTTGGAAATAGAAGACCTGGTGTCCATGTACAGCAGTCTTCGAGCCACTCCCATTCAATCCTACTCACTTTGGATGACATTGAACAATACTCAACAAAGCAGGATGGCACATATCTACAGTCTTAGAGGCTGTATGCAAAAGGACAGCTGAATTCTGGGCCAGCCTCAGCTACACAGAGAGGCCCCTGCCCACTAAATGAAACAAGGAAGAACCTTTTCTGGTCCTCTCAGCATGTGTTCCTTCACTTTACAGGTGGCTCTTTCACTTCAGAATATTTGGATTTGCTATTAGATCCCAGCTGGTTTCATAGACATCTACAGTCTCTCCATTTTCATTTAGGAACTCTGAAGATTTTCCCAAAAAGCCACACACTTTTGGGAAGCTATATTTAATTAGCTACATGGATTCGACTTGAATTTTTAAATGAAACTACCTTTGGGTAGGGAAGGAGAAAATCTGTTTTGTGCACAACAGCATCATTATGACCAGGGCATAAAGTTTGGTCGCCATGTTTATCACAGCAGCAAAAGGCAAACTAAGAAAGTCTGTGAGGTCCCAGAATTCTGAAAGTGGAGGAAGGAAGATCAGAAGTTCAAGCGGATCCTCAGCTATATAGACTGCAAGAACAGTCTGCTACACGTGAGATCAGGTCTGCCCCCCTTTCCAAAAAGAGCAAACAAAAACGACAAATGTAGAACTCCCACTATTCAAATGATGTTCCATTAAAGCAAAAGTCTTAATACACTTTGTGTCTTTTGAACATCATAAATTGTAAAACTAGAAGTTTCAAATGAATGTAATCCAATGGAAAGCATGTCTGTAAAGGCTAAGGGCATTTCTGAGGCATATTCAGGTTAAATAACAGGAAACTCCAAGGTCTCTCAGAACATTAAATATGAAAAATATTAAAAATGAATTACAAAGTAAATATCAAGACTATCACATTTTTATTTTTCTTTAAATTTATTTGTGTGTGTGTGTGTATGCATGCACGTAAGCGCAGAAGGAGGCCAGAAAAGGCATCAGAGTTGCATGTTTTTCCTTCAACCTGTGGGGTCGGCCTGGCTTGATAACTGGGTGACCAGGGGACACATGTGGTTCTCATGATTCTACAGCAAGCTTTCTTAATCTTTAATGATTTTTACAGCCCTGTTTTTGACCTTGTCAATGAGGCTTTGAAGACAGACCTTCAGTACAAATATTTAATGAATTGATAGAAATTTTTACTTTACTAAATTAAAAAACCTCTTCTAGCTTATGTTCAACAATTACTTGATCTTGGAGCAAAATCCAAAGTATAATGAAAATCAGATCCCAAACTTCTGTAAGAACATATATGATCATGAAAAACTACGTTCATAATGCCCTTTAACTGGATGTTATGACTGTAAAACAGATGGAAATATGTTAGAGTGTCTGTCATCCTAGAATTTTCTGAAATGAAAATTATACACTTTAGCAGACGGGAGCCACTTGTTCATCCCGGTCACTTGGCTAGCTTCGCCCCTAAATTCTTGGCCCATTAGCTCTAACTTCTTATTGGTTAACTCTTACATCTTAATTTAACCTATTTCTATTAATCTGTATATCATCGCAAGGTCATGGCCTACTAGCAAAGTTCTGACATGCCTGACTCTGGTGGCAGCTCCATAAGCGTCTCTCTGACTCTGCCCTTCTTCCTCCCAGCATACAGCCTAGCATTCCCTGGCTAGTTCTGTTCTTCCCTGCCATAGGCTCAAAGCAGTTCTTTATTAATTAACCAATTGAAGCAACACAGAGGCAGAAGGCCCTCCCACACCGATATACTTTTTTCATGGAGAGAACAATGGAACTTCACAGACTCATGTAGTGTAAAAAAATATACTTGAATGCATCGAAGAAAGGAAAGGTGGGATGGAATGTAAAGAAAGGAATTGAGCGATACCAGAGGAACTAAAAAGACTCACTGCTTTGGGGGACAATGAAGGGAATTCTACATTTATAAAAAGAAAGGAGCTGCTGCATATTATGGAGACTTGTTTCTAATGACTGCCTTCTACTCATGGGATGATATATATCCACGGTGGACCTTCTACACCAGCACTAGAAAGGTAGTACTCCATCTCTAGAGAGCACCACATGCAATGAGACTAGGACTAATTGCTGTCTACCAAAACTCCTTTTGGCAGAAATGAGATGCCAGCCGTTCCTTTCCACGGTGATCTAATTTTATTTCTGCTGTACACTGATGCTTTTGTCATAAGAACCCTTTTCACACCACAGTGGGGTCAGCTGTGTTCTTAAAAACCTTCACTCTGTTTCTGACTTTTTCCTTCTATTATGCTATGATACATACTGGTAAAACCATCTGTTTGTTTGTGTTCCTGCCTGTTTGAACTCGTGGTCCTTCTATTTATTTGAAACAAAGAATAAAAATCTTGAAGACTAATTACCATTGAAGAATTAAATTCTGTCTAGGATCTAATGGCAAAGACAAGACATAAGAGTGCAGAAGTAATTTTTCTGAAGAAATTCCCTTTTCTCTCTCTCTCTCTCTCCTCTCTCTCTCTCTCATGTATACAGTTAATATACAACAAACTAGTATATACACTGTGAATTAAAGCATGCTCACCCATTTTTAGAAGAAAAAAAACTAAGCCAATATTGAATCAAATCTAAAAGATGTAGGATTTCCCACATGAGTTTACTCATGGTGGTAATTTTCTCGGAAACACAGTTATTTAACTGGAAATATTGGCCTTTTAATCACTTCCTCTGGGGTTTGTTTTTGTTTCTGCATAGTTTTCAATTTCAACTAATAAAGATTACAGAACATGAATGGGCAAGGACTCTGTCTTTGTCTACCTAATTTCTGTCCACCATCTTATAGTGGACACAGGAAACAAAAACAACCCATGTGCAGCAGTCCCAGCTCTAGAAATTGCCTGGGCTGATCTCCTGGTGTGACCACCATCTACTGCTGGCCCTTAGCCCCTGCTCTTTTATCCCCATGAGCTGATTCTTGACTGTATGAAAAAATGTCTCTCTCCACACAGATGATTATCCTGGAACAAACATTAGATAGAGAATTAAAGATTGCTTTTTATTTCTACAGTAAACTCACCATGACCTAAAGGTCATGGTTTATTGTCCTTACAGATTACAAAACCAAAAGCAGGAACTTGGAAATATTAACTGAAACAGAGTCATGGATACTGCAGCATACTGGATTGTTCTCTATGACTTGCTTAGCTTGCCTTTTAATAGAACCCAGGACCCCTGCCCAGGAGTGGTACTTCCCAGTGAGATGGGTTCTTCCATATCAAACATTACATGAGAAAATGTCTCACAGACTTCTTTACTGACCAATCTTATGAAGGCATTTTCTCAACTGAGGTTCCCTTACCAGGTGATCCAGGATAGTGTCAAACTGAAAAAGCAAGCAAGCAAACCTAATCAGTACAATGTTGAGCATCTCCAGGGAAGAAGAATATCAGTATTGAGAACTATGCAGAGAACTTTGGGGGGATGGAATATAGACTAGCAGAACTGGAGCAATCTGTCACTCAAGGGCATGCAGGGAGTGGTGCTAGAAATAACAGCTAGACAAATTGGTAGTCACAAGACCCCTCCTTTGTATATCCTTATTGCTGCAAAGGATACTGGTGATTGCGTGGTGACAGCAAGGTGCAGGGAAGATGGGTTGAGTGGTCTGTTCTTACCAAAATCCAGAGCCTCTGTGAGGTTAGACAAAGTTTCTTTTCAAATGAATATAAGAGTACGAGTGACTATGAGATAGGCATGAAGAGATAGAGATGCCAGGAGAAAATTATAACCTCTCTATGAGAACAAAGTAACAAGTAAGGATGATTAGCTTATAAATAGCCAATTCTTTGGGTGGAGATGGAGAGAAAGAAGGAGAAATCAACTTTCCCATGGGAATAAAGAGAACCCAAATATGTGGGAGTCAGGCCAGAGTTTTAATGTTTCATGAGTAATTTTACTTTGGGTGAGTGACAGAAACCTGTTTATGAGAAATGGAAGAATAAAGCATATATATATATATATGTGTGTGTGTGTGTGTGTGTGTGTGTGTGTGTATGTGTGTGTGTATGTATTTCACTTGTGATTCAGCTCTGAGTGAGAATTGGGATTTTCTCTGCACTTACTTGATAATGAAAGTAATAACCTGTGTTTTAAAATGTGTGCTTACATTCAGTTGGTGGTCTTATTAGATAGTTACAATATTTACACTGAACCTATTCCCTTGTTCTAGAGTTTTCTTGGATACATATAATATGATAATGAGGTAATAATCTTAACATTTTAAAAATAATAAGATATTGCATAGTATTGTGAAGTTGTTGTTTCAAAGAGCTATTACAATATTCAGAATACAACTGTTTCCAATAAATTTTAGGCCAGTGCTCAAAATTGGTAGCACAAGTTAATTATTATTCTTTTTCAATGATAAATATGTATAATTAGTAAATAATTAATTGAAGAGAAAAATCAACCATATCCTTCGTGATATCCTGGGATTGGTATTCTTGCTCCATAAAGATTTCTGATGCCTGGATTTACAGTATTCCTTTATCTCCTACAGGAACGTAAGCAAACTGTTTCAGAAAAATTTTAAAGAATAATTTTTCTGGTAGCATGTCTTTGAATAATATTCCAGTTTTTCTCTGCGGAAAATAAAACAGTAACAGAGAGGTGTCCTAATAGTGCTGAACACTTGCTTAGGAAACATGAGGATGGGAGTTCAGATCCCAGCACCCCGGTAATAAACCAGGTGTGGTCAAGCACACACCTGTAAGCCCAGCATCTAGTGAGCAGAGGTGGAAAGAAGACTGGAGATTACTGGCTTCCAGCCTAGCTGAAAAGAAAATCCACAAACTCCAGGTTCAGGTGTGAGAACTTACATCAAAGATAATGTGGGAAGAGACAGAGGAAAGCACCTAGTGCTCTCCCATGGTCTCCACACACATGCACGGGTACAATTATCTACACATGTGCACATATCCACACATACATGCATGATATACATACATACACACAGAAAATAAAATGAAATATAATACTAATAATAAGAGAATAAACATCTTTATTATTCTGATAGAACCAAGATAACAAAATTGATAGCCTGAATATTATTAGTTTAGATAAATGCTGAAAATATTAAGACATTCATCCTATTTCATGTAGTCTATAAGTTATAAGAATTGGTAGTGTAGTTTCATAGGAAGACAAAACAGAGTTAATCTCTACGTGGAGACTGATTAGCTGTTTAGACAATCTCTAAAAGAGTAAAGTATTTCTAAGTCAATAATACAGCCCTGCTGTCCCAGGTTCTTTACTTTGGGCTTCCTCAAAACTCTACAGAATTGGGAAGTCTTTATAACAGGGGTCTTCTAGAAGCTGCTCCATTACAGGGGCCCATGTTGGTCTGGTAGTTAATATTTAAATAATACCAATAATACTAAGTCTGTGTGAACACATGTAAGAGTAAAGCAAGGAACAGTGTTTATGGAGGGGCAGCCTGAGTGACATGTTGCTTCCTGGGTACTTAGGATCACTGTAAGACAGAAATAATGAAAACACCAGGTCAGAGGGTAAGACAGTGAAGTGGAAAATGTTCTGGGAAGTAAGTTTGCCTGTGTGCTAGTAAATCACCTTTTTCTCAGTTTCTGTCTCAAATACCAAAGCTTCCTCCTTTCTTGCTTGAGTTTGCAACAGGCCCTCACTTCTTGATACTCTTAGAAAAGTCAATCAATCCAAGTCTTCAGTCTTCACCAGGGAAGCTGTCTTCTCACAAATCCAATAAATTTCAGCACTACAGCGTGAGACATAAACATTCCCTCTTTCAAAGTAAGCACAACCTCTGGATCCATTGAACCTGGAGTGCTCCTGATCACTAAATCTGGAAAGTAATTGATTCAAAATAAGTTAAAAATATTACATATGAAATTTAATTAGAATTAAGTGTCATCCTTAGAGGAAAAGTCCATACTAGTGTGAGACCCCAATGCCCACAAAACATCAGGATCTGTATTACCAGCATGTCTATGTTCTTTATTTCCAGTTAATTGTGATCCCAGTAAAAATATTTCTTTAATAAGAATATATTTAATTCTGCAGGAAATACTAGTGCATTAGTGGTACAAAGGTGTGGGAGTAACCAGCCACTATCTTACTGAACTTGAGGCCTGTTTCATGAGAGGGATCCCATGCCTAACACTGCTCACATTTTTTATTGCCCTGTTTGCTTTCTGAAGAGAGAGAGATAGAAGGTGTGGAGTTGGATGGGTGGGGGGAGGTGAGGAGGATCTGGGAATAAGGCTAGAGAGACCATGATCAGAATATATTATATTAAAATTCAATAAAATAGAAAAATATTTAAGATATGGCTCAGAAATTATTATTCCCACCAGCAATATGGAATTCCACTAGTGGAATTCACCCCGTGCAGATTACATTAGAAACAATAGTTTATTTTGACATTTTAAAATTTAGTATGAAAACTAAAAAGATAAAGTAATACCTTGTAAAAAGTTGTTATGTTTTCTATACAAAAAAGTAACTATGCATGCTTTCTACACACTTGAGAAAACAGGACAGAATTTGAGAGAAAAAAAATTAATGCCTTACTAATGGGATTTGGTGATCAGGAAATTGAGTCCAGCTTCTTGACTCAAACCTAAATGTGTGTTAAAATCACTGCTTTTTTCAAGTGATGCACCCTGGGATATCATGTTATTTTATTCCTCAGGGTTAAGCCTATTAAATATTACTATTTGAATATATCTAAGTCAGAGAGTCCTTATTCAGGATCCAAGGAAGAGGCTGCACAAGCCTGAAGTCTTCCTAGGCTGAGTATAGAGAGCTGGGTTATTTGACAGCTGAATGACTTATGATGGTCATCATCTGTGGTCTCTGTGTGCCAGACATAGATCATTTCCTCTATATGTTCACAGGAGCCCATAGATGAATGACTGCCTTCACATAGGAGAGGAGAAATGTATATTCTAACCTGGGAACTGCATTGCATTTACACGGTGCTGGGTCACAGTCCTGGATGATCTCTGTCTAACAGTCCTCCTCTCCTCTGTCAGCTATGAGCACTGCCCACCCCATTATTCCGCTTTGTAAAAGAGTAACTGTCCTTTTCGTCTGTGTTGTTTTGAGTGAGTCTTTGTCGTTGTTACTAGTGTGACAATGAACTAACCAAACATGGCAAGCAATGGTGATAAGAGCCTGACAGATAAATATTTGAACAAAAAAAGTCCTAGAAAAATCTTTGTGGAGTGGATCTTTAGGGAGAAAATAATAGACATATAATTATTTGTTATTCAAGGCATTTGGTGAGTCACAGCTGAAACCAAGCAGTTCTGAGCAAGACTAAAATTATTATAATTCAATTTACAAAATATACATGGAAGAGAAAAACAGAGCAAGTTGGGTGGCTTCAGTACTTGGAGGCGGGAGAGATACAAGTGATATCAGATCTCATTTAATGTAAAAATTACATATTGTGAAAATATAAACACAGTTATTTTATTTAACTAAAGTTTTGATATAGGATACTTGCATTTTTGTCTTTGTTTTAAAGTCTTTCAAAAATTCTGAAGCCATGACTTCTTTTAAACTTTTATTCTTTTATTTGAAAGATTAATTTGTTTTTTTTTATGTGTACATCTGTGTATCAATGCATGCATGAGTGTAGGTGCCCTCAGAGGATGTAAGAGCGGGCTAAATCTACAGAAGCTGGAGTCAGAGGTGGTTATAAGTCACTTTGTGGGTGATGGGATGTGAACTCAGGTACTCTGTAGAAGTAGTATATGCTCCTAATCAGTGAGTGGTCTTTCCAGTCCTTGCTTTAAAAAACAAAAACAAACAACAAAAAAAAATGGTTTGTGAGATGGCTCAGTGGGTAAGACCACTTGCTACCAAGCCTAGTGATTTGAGTTCAATTCCCTGAACCCACAGACAGGAAGTAGAGAACTTAACCCTGCAGGTTGTCCTCTGACCTCCACATGTCTACTCTGGAACCACACAATGCTGACAGCTCCAAATAAATTAATATAAAATATTTTTAAATATTAAAGTAAAAACAAAGCAAAATTGTTCTTAAGAAAACAAGGCTTTATCCCATAGGACGATTGTGTAGCTGAAACAGACACTAGTTTTCTTCTCCCAAGCCACAGCAATACCCACCCCTCCCATACACACAGGCTTCCTCTGTAAGCCCAGTATGACTTCAAGCAGCACCTGAGTTTCTAGCTCCCAGTGAATCTGAACCTCTTTCTTAGGAGTCTTTTGAAAACTACAGAAGATCAGATGGGGCAAGACTTTGAAATTTTTTTTCTGACTTCTAATTTGTTATAATTTTGAATAGTTACAAAGCTTCAATTTCCCAAACTGTAGGGATTTGATGTGTACTTTCAACATGGTCATTGAAACTATGCAGCAGTAGATTTTGCCTAGAATGCTTGCATGTAACCTAATTGGTGGTCTGCACCCTGAAGCTAATCTGGAAACTAATCATGTAGTTTAGACTTACCTTCTGTGAGAAAACAATTACTTAATATGAGTACACTGTCAATGTTTAAATGTGTGTCCTTATGGCAAACACCACCCTTGAAGGTTGTAAAGGCTAGAATATAAAATAGCTGAGTGAATGAGTATCTAAAATGTTCAG
The DNA here is from genome assembly GCF_950005125.1 of Chionomys nivalis. Classification (NCBI taxonomy): domain Eukaryota; kingdom Metazoa; phylum Chordata; class Mammalia; order Rodentia; family Cricetidae; genus Chionomys; species Chionomys nivalis. The sequence continues at coordinate 20,142,380 of NC_080086.1, read as the reverse complement.
TCTTGATGGGATCACCTTTGAACTGGGCATTCGTGAGCATGTCACAGAATCTCGCTATGATAATATTTTTATTATATAATGGGGATGTGAAAGTGCATCCTTCAAAGGTTTATATTTGCAAAGCACTTAGAACATATTGTTATATGTACATGCTTAATAAGCAAAGCAACTAGACAGCACATTAAGCTTAGTGCGTTGGTCTGAGTTTGACAAATAGATGGAATTGTTTACCAGCCCTCTGATGGAGGAAGGTCATTGGCTAATAAAGAAACTGCTTTGGCCCATTTGATAGGCCATCCCTTAGGTTGGTGGAGTAAACAGTGAGCTCAGACGCCATGCTCCCCTCTCCCAAGCAGATGCAGGGCAGCTCCTCTCAGAGACAGACGCCATGCCCATGTGCTCCAGAGCAGACGCGATGAAGCTCCGACCCAGGATGGACATAGGCTAGAATCTTCCTGGTAAGCTCACCTCAAGGTGCTACACACATGAATAGAAATGGGCCAAGCAGTGTTTAAATGAATACAATCTGTGTGTTGTTATTTCTGGTGTAAAGCTAGCCGTGTAGGAGCCGGGCAGGACGAAAAGCAGGCCCACAGCTCCTACTACAGCCCTCAATGTGTTCCCTACTGCAACTCTCTCTCTTTTAAACAGTGGGTTCAGTTCCCTGAACCCACAGACTGGAAGTAGAGAACTTATCTCTGCAGGTTGTCCTCTGACCTCCACATGTCTACCCTGGAACCATACAACCATGACCTCTCCAAATAGATGAATACAAAAATAATTTTTAAATATTAAAGTTAAAACAGAACAAAATTTGTTCTTAAGAAAATAAGACTTTATCCCATAGTACCATCATGTAGATGAAACGAACACCAGCTCTTTTCTCCAAACAACAGCACAAACACACTGGTTTCCACCACCTGGCTGGAAGTACTATCTTCCAGCCCCAACAGTTAGATACTTACAGGGTTGGAGAGGGAGATGATCCATCTTCCCATAACCAGTGCCTGCCAGTTGAGTTCCAGGACAATCCCAGCCAGAAGAACGAGAGAGTGAGTGATGGCTGTGTCTGAAGAAAATCCTGGGGGAGGGAGAAAGCAGGACAACTAAGAGGCCATCTGCTAGTTTGAGGAGGTATGAAAAAAATTGTTAATTTCCTTTATTGTTTGGGGATAGTTCGGTGGTTAGATCACTTTCTTAGCATGTGCTGTGTCCTGGGTTTCATGCCCAGTTCTTCAATTCGTTTATTAGTTCTCATTCAAAATCCATTAGTTTCTTATCATGAAACAGATTTCATTGTGTGAGACATTTCTATACCCTGGGGAGGAGACTCAGTCATACCCTTTCTTTGATGCTGTCAATCTTCACCAGAGTGGCATTCTTGTCTGTACAGTCCTTTCTGCTGTCACTCCAGGATTTCTCCTCATGAATTGTGAAATAGTAGCAACTGTTTCCATGCCATTGCCATGTCTTAGGACAAGGATTGCACTTATGGTCTGAAAAGAAAATTATATTCAAAAATGCACACTCTGTGCGGTGACTGCACAAGTCTTTGGAAACTAAGTCATGCACACAGACAACAGATCTGAGTGGCAGCAGAGTAACCCTGGCTGGGAGTTGACAATAAAGATTCTCTTCGCAGGTCCAGGCTTTTAATATTCTTATGATAACCAAAGCATCTAAAAGTGATGGATAAAGTGAGGGAGAGAGGTTTAAGTACCAAGATGATAACGTTTGGGAATGACTATAAAATTCTTTTTTTCTTTATTTCTTTCTTTTTTTTGGATTTTCGAGACAGGGTTTCTCCATAGCTTTTGGTTCCTGTCCTGGAACTAGCTCTTGTAGACCAGGCTGGCCTTGAACTCACAGAGATCTGCCTGCCTCTGCCTCCCGAGTGCTGGAATTAAAGGCGTGCGCCACCACCGCCCAGCATGGAATGGCTATAAAATTCTCCTGTGTTTTCCAAAATATTAAAGAAATCTGTATTTCCTTGTCTTTCATAAATTTAGAATAGCATGGTCAAGGGAATGTTAAAGGACTCAAATTCTATGAGACTGTGCTGCACATGAGTACTTTGATCAAAGTGACAGACTTGATCTGGCCATTTTACAGATGTAAGTCAAATTACCAGAAGTGTGGATGAGGAATTCCTTGCAGAGCTTGGTAGCCATCTGTCCCTGCCTCTCTAGGAGGGCAGAGATCTGGGACTGGAGAGATTTCTCTGTGGGATTCTTCATAGAGATGTTCAGTGGCTCAGACAGATTGTTCTGCTGTGGGTGGATGATTTTCTGAAGTTGACTTAACTTCTCTGAACCTGAGTTAATATCATTAGACATCTGCAAAACTACAAGACATAATGAGACAAGTGCATGTTTCCTGACGTGCTCACAAGGCCACTAGGCTAATGTAAGAGACTGATCCCCAGGCCACTGGGGATTCTTTCTCTCCTTCCTCCCCCTTCCTCTTCTCTCTCTCTCTCTCTCTCTCTCTCTCTCTCTCTCTCTTTCTTTGTTCCTCCCTCTTGCCTTTTTCCCTCTCTTCCTTTTGTCTTTTCTCTCCCTCTCTCCTCTCCCTTCCTTGTAGAGGGCACTAGATCCCCCTGCTCAACCTCTACCACCCTCCCTCATGCCCCATCTTCCCTTTCTTTCATCCTTGGCGGGGTTTTGCTAATAATTCCAGATGGTTTTGGACCATTCTAACTATTTCTAGTTCTGAATCCATGTATTTATTTAAAAACATCTTTATTTTTATTAAGCTCTTTCAGACTCAGCAGCACACTGTTACAACCACTTCAGCAAAAACATTGCAGTTTGCAAAAATAAATTAAACTTCATTTCATGATGAGTCAACATTATTTCACTTGAGTTTGTTTTTGGGTGTGCATCTTTTAAAGATAAATAGCGTATTCTCCTAACAGCATTTACTGAGCATCTGTTACCTCAACAGGAGCATCCGATTTCTTTTCCAAAGAACAAGATAAATAATTAGGCTGTCTTTACATGTCCAAATCATAACCATCACTGAAATCTTTCATATAAGGAAATAAGTGGATACAGCATGTGACACATTAGTGTCTGTGATTATTAATCTTTATTTTCAATGTGACCGGGTATAGAATTATCTAAGAGAGAAATTTTGGGAGGTGTCTGTACAGGCATTTCCAAGGAGGTTTCACTAAAACATGAACTCCCCGCACTCCCCCGAGTGTGGGCAGCACCATCCCCTGGACTGAGGACCTAGACTGCTTATAAAGGAGGAAGCAAGCTGAACATGGAATTCAGTTCCCTCTGCTCTCTGACTTTTGATGTAATGTGATCCATTACTGTATGACTTTCCACTCTGAGGGACTGTATTCCATCTTAATTAAACCACGAACCAAAATAAACCCTTCCTTCTTTAAGCTGCTTTTACTGTCACATCAACAAGAGACAGTAATTCATACAGCAACTTGTAATACAGTTTTGACTACAAGTCACCTTAGAGTGGGTGCTGACCTCATCAGTACTCTTTATTCCACACACTCAGCATTTTATAACCTGCATCTCCTCAGGGTGGCTTTCCATTTACCATAAGGCACAGTGCCCTACTCAGTCCACCTGCAACTGCACGTGAGTCAAGAGACTCTTCTCTTAGGGTCTGCTAGGGAGTGGTTTCCACTGTAAGATACATGCACGGTTCAATTCTGCCTGCTAGGTATGATGTAACTCCCACCTCCTATCTTCCTTCTCTGTGTGTTTTCCTCATTCAGGCAAGTCAGATTGTTGCTGCCACTTTAATGCTTTCTTATCCCATAAAGGTGATGGGTGGGCAGACTTAGCTAGCCATATGCTAAATTTCAAGACAAAACAAAGTGTATGTCCTTCTGCAAATACATCTGCAGGTTGATTTTCTATTTTTAATGGAGAATATCAAATGGGTATGTCTGTTAAGAAAAGAGCTTCTCAGTTTTAACCAATAACTAAGAAAAGATGAGTCTGCACACAGTATGATCTATTTCATCAAAAGACAAAAATAACGGGGGGGGGGGTAGAATTCCCAGAGCAGAGAAATAGGACCCTTGCCAGTGTTTCTGAAGGTATGGTGGAGAATGAAATGGATCTGGGGTAGCAGAAGTGTCTGTGTTTATATGACCAAGTCATAACTATCAGTGAAATCGTTCATATAGAAAATAAGTGAAAAGAGCTAGGGAGACATGAGTGTCTGTGATGATTAATCTTTTTTAATCAATCTAGCATACTAGTAGCCATGTCCTTCATGAATTTGCATACTGTGCCAGGTTTTTCTAATTGTTTTTCTTTTGTTTAATACAAATTTACTTACACATAATCCCCAAGATCACCAGTCCCGTCACCAGCAACAGGCAGAGTGTCATCAGGCTCAAGGCAGCTCCTCGCCAAATAGAGAATTGAGCTGGGTGTCCTAGAAGCCAGTGGGGGATGAGTAAGTAGAACCATAGCACACTGTTACATTTGGGGTTGTTTTTCCCACCCAGGAAGTTCCTCGATATTAAAACGAGCAGGCAACTCTTGGACCATGTTTGTCATGAAAACATCTGTCATCTTCCTCTTCTTGATTCACACAATATTTTTGCTAGGTGAGTATGCTAGCATATATGGGATAGTCACCTGACCTCTTTCCCCAAAGGTTAGAATGAGAATTACAAGACAGAACAAGATTAATATGCATAATCATCTCTCCTTTGAAAAACACCACAAACTCTATGCTAGGTACTGTATATCTTCTCCCTAACACACACACACACACACACACACACACACACACACACACAGTAAAAAGAAATCCAAGAAGCAGAAAAAAAGCAATTCATATGAATCAGGATAACAACTAGGACTGTATCGCAACCTTTGGAAGTGACAATAGTTTTATAAATTTAATGATGTCTCTGACTCCAGAGACTTGGCATTTCTGCCAACTGGGCATAAAGGAATGAGCTGACATGGAAGACTCTCTCCACCACACAATTGTATAAACTCAGACAAACTACCTCGCTTCTTTGAAATTCAGCATTTCCATCCACATAACTGCAGAAATTGCAATTTATTTACTTTATTTTGCAACTACATTTCAATAATGATATGTATAGATCGAATTTATTATTGATAAATGCTCTGAGTTGTACTTAAGGTTCCAATGACATTAAATTAAAAGCAGCATAAAAGAAAAAGGTAGATATTGTTCACTTGTGATTTATCTATATTTGACTCCTTCCTTAAATTATTGCACACACTAGCAAAGCTTTCTCTACTTACTTTAGAATCCTTTTTGGTTTATATAAGAACATCTCTCTGTCATTGCTAACAAGGCATTAGAGTCAAGGATGGTTATAAATAGAAAACTCTCACTGCAAGACTCAATCTCTGACATAACCACTATTTTTTTTTTTAACAGCGAAGATGGTCATGACAGTAATTCCATATGGCTCACACTGGTCTTGAAAGCCCTTCATATTCTCTGAAGGACACTTGTTCTGCTGACCTGCCTCTATTTGGGGGATTATATCGCATGCTCTCCCCTCCATTTTAGTGTCAAAACCCATATCTCGAAACACTTAACAGCTGCCATTTCCAAGGTCATAACATGCTTTCTCTGGAGCTCTTACCTTCTCTTCTTAGGTTATTTCCATCCTGATGACTGCCCACTCTCGCGGAGTCCTGAAGCATAAGCGTTGCATAGGTCACTTCATCAGACATCATAGGAGAGAGTGAGTCTACAAATTAATGTTGCAATATCTTCAGGCCCAGTACAGGCAGTGCCTTTTCAAGGCCAGATAGCTTTTACACAGACAAATAACTGACAGGAGACAGTCCCTATGCTCCTTTGTAAGGACAGAATGAAAGTGAATTTCTCTGTAGTGTGCGAGAAATCAGAAACTGTCCTTAAAAATTAGAATGTTGCCAGTTTTCAACTGTAGTGCATTGTTCCTTGTTGTGAAGCCAAGAGGATGTCTTTGTAGGCAAGCAGGAGTTAAGGGTTCATGTTGGAATTCCCATGGTCCTTAGGGAACTCGGAATGTTTGAATAATCAATAAACAATACAGTTTTATTCTATGCATGTGTGTAAGTTGAGTTAATTCTATAATGGATCTAGTTTGTCCTCAGTTGTATCAGATTCCAAGGTGAGTGATGATAAAAAGAGCAGTGTCATATATGCCTGGATAGTGCAATAAGAAAAGTGTTAGAATTGTTTATTTACTTTTTTTATTCATACACTTTTTTTAATCATTTTGTGTCTGATTTACTTCACTTAGCTCGATATCTTCTGGGTTCATACATATCAAAATGGCAATTTTCTTCTATTTCTTTTTTTTTTCCTTATCTTTTTTTTTCATTGAAAAAAAAAATTTCTGCCTCCTCCCCGCCTCCCATTTCCCTCCCCCTCCTCCCGCCCCTCTCCCCCTCCCCCCACTCATCTTCTCCTCCCTCTCCAGTCCAAAGAGCAGTCAGGGTTCCCTGCCCTGTGGAAAGTCCAAGGTCTTCCCCCCTCCATCCAGGTCTAGGAAGGTGAACATCCAAACTGTCTAGGCTCCCACAAAGCCAGAACATGAAGTAGGATCAAAACCCCATGCCATTGTCCTTGGCCTCTCGTCAGCTCTCATTGTCCGCCATGTTCAGAGAGTCCAGTTTTATCCCATGCCTTTTCAGTCACAGTCCAGCTGGCCTTGGTGAGCTCCCAACAGATCGTCCCCACTGTCTCAGTGGGTGGGTGCACCCCTCATGGTCCTGACTTCCTTGCTCATTCTTCTATTTCTTATAGCAAAATCACACACGCATGCACACATTCACACACACATGCATGCACGCATACACACCCACCCAGCCACAGATGACATAAATAAGAATCCTGTATGTTGTAATGCTGTAAAGGGATAAAAATCACACACACACACACACACACACACACACACACACACACACGTTAGCCCAGGCTGTCCTTGCACTTACAGTGGAGAGTAGGCTGTCCTTGAACTTGTAATCATTCTGCCTTAGCCTCTGTAGTGCAAGGACTATAGGCTTGTACCATTGCACTCAATTTCCATGTGTATTCTTACTGCCCTTGTCAAATGTAGTTGACCATAAATATAGGAGCAGTCATTTTGGTTTAACAGAGAGACACATTGGGCCATGGGTTCATTTTTATGCTAGTGCCCATTCTGCTTCCATACTATAATTTACTTTGCAATATAATTTGAAATCAGAGACTATGAGGCCTCTTGTTTTGACTTGATTCTGTTTTTGCTATTAGCTTCTTTTTTTTTTCTCACTATTTAGTGTCCCTTGAGAGTCCATATGAGCTTCAGGGTCAATTTTTCTGTTTATGAAAAAGTCTTTTTTTTCCTTTCTTTCTTTTGAAACAAGGTCTCACTTTGCAGACAAGACTGGCCTAAAACTCACAGTAATGCTCCTGCCTGTGCCTCCCAAGTGCTAGGATTAAAGCTTGCACTCCATACCCAGCTTCATGGTGATTTTGTTTGTTTTTTGTTTGTTTGTTTGTTTGTTTGTTTTTTAATTATTTTATTTTTTTTATTTTTTAATTGTTTTTATTAAAAATTTCCGCCTCTTCCCAGCCTCCTATTTCCCTCCCGCTCTCCCACTCCCCTCCCTCTCCCTCTCCACTCCAAAGAGCAGTCAGGGTTTCCTGCCCTGTGGGAAGTTCAAGGTCCTCCCCCCTCCATCCAGGTCTAGGAAGGTGAGCATCCAAACAGGCTAGACTCCCACAAAGCCAGTACATGCAGTAAGATCAAAACCCAGTGCCATTGTCCTTGGCTTCTCAGCAGCCCTCATTGTCCACCATGTTAAACAATTCTAACACAGAAACAGCAAACAGAATGGTAGTTCCAGGGACCAGGAAGGATGGGACTGGGCAAGAATGAGATATTATATAGCAAAATGTTCAAGCTTCTATGTATTAGATGTACATGTCCTTAAAGGTACAATGTACAGCATGCTGTCTATGATTGATAATATTTATTGCGTGACTGAAATTGGCTCAGAGTAGACCTTCAGTATCCTCACCATCCATGGGTGGAAGTATTAGCTATGTAAGGTAACTGAAGGATATCTTAATTAGCTTGATTGTGATAGGTAATATTCATTCTCTCCCTCTTCCTCCCCTCTCTCTTTCAATTAAGTCATCATATTGTACACCATAAAACTATGGGATGCTTGCCAATTATACCCTTCTAAAGCTAGAGAGAAACAGCAATCTTCCCAGGTAGTTCCTCAGAAGGCACAAATTTGCATTGGGATTGGCAGTGTGCAAAAGCCATCTTACCACTCCTTTGTGGTGCTGCATTTTTAACAAAGCTTCTAGAGACTTCAAAACCCTTGGGAAATAGACAGGAATATTTCCATAGTAATAAAGAGTAACTCACCTATCTTCCACTTTCAAATTTCTATTTATTCATTAAAACAAAGTCCTGCTCATACCCTCCAGCTGTTAACGTAGCCACAAAAAGTTTGGATGACTAGCAAATCTTGTATGTGCTGGATGCTTTTCCGAAATCCCTGTTTATGTTGTAATTTATTTTCTTAATAAAGATATTTCCCCTTTGGTGATATCACTTACAAAAAAAAAAAGAAAAGAAAAGTGTGTGTGTGTGTGTGTGTGTGTGTGTGTGTGTGTGCGCAATGGAGAAAGACACAGAGATGGAGAAAGACTGAGAATTAACAATGGGAAGTTGTTGAGCCATGAGGGAAAAGTTATAGGGTGCTTAAATTGGGTATAGGAAAGAGTCCCTTTCCTGTCTATGTGGTTGAGTAAAAACCCAGCACAAACCTTTCAAACAAGGCCTTGCTGTATTGAAAGTAATGTAAATGGAGTCTGGTTTTATTTATTTATTTATTTTTGTTTCCAGCAGCCCAGAACCAAATAATCATACAGAAACTATATTAATTACAGTACTGTTTGGCCAATGGCTTAGGTGTATTTCAAGCTAGCTCTTACATCTTAAATTAACCCATTTCTATTATTTTGTGTATGGCCATGAGGCTGTGACCTACCAGTAATGTTCTGGCATCTCTCTCTTTTAGCAACTATATAGCATCTGCCTGACTCCACCTTCTTTCTCCGTGCCTTCAGTTTAGTTTTCTTGTCTGCCTATATTCTGCCCTGCCATAAGCCAAAGCAGTTTCTTTATTAACCAATGGTCATAAAGCGTATTTATAGCATACAGAGGAGAATCCCACACCAAAGTGATAAAAAGCAGGCAGAAGGAGGCAAAGGAACACTTACACTTCTAATTCTTTAGGTCTTTTGAGCCTTGAAAACAGCTCACAGTCATTTCCCCCCAGGAGAGTTTAAATTCTTACAGAAAACATGTCTTTTCAGCATAAAAAACCAGAGGGTGTTTATAGCTGTGGACATAAACAGTACAGATATAATTAGGTATCTATGTGGTCACTAGTTTCAAGGATGTCTAGATGGTCACAGAACCTGAAGTCTCTTTAAGCTACCATTCATTTATATTTCTTTTAAAAAGTTTGGTAATATAACTTGTCTCTACATTCCCTATCTCGATTTTCTTACCAACAAATTTGGAGTAAGGCCACTGAAAAATGACTCACATTGCAACACTAAATATCTTAACAATGGGTCATGGAAAATAGTCAGCAAGAGCAGAGGACTGTGGTGGTCTGGAAAAGTGACAATCATAGGTTCATAGGGAGTGGCACTCTTAGGAGGTGTGGCCTTGTCATAGTAGGCGTGGCTTTGTTGGAGGAAGTCTGCCACTAGGGGGTAGATTTTGAGGTCTTAGAAACTCAAGTTCGTTCACTTCATGCTGCCTGAGTATCAGAATGTAGAGCTCTCAGCTGTCTTTTCCACACTGTGTCTGCCAGTGTGTTGCCATGCTTCCCTCCATGACCATAATAGACTAAACCCCTGAAACCATAAGCCAGTCCCAGCTTTACAAAAGCTGCTTGATGGCCGGGCGGTGGTGGTGCATGCCTTTAACCCCAGCACTTGGGAGGCAGAGGCAGGCGGATCTCTGTGAGTTCGAGACCAGCCTGGTCTACAAGAGCTAGTTCCAGGACAGGCTCCAAAACCACAGAGAAACCCTGCTTCGAAAAAGACAAACAAACAAAAAAAGCTGCTTAATTTATGGTGTCTTTACATAGCAATAAAACCTGAATATGGCAATTTATGAGGGAAATGGAGAAAATTGTGTTAGATTACCTGAATGTACCTAATGAAATCAAAAAAACCCTTAAATATCACAGCAATAGGCGGTAAAACTAAGGCACATCCTTGATTGACTTTGAAGTGTTGTGTGCCAGCATTCAGCTCTTGGCCCTCTTTGTCTGTTAAACTCATCCTTAAATGAAACCCTCCAGGCCAGTGACAAGGGATGAGACATCTAGCCATTGACCCTGTTCTGCTACCTATCTCCAAGTTGTTTAGATATATTATATGACTTCAAACTTAATGTATCAAGAAACAAAGGAGTTTCTTCATCTCAGTAACCAAGAACTCTATGCTCAGAGGTCCTCAGTCAAAATGTCCATGGTCATTTGTCTGGTTAAACTAAGTGTGTTCCAAAATGAAGCAAATAAACATGAAATTAAGGAGGATTTGAATGTTGATGGGATGAGAAGGAAATAATCTATCATAGGACTTTGGGTAATTTGAATGTATTATATACATGTATTAAATTTTTAAATAACAAATTTAATCAGAAAAAATCTGCCACAGGGCTAGAAATATGGCCCAGTGATTAAGAGCACTTGTTGGTTGTTCAGAGAACTTGGGGTTGTTCTCAAAATTCACGTGTGGCTCACCACTACCTGTTCCTCTAGTTCCAGGAGATCTGGCATCCTCTTATAGACTCCACAGGTACCTGCACACATGTGTACACATGCAGGGACATACACAAACACACATTAAAACTATGCCAAAAATCCCCAAGCACCTTAGAATCACTTTCAACATGCCTTGTTTCTTTTATATAAATTCAATGCAAAACATACATAACTAATAAAACTCATCTATAAAGATAGAAGTCTATTTGCATTAAAATAAATATTTAGTTTGTGTTCTAGGAAGTAATACCCTCTCTGAGTTCTTCAGCAATCACTCCACTCACATATTGAGAATACAGCAGAGAATACTGCTGGGGAACAGACTAGAGTAGCTAGTACCCAGACAGTGTCCACAATAATTCAGAATTATATAAAGAAAATTAAAGATCAAAGCCAGAGGTACCAAAGACCCAAAGGAAATAGGGACAAGAACATAAAATCAGAAAGAAGTAAAAATGGCCACTAGGAGGAGACAGAGGATACATAGAGGATGGCATTTAGTTAGAAAGCTGATTGCAAACTATCTTATTTTAAATAAAGGATTATCAATGATTTACTACCAAGTCTATCTAATTTTCTTACTAGTAAAATTTGCATACATATAATACCTACCGCAAGGATAATTGATAAGAATCTAGAAAAGCAGCCATCACTTCCCCCTTCCCCACAGCTGAGGTAAATTTGATGTGATGTAGATAATTCTTAAAATGGAAGAAGCCCATACAGTTTCTGAAATGCTGTGAAACTTGAATAAACTAATCCAAAGAGTTGAACCAGCTGCATTCTATTACAGTGATTTCTCTTCCTTCAGAGCATTGTGTGTGCAGTTCTGCATATGGTACATTGATGTGTTTATGTAAGTATGTGTGCGTATATGTTCACATACATGTGCATACAAGTGAAAGCCAAAGGTTGAAATCTAGTGTCTACCTCAACAGCTCCCTACCTTATGTTTTGAGATAAGATCTCTATGAGTTACGCAGGCCACTGATTGGTCAGGATAGCTGGCCCATAAGCTCTAGGGATATGCCCATCTCATGTCTGGCCTCTTTGCCAGTTACCCAATGCCCACCATAGCTCCTGGTTTTTTCAGTAGGTTTTGGTAATCAAACTCAGGTCCTTATGCTTGGACAGCAGGTACTTTACCCAATGAGCCACCTCCCACCCAGCCTCCTTCACAGCATGATGGTGAGACATTACCTTGCTCTCTGATTTCTCTGCTTGCTTATTTGTGTGCTCACCACTCTTCACACACAATTTGTATGTTCCATTAACTATTTGGCCCCAGAAAACAGAACAGTGGCAAAGACATTCACAGTGATGAATAAATAAAGGTTTGGATAGTGAGTGGATTGATTATCTCTGCCATGTAGGTTTCATTGTGACCTAACACTTTATATCTCAATGTAGTCTGGCACAAAGCCCCTCTTAAAACATGCTTGACCATGGACTTTTTCTCAATTACACCATACTTACTTAACTGTCCATATCCTTATCCAGATGTCTTCCTTGCCTGATGATCATTCCCTATTCCTTTCTGTTCTTTGTGATTTTTGCCTTTCCTTGGAATTTTTATCTACACCATTTGACTGACAATTAGCATTGTACTTAGACAGGATTTTGGGGCATATTCCTGGTAACCTTATGGGATGGCTACAGCCTACTGTGTTGTCTTCATTCTCTCTGTTATGTAACCAGGTGCTCTGCCTCATTTGCCTGATAATTAGCCTAAATTCAGCATCTTTCTAATAAAACTCATTTAAATCCACGTATTTAAAGTTCCTGAAAATTAAGGAATAAATGTTATTTATACTTTGTTTCCCACAACAGGAAATCCTGTCATTTTCCAAAGATTATCAACATTTCATATGTGTGCACAAAGTTAAGGAACCAAAGGTTAGCCAGCAGTTTTAATGTGGGACTAAAGGGGAAGGGTAGGGATTGGAACTGGGGGTGGTGGCTGATGGGAATGCACTGGTGAAAGGCCTTTCTTTACCTTTGCAGTGAAAGTACTTGATAATCAGCTACAAAATACTGTTTTCATCTGGAGGCAAGGTAGTAATGTCCACAGTGGCCAATGCCTTATAATTTGTTGTCTTTTTCTTTTTCACTGCCCCATACTGCTACTGTAATTGGTCAGTCTTAGCCTCAAGGTTGCTCCCACTATCTTCCTTTCTGATTCACACCTTGTCACTCAGATTCTGTGATTGCTTACCTTTTCTTTTTCTATAAACATGGATGGTACATCTGGACAACACTGAAACTTGAAAGACATATTAATGAACTAAAACCAATATGAAACCTGAGAAGATGCTGTCGCTTTTTAAGTAAAATCATAGAGAATTCCCAATTCTTTTTTTTTAAAAAAAAAAAGTTCATGTGTATAAACATGAATATGTGACCTGGAAGTGTTCTCAGTGGCTAGAGTGCCAGTCTGCTACTTACAAGGCTCTCTGATTGGATACCCTTGAGAGAGAGAGAGAAAGAGAGAGAGAGAGAGAGAAAGAGAGAGAGAGAGAGAGAGAGAGAAGAGAAGAGAAGAGATTAAATTAAAAAATATAACTATGTGTGAATAAAGGACAAGAGTGTGAACTGCTGTGTAGTGGGTTTGAAGAAGACATTATCAATGTCAAAAAAGGTTATCCAATTGCAAGACTATGTGCCCGAGGGCCAGCATCACATTGTCTACCATGAATTGCTAAGCACTCATTTCTTGTAGATAATCAGTATGGTTTAGATATATGAGAAAAATAAATAAACACAGTTCATAATACAGTGCTTCTTAGATTCTGAAAATGGGTGAATTTTTATTCCAAAGTAGAATTTCATCATTGAATGTTGAAGGAAGGGTTTTGTCTTCTGTTGTTTTATTTTTGTTATTGTTTCTTTTTTTTCTTCAGGTTTTCAGCCGGCAACTGCTTTTTTTTATTGATTTTTTTATTGAGCTCTACATTTTTCTCTGCTCCCCTTCCTACCTCTCTCCTCCCCTTCAACCTTCCCCCAAGGTCCCCATGTTCCCAATTTACTCAGAAGATATTGTTTTTTTCTACTTCCCTTGTAGATTAGATCTATGCATGTCTCTCTTAGTATCCTCATTGTTGTCTAGGTTCTCTGGGATTGTGATTTGTGGGCTGGTTTTCTTTGCTTTGTGTTTAAAAACCACCTATGAGTGAGTACATGTGATAATTGTCTTTCTTTTTCTGGGTTACCTCACTCAAAATGTTTTCTAGCTCCATCCATTTTTCCTGCAAAATTCAAGATGTTGTTATTTTTTTCTGCTATGTAGTACTCCATTGTGTAAATGTACCACATTTCCTTATCCATTCTTTGATCAAGGGGCATTTAGGTTGTTTTCAGGTTCTGGTTATGACAAACAATGCTTCTATGAATATAGTTGAGCACATGTCCTTGTGGCACGATTGTGTTACTGTTTTGTGAATGAAGAAAAGAGGAGGTAAGTGGAGATAAGAAATATCAACATAGTTGATACTGTAGTGTGATTAAGAAATATCTATTCAGCTGGGCAGTGGTGGCGCACGCCTTTAATCCCAGCACTTGGGAGGCAGAGGCAGGCGGATCTCTGTGTGTTCGAGACTAGCCTGGTCTACAAGAGCTAGTTCCAGGACAGGCTCCAAAACCACAGAGAAACTCTGTCTCGAAAAACCAAAAAAAAAAAAAAAAAAAAAAATAGAAATATCTATTCAAACTCTGAATTTTGTAAAAGAAAAGAAGAAAAAATTGGCTTATCTCTTTTTCTCTGCACTTCTTTCATTTTTTTCTTATAAATCTTAACTTATGTTCATGTAAGAGAGTAAAATTAAGTCTAAATGTCTTTGGAGACTTTTTTGATCCTGGAGTTCTCCATATTTGTGCCGTATGCACATAACACAAAGTGCTATGCCTGGAGGTAGGAGGATAGAGTACACATAAAGCCAGATAATTTTTTAGTGGAATATAGATCTAAAGAGAAGAAGGTTGTGGGTGGAGTATATGAGGAACCAAACAGCTGTGACAAATTGCAAGGTAAAAGCAGAAAAAAAAAATTCATAGAAATGCCTTAACCCTGGTTACAGGAAATGGTATCATCCTACAGTCTGAGGCTCAGGATTAACCACTCCAGATGTGTCTTCTTCTGATGCTAAATATACAGTTCCATGAACTAATGGACCTGAAATGTGAAGTTAATCTGGCCCCCTGTTGTTTTATAGAAATAAATAGTACTCCAGCTCTCTAAGACTCAAGAGAATCTGAAAACTTCTTTAAGCAAGCTAATTGTTAGGCCGGGCGATGGTGGCGCACGCCTTTAATCCCAGCACTCGGGAGGCAGAGGCAGGCGGATCTCTGTGAGTTCGAGACCAGCCTGGTCTACAGAGCTAGTTCCAGGACAGACTCCAAAGCCACAGAGAAACCCTGTCTCGAAAAAACAAAAAAAAAAAAACAAAAAAAAAAAACAAGCTAATTGCTATGTTTAATTACTTAAGGTTTATATTAATTAATAAAAAACTGTGTACCATAAATCTCTATGTCCTTGGAGTTCACAGTTACACATTCAATTTTATTTACCTTATTTAATTTTTCAAAGGGATTACTTTCATTTCTAAGAAAATGTGTTACAAAGGGGGACCACTTGTTATTCCCAGCCGACTGGTTAGCTTAGACCTGAAATAACCACACAGAAATTGTATTAATTTAAACACTGCTTGGCCCATTAGCTCTGGCCTCTTATTGGCTAAATTTCACATCTTGATTTAACCCATTTCTATTAATCTGTATATCGCCATGTGGCAGTGGCTTACCAGCAAAGATTCAGCATGTCTGACTCTGGCGGTGGCTCCATTGTGCCTCCCTGGCTCTGCTTTTTTTCCTCCCAGAATTCAGTTCTGTCTTCTCTGCCTACCTAAGTTCTGCCCTATCAAGCAAAGGCAGCTTTTTTATTCATTAACCAATACAAACAACACACAGAGGGGTCTCCCACAAAAAAATGGAGGGAAACTTTACTAAAAAGAGTGTCTTTAGAATCATAAGCTCTGTACATGTTTTTTTCTTTATTAAATTGAAATTATTCATTCAATTGTGTTGTTTCTGTATATAATTAAGCAAAAAAACTGAAATAAAGCAGTAGGGGAAAAAACACCCTTGAACTCAGTTTGTAATAGATATGAGAAAAGGAAGGAAAAGTTCAAATTGATCTGCTACTTTTCTGGAAGACTGAATTATCTATCACTCTCTGCTGGAAAGAGGGGGAATCTTTGGCTGAGGTAGAAACTGTACAACCAGCAACGGCCATAGGTGAGCAATTTGCTGGCTTTGTGAAATCATTTGAGGAGTGTGGGAAAGGGTATTTAAAAGTATAATATCTTTTCAGTAAATAGACCACAAATTCAGAGCGACATGGATAGCAAGAAGGAAAGGAAATAAAACCATATAAAAGACATCAAAAGAGGCTGGGCGGTGGTGGCGCACGCCTTTAGTCCCAGCACTTGGGAGGCAGAGGCAGGCAGATCTCTGTGAGTTTGAGACCAGCCTGGTCTACAAGAGCTAGTTCCAGGACAGGCTCCAAAACCACAGAGAAACCCTGTCTCGAAAAACCAAAAAAAAAAAAAAAAAAAAAAAAAGACATCAAAGGGAACAAGGGCAAATAAACACCTGCCAGAAGGTCCTGTATGATTTCTATGCAGAAATGTGATGACTGGATTCTCTTAATAAAGCAGAAGCGTAGTGATGTGATCACATTCTAAGACAAATGTCAAGTGTGAGGGGCATGAAAGCAGGATCCTTTACTGTTACCTGCCATAAGATCACAAAAGCGCTACCCTAATGTTAAAACTGGAAACACTCACACCAACAGTCCTACAGTAACCATCTTGGCTAGCTCTGTAACGTGCTTCTGTGGCCGGTGTCAGTATAAGCCAATGTAATTCTTTTTTTTTTTAATTTTAATTTTTATTCTTTTTTAATTAAAATTTCCACCTGCTCCCCGTTTCCCATTTCCCTCCCCTCCTCCCAAATGTTGCCACCTCCCCCCACTCCCCTCCCCCTGTCCCCACTCCTCTTCTCCTCCCCCCCACACTATTCCCCCTCCTTATCAACACTGAAGAGCAGTCCAAATTCCCTGCCCTGCGGGAAGACGAAGGTCTTCTATCTACGTCCAGGAAGGTGAGCGTCTAAACAGGCTAAGCACCCACAAAGCCAGTTCATGTATTAGGATCAAAACCTAGTGCCATTGTCCTTGGCTTCTCATCAGCCTTCATTGTCCGCCATGCTCAGAGAGTCCAGTTTCAACCCATGCTTATTCAGTCCCAGACCAGCTGGCCTTGGTGGGCTCCCAATAAATCAGTTCCACTGTCACAGTGGGTGGGTGCATCCCTCGTGGTCCTGATTTCCTTGCTCATGTTCTCCCTCCTTCTGCTCCTCATTTGGACCTTAAGAGCTCAGACCGTTGCTCCAAATTGAAGTATATATCCTAACTAAGGGAGCCATCTTAGGGTTGGCAAAAGACTTGACTCTAGAGGGGTTCGCAGGTGTCCAGGGAGATGTCCCCAGCTGGTACCTTGGGCAACTGAGGAGAGGGAACCTGAAATGACCCTATCCTATACTGATGAATATCTTACATATCACCTTAGAACCTTCATCTGGCGATGGATCGAGGTAGAGCCAATGTAATTCTTTAAAGCCCATTTCCTTAGAGCTGAGTGATGGAATGTTCATCACATTGTGATTGAAAGAGCTTTAGGAAAGCAGCCCCCTTTTGCTGAGCAAAATCACGCTCAGAATAAAAGAATATCATTGAAATTTAGATTTTCTTTAAATCTAAGAAATTCATTTTGAAGTGAAATATTATCTAAGGAAAATATATTGTCACAAGTTATGTAATTATTGGATTTTTTTTTTCCTTCAGTGCCTAGGACTAAGCAATCTTGGGTTTATCCCATGTGGAATCTTCAATCTTTTTTTTTAAAAAAATAAACTGATTATATTAGATGCTAGAGTCTGAGTGAATTCTGGGTCATAACGAGGAGTGGTTCCTTTTAATGTAGGATTATAAGCATTTATTTAACATCAGATCTAATAATTCGATATTAGATTTGATGTCACAGTATGATGTGCTGTATATCCAGTTATTTTTAACCCATGAGTTTTTATAAGGAATCAGTTCACTTAAGTGATCATTGTTTGAACTTTCCTAGGGTTAAGATGAAGTGTGAACTTTTTTGTTCTTTAACAGGATACTCATGGTGGAACATCCCTTCACTCAGAACTGAAGATAAGAAAGCAGGAAATGAGCCCCAGATCTACCCTTTCACCACAAGTTATTATTATTTTTGTTTTTAGGTTCAAGTCCATGTATCTCAGAACTTCCATGAAAGGGCTTCCTGGAAAACAAGGCAAAACAAAACAAAACCCAATAGTCCCCATGAACATGAATCTACACCACTAGAGGAGAGGGGAACCCACTCTGGCAGGCACTGAAATGATAAGAGTGGACACTGGGCACGTTCTGCAAAGTCACTGAACTCTGAGCTCATTTGCAGTTCAAGGGGAGCCATGCAGGATGAAGATGGATATATCACTTTAAACATTAAGCCCCGAAAGCCAACTCTCAGCTCAGGTAAGAAGGCTCATTCAGCATTGTGGATATTAGTAGGTCACTACTACCTTCCCCTTCTCTCTCCTAGTGACAGGGGGCTTAATTTTTTTGTGTGTTTTCCTGAATGATATTCTGTCTCTGAAGCAAATGAGTGGGGCTTTTGCAGACATGGTTAGAATACAGGCAGCAAGAACAGAAGAAGGGATGTTGTCCTAAGACTGTTAGTATGTAATGCTGGGGCTTAGCAGCTGGTGGGACAAAGGGAAGGACAGTGTGAATACTCAAATGTCTGACAAATACCTTCACATTTTAAATTCCATTCTCATTCATATGATAGGAATTGGGCATGAGTGAGTAGTTACTGAACACGCTTAGAAAAAAAATGATTTTTTTTTCAAAAAATATTATGGAGGGAAGGACTTTTTAATCTGAACTTTTAAATTTTTCTTCTCTTTAAAATTATATAAAGTCATTGGGTGATAATTTTATTTAATATGCAAATCTTTTATAAAAAAGTATTTATGCAAAATATAAAATAAAAATGTTTTTAACTTTTAAAAAAATCTCTAATTTCTGAACACCAGATGATCCAGTTCTCCACTAGTCTCCACTGGAAGTCATTGTTTATGTGAATGAGGATGCAGAGAGGGGAGAGAGAGAGAAATACAGGTGGCCCTGGGAATTTTATTTTAGAATATACAGAGAATAGTCTATGGGGAACAGAGATGGATGAATGGTGTAAAGTAGGCCATTCTTTTGATGATGGACACCAAGGGAATGCAGGCAAAATATCCACCAATATTGTTTTTGTTGTTGCTTTAATTATATGTGTGTGAATATGTGTCTGTGTGTGAATGTGTGTATATGTATGCACTTGAGAGCTCATGCTGTGTGCATGTGTGAGTGCGTGTTAACAGGTGTACATGTGCCCTGTGGAGATCAGTGGGCAATTTTCAGAAGTAGGTTCTTTCCTTTCACCCTGCATTTTAGGAATCAAGCCCAGTCTGTCAGGTGTATGTGGTGATGAGTACTTTACCTGCTAAACCATCTCACTAGCCCAAGTTCAGTTGGGTTTTGAGACATGGTCTCATGTAGGCTAGACTTGCATTGAATTTGCTATGTAGCAAAAGCCGGCTTTGAACTCCTGATCCTTCTGCCTCCGTGACCCAAGTATGGGGCTGTAAGTTTGCTCTCTCCGTCATAGCTTGCAATGCTGGTTATGACAGTTCAAAAATCCCGAGAAGCACAAGGTGGCCTGACTGTCTTCTCTTTCGCATCTTTATTGTGCTCCCACAGCTGACTCTGCTTCTTCTTGGTGGCGTGTGATGACTTTAATTCTGCTGATCTCATCCATGGGGCTGGTTGTTGGGCTCGTGGCTCTGGGCATCATGTGTAAGTATTGGCTCCTTGCCAGGCCTTTGATCTGAGGAAAGCAGTACCCAGGAGTTCCTGGCATATTCTACTAAGCTTCCTAATTGTCTCATCTGTTTGTCACCTACTCCAAACATCCTGCATGCGACTGTGGATAGACCCCCAGGAAAGGAAAACTCAGAAGGGAGCGCTCCTTTTAATTTTTTTGTTAGTTAAAATCTTTCAGAATGCATTTGAGACACCCAGTATGGATTAAAGCTGTCTTTCTTTCTCCCTCTCTGCCTTGTTTAATCTAAGGCAAAGGCTATCCAGAACTTATTAATTTCATCAATAAAGCTGTGTCTTCCTGTGCGGAATCTTGTTTGTTCTAGTCTCTGTACATAAAATATGTCCCATCCCATTTTATTTACTGAAACACTAGTTTTCTATTTATGAATATCTAATCATAAGACTTTAATGAGGTCAAGCCATAATGTATGCTGCTAACTCATTTATTTTCTTGTTTTTAATAGATTTTAGAAAACTTTATTTAATTTTATTTAAATGGATATAAAAAGCATTTTAAACACCATAATAACAATATGTGATCTTTTTTCATGTTCTATTAAGTTAATTAAAATTTTAAACCGTTTTTATAAAAACTTAAAATAAGAAACCACACAGCTAAATTAAGCAGACTGAAAGTTCATGCATTTCAATAAACTTCTACACAGTTAGGACAACCATCCGCCCACACATTCCTAGATGGATTAATTCATTATTATACGCAGAACAGAATGCAAACGTGGGGCTTCTCTCATCTCTGTGAAGCCCACTTAGGAACTATCAGAACAGCTGCTTAGTCATGTGTTTTCGCCTCAGGACTTTCTCGTCCTCAGTTAATTCACGTGCTCTTTCATGCAGCCCTCGCTTGGTTCTTCGTATTTCATTTTTCACTATTCATTGATTTTTGTGCATCCGGTGAACTTTTCAACTACTGGCAGGCTTATAGACATGAAAGTTCACCGGCGAATCCTGCCATCATCTTTCGACCTTGAGACCCAGGGGTAATTTATCTCCTCTCTACATCTAGCAGTCACACAGCAAAAGTACCTGCTAGCTGACAAGGAAAGTCTCTCGGCCACTCTGCAACAACTGGCCAAGAAAGTCTGCCAAGAATTGATTAAACAATCAGAGCTCAAGACAAAGAACACGTTCGGTAAGTCTGGCTTGGAAATGTCATCTCTCCAAGCCCTGTGCGTCTGTCATGGTAACCGGAGGGAGGCCAACCAGAGCAAGAACGCTGCACCTGGGAAAAGCTTCTGCCAGATTCTGACAGTCCCAAACTCGGTCTCACTTTCAGAACACAAGTGCAGCCCCTGTGCCACAAAGTGGAGATACCATGGAGACAGCTGTTATGGGTTTTTTAGACGTAACCTAACGTGGGACGAGAGCAAGCAGTATTGTACTGAGCAGAATGCAACGCTTGTGAAGGCTGCCAGCCAGAAGACTGTGGTAAGGAGGGTCCAATGTCGAACACTTGGGACTTGAAGGAGAAAGCTCTCAAAGGAAGCAATGAATCTGTTTGCTTGTTTGTTTGTTTTTCTTTTTTTCTTGTGTTTCTTAATGGCTTGCAGTTGGTGCTCTTCTGAGAAATTTAGGAAGCTTGACAACAAATATAGAGCTAAAATATTCAATACTGTCATATTCCAAAATATCACTAGAGTGTTTTGTTAAGATTGGATTGTGTGTGCCTCCATAACAGCAGAAGTGGACAGTGGGTCAGGCAGGACAAGTCAGAAGGGATACTCCCACCACACTGATTCCAGTCTACATGAGCTTCTGTCCCATGCTGTAAGCCCAGGTTCACAGAGAAGTATAAAATTTAAATTCACTAAGCCGGGCAGTGGTGGTGCATGCCATTAACCCCAACACTCAGGGAAGCAGAGGTAGGTGGATCTCTGAGTTCAAGTTCAGCCTGGTCTCCGGACTGAGTTCCAGAACAGCAAGAGCTACGCAGAGAAACCCTGTCTCAAAAAACAAAAACAAACAAACAAACAAACAAAAAAACAAGTTCACTAAATAAATTTACTCAGTCAAAACAGGTGAGTTCTAGCACGCCAACTCCATTATAAAAGGATTAACTGCAGACGTGAAACTTATCATGGCTCTGATTACTACAGGCCAGTACCGCTTGAAAATTTGTAACATAACAAAGAAGCAATATCACTTTTTGAGAAAAAATTAAGGTTAAATATTAGTTGGATTTTCCCATCAAGTCCAAAGGAGAGATATCTTGGGCAGTGGAGATTTATGTCTTTATGGATATGTTTTAAAGAAAAGATCAGCGATTGATGGATTAATGGAAAGGTGGTGGGTGGCTCACACTTTATGGAAGTTAGACTCACAAGTGTCTTCCATGGAATGTTATTCTGAGAGTCACAAGTCTGTCCAGAAGCTCAAACCATTTTTTTGTTGCTATTATTACTTTCCAAGAGTGGATTCTTGCCTACTGTTGTGGGCTATACAAGGGCATAGTGAACATTTGGTTGCCTTTTGCTTTTCTTTCTAAGAGACTGAATGTCCATTCATCTAATAGTCAACCCATGTGTACTGGAACCACTCCAGGACCTAATCTACATATAGTAAAACCAAAAACCACAAACTTTTTTTTTTTAAAGCGTAGTTGGGCGGCCTTTAATTCCAACACTTGAGAGGCAGATATGGGCAGATCTCTGAGTTTGAGGCCAGCCTAGTCTACAGGGTGAGTTCCAGGACAGCCAAGGATGTTCCATGGAAAAACCCTATCTCAAAAAAATGGAGCAAACTAACTAACAAAAAACAAGTTATAACCAGGCAGGAAAAAGTAAATCAGAGCCAGATGTGGTGGCGCATGTTTATGTAGTCATAACTTAGGCTAGGACCACATGTTTGGAGCCAGCCTGATCTACACATTTAGAATCTATCTAAAAGGAGAAAGAAAGCATAGGAAAATGAAAACTTGGAAAGGTAGATGCATGTTGTTTACTAATTCCTTTAAGAAACACATGTATAGCTCTCTTTATCCATTCAACTAAAACAAATTAATATTTCCATGTATAAGATAATCAATAAAATCCAAGAACTTAATTTCAGAGAATGCAAAGCTTCTGCTTCCTGTCATCTGTCGTTGGTGCATTCACCCCGACTTGAATCATGTCTCCCTGGGACTCCAACCTTGAATTGATAGGAAATATAAAAATGAATCATAAAAGCCTAGGAAGACTAGAAAATTAGCTGTTTAATACAATTTCTTGTGGTTCTATAAATGTTTTAATATCTCAAAACAAATTAGTAAAATCCTAGATGTGAAATATAACCCATTAGTATCAACATAGCTGCATAATTCCAGATGTTTGCTGGAAGCTTTTCTTGTGAAATTGTGTTGCTGCCAGTGCGCAGTGCTGTGCAGACACTTAACATAGTATGGATTTGTTTGCAATAGGAATACATCACAAGCAGGATCACTTCAGCCCGTTGGATTGGATTATCACGCCAGAACTCTGATAAGGACTGGATGTGGGAAGATAGCTCAATTTTTCCCAAGAATATGTAAGTCCCTGGAAACTCAGCTAGAAGGCATTGCACAAAGTTTCGAGTCCCATATTTCTTATTGAACACAAGTTGCCTGACTACCCCACTGTGGGTTGTAGCTGCCAGTTATATGTGACTAATCTCTCTCTCTCTCTCTCTCTCTCTCTCTCTCTCTCTCTCTCTCTCTCTCTCTCTCTCTCCCTTTGTGCATGTGTGTGTGTGTGTGTGTCAATTGGTTGATTTTTTTTGTACTTTGAGAATAAATTTATCCTTTTCATTATTTTATGATTGGAATATTTACATCAAGGATATTTTCAGTATCTTTTTGACCAATGAATTTCCACAGATCAGGTACATTGTAGATCACAAGGCAATTCTAATGTCATACAATGAGGCTCCACCCTTCTAATGGCATTGTAGGCAAATGACCTCATTTCATTAAGAGTTGTGTTATTCAATATGGCTCTGCCTCTCCTTAATTTTTTAAAATTTAAAATTTATTGTGTGTGTTTGTGTGTGTGTGTGTGTGAGAGAGAGAGAGAGAGAGAGAGGGAGAGAGAGAGAGAGAGAGAGAGAGAGAGAGAGAGAGAGAGAATTTACATACCACAATGTATGTGAATGTAGGAAAGAGGACAACTTTAGGGAGTTGGTTTTCTCCTTCCACCATGTAGGTCCTGGAAATCAAATACAGGTCAGCAGACTTGCGAGTAAGCCCCTTTCCCCATGAACCATCTTGCTGGCTCTCCATACGGCCCTCTAATCACTAATTTCAACATCTTTTGTTTATTTTGAACAATGCTACATTCTCCCTGTCTAGAAATTATGATAAAAGCTTATACAATTTTATCATTATGTAAATACACAATTAAGTCAACATATATTTATGATTTACCTTGGACAGAATCCCAGAACACACAAATACATACAAACCTCCTGCAAACCTTGGGCTTATTGCTCATTGCTTACTACCTTGCTCACAATATTGCAGGAAAGTAGTGTTCTCTCTAAATTCTCAAGGAGTCAAATTCCTCTTTCCCTCCTGTATTCCCTGACCAAGTCATCTCTGTTGGTCAAGGCTATTTGAAGGCCACTTTCTCAGTGAGAGCAACTCTAATGGCTCACACTAAATCTTGCTCCTTTCGGCACACACCTGCCCTGTTTTCTCTTTACTGTTTTATTGTCTCATGGCTCTTACAACTGTCTGACATTTTCCTGTCTGCTTTTCTCTGGGCATCATACCAATTCCTCCACATTGGAATTTGAGTTTTTAAAAAGAAGAAACATTGTCTTTCCTCCTCCTTAATCACTGAACTATTTTGACAACTCGTTGGTTGGTGTCCATAGTTGTCTTCCAAGTAAATTAAACATACTTCCCTTGTCTCTCATTGTAAGCAATTATTTGGGGAATAGAGACAAATTTTCAGACAATTACCGGGTGCTGTTAGTTCTCAGCTCAACAGTACTTAGCCCATTTTATTTCTTGAGGATTTCCCCATGTTGTGCAGCTAGCTGCTGTCTCTATAAGAACATTCCATTTCTTCTCTGCTCATTTAAAATCTAATCTTATTTCAATACTGACCCAAAGTAAATTGTAGATAAAGCTTTGCTTGGCCTGTCAGAGCATGATGTGCCTCCTCTTCTGGACTCTTCTTGTACTTGTATTGACTTTCTCCTGACTTACACTGTACTAAATCGTTACTGAACTTTTCAAGTATGCAATGGACAAAGGGTTTATCAAAGATACAAAAGCTGTTTCGTTACCCACCTCAAGCCTCTAGTTTGATCAGCAAAACATGCATGTTCCTTGCTTTCTTAAGTACTCATCATTTTTTTTAAAAGTGTACTCTTTTTTTCTCATTTACAGGATTGATCTTTCTGGGAATACAAGAGAAAACATGAATTGTGCTTATCTTTATAATGGGAAAATCCATCCAGCTTCCTGTGAGGACAGAAATTATTTAATGTGTGAGAGGAAGGCTGGCCTGACAAGAGTGGACCAACTGCTTTAATGAAGAAGAATGAACAGGATGTCAGATAAGTGGTTGGTCATGCAATAAAAGATCTGGGCGAAAGAATTCCCAGTCATAAAACTGTTTATTTTGTTTTTTATATCATCCTTATACCACATATCTGGTCCTTTGTCTGCACACCAAAAAAAAAAAAAAAAAATCAAGTGATCAGAACTAGTGCTTTTCAGTATTTCACATTCTATTAACTTGCTTTTTTCCCTTCCATTCCTAATTTTCTTAATATCCTGTATTAATCCACTGCATCTTCAAATATACACACATAAAATTAAATTTAGAATAGGGCACAAAAGACAGCACTGTGTAAAATATCATAGTTAAAAAACACATCATGGGATAGTAGAAATAATGCAGATTGAATCTTTACAATAATTTAAATGGTATGACACCTTAACCAAAGAGCAACCATGAAGAAATTTATCTATCTGTCTGTCTATCTATCTATCTATCTATCTATCTATCTATCTATCTATCTATCTATCTTTGAGACAGGACCTTACTTTGCAGCCTTATCTCCCCTGAAATGAACTTTGTAGACCAGGTGCCTTCCTTTGCATTTCAAATGCTGTGGTTAAAGGGATGTGACTAGCTAATGAGGCAATTTTGTATTTTGTTTAACTTCCATTTTCTCATACATAAAATAGGTTGGTTTGGGAACTGGAAGATAAACCTGAATGAGCGTGTGTGTGTGTATAAATGCTAAAATAAATTAAAGTGATAGGATATTGTCTATATTATATATTTCATCAAAAATAGACCTCAGAGTTTTATACTTATACAATGACCATACAATTTCAATTATCTGTATAATTTATATACTTACAAGAATTTTCCAGACTACTGTTACCAGGAACTCCATAAATATGATTCCCATGTCTTGTTTGTCCATTGTCTGTGATGAGCACCAAGCATGTCCCTGACTCAAGGAAGTCATCCTAGGAGACAAAAGTTCACTCTCCCCAGTTCACACCTCTTTTCTCTCAATAGTGGTCACCTTCTTTACAACACAAGGAAGCTGGATTTGAGGAAGACTTCATGGGGTTTGTAAAACCCATAAATATTTATTGACAAAACAGTGTACAGAAGACAGAAGAAGAAGCAGAAGTTTTTATCTGGTTCTTTTCCTGATGGTTCTATGTTTGGTGTTTGCTGAATAACTCAGAAGTATTTATAGGGCCTGTAAGGAAGCACCTCTAACAGGATAAGAGGCAGAAGTCGTGCTTTCTCCCCCACAGCTTCCTTTGTTTAAGTAATGACAAAGTAGGATCATGAATACAGTTCATCTTAGCTGAGGTCTCTGTGAAAACTGAACATGCTCAGAAGGCTGAGGAGACAAGGAAATCTGTTTTAACACACATTCCCGTGACCCTGTTGTAAGCTGTCATTTCCTAGTACCTTTCAATAAATGTTGCCTTAACATGTACTCCCTGGGTGGTTTGGGACAAATGCTTTAGTCTCTTTAACACTGCTCCCTAGCTTACATAGTGAGCAGTTACCTTATCTAGAAGAGAATTGTGTTGATCTTTGATGTAATTATATAAAATATTGATCAGAGCATCAAGCACGCAATACTCAAAAAATACATGTTAGCTTCACAGTTCTACATCAACCAACAAATCCTTGGTTTATTTTCGACTCTCCATAAGGAAATAGAGTTCGGAGCTACAGAAAAACAACAGAATTTCTTTGATCTCTTGGTAGCAAATGCCAAGATCTTGGCCTTGCAAGATGGAAAGTCGACTTTTTCTCCTTTTCTCTGTAGGTGGTTATTCAGGACTTGATTGTAACTGTCTATTTTACAGAAACCAAGTGGAAACTAATAATTCAGAAACTATCCAAACATCAACCCTGTGCCTAGACTTTAGCATTTTTCATCTCTTAGTATGGGAAAAGACATATTCATATATAACTACATCACATGCAGGTTTAGAGGGAACATGTTTAATGCCCTGCTAAACATACACAGAAGGTGAAACCAACCACACTTTACCTACAAGACCTCTTCTTCCTTATTAGTTATGTCTAAGCCATATTGTGAAATGAGAACAGCCCAGATTCGACAACCAGAGCATTCCATCATTCCATTTCAAACACTCAGCATGAAACTCACTAAATGGATGGACTTCTCTGTACCCTAAGTTACAGCCCACTTACCCCTCCTGACTCATAGAGCTGTAGTGAGGAAGTAATTCCTGTGATAGGACTTTAAAATTGTTAAGAATGCAATGAATGACAAACAATAAATATTATCTGAAACAAACAAGCGTCCAAGAATGGCACCACTACATGTAGCATATGGATCTTTTGTTGGGAGAAGCCAATGAATGATAAAAATTTACCAGGAGTGGAATGCCCTGGGAAATACTGGATCTATCCAAGCTTGGGTTTCAGTGCTGATAAAATGAGAAGAGAAACTAAAAATGAGCAGCAGTTGATGAAGCTCTAGTTTCCGGGGTTAGTTGTGATCTTATTTGTTGCTGTGTTTCTTCCTCTTTTTTCCTCCTGGTAGAATTTAGCATATGCAAAGGTTTATCTGAAGTTCAGTCATTCTGTTTTCAGAATAGGAACTTCACAGAAAATGTTGGCAGAATGTGCTGGATGCTTTTTATTTATCCTTAATGACCCCACCTACCCCTTGTGTCTCAGGAAGCTAAATACAAGTAAATAGAATATATTTTCTGGAAAACCTCAGTCTCTGAGAGACATGGAGGCATGGTCAGATGTATAATTCAGACTCACTACATGTTTTGGTTTAGTAAGCTTTGATGTTCTGCATCCCAGACCCTAGCTCTAGTGAGGCAGACCACAAAGTCCTAGTGTGCACCCTTCTTTGTGCTTTAGGCCACAGTTGACATCAGTTCTACAATGCATGTTTTATTACTCTGCCTTTGGCTTCATTATTAACCTTTCCCCAAACTGTAGTCTTATTATTGAGTTCCCTTACAATACCTCTTGAATCTCTATCTCCATCCACACTGGAGCACCGGACTGAGCTCCCAAGGTCCTAACGAGGAGCAGAAGGAGGGAGAACATGAGCAAGGAAGGCAGGACCACGAGGGGTGCACCCACCCACTGAGACAGTGGGTCTGATCTAGTGGGAGCTCACCAAGGCCAG
Source organism: Chionomys nivalis (assembly GCF_950005125.1). NCBI lineage: Eukaryota > Metazoa > Chordata > Mammalia > Rodentia > Cricetidae > Chionomys > Chionomys nivalis. The sequence goes on along the minus strand of NC_080086.1, from coordinate 20,113,910 downwards.
CTGGACTGTGACTGAAAAAGCATGGGATAAAACCGGACTCTCTGAACATGGTGGACAATGAGAGCTGACGAGAGGCCAAGGACAATGGCACGGGGTTTTGATCCTACTTCATGTTCTGGCTCTGTGGGAGCCTAGACAGTTTGGATGTTCACCTTCCTAGACCTGGATGGAGTGGGGAGGACCTTGGTCTTTCCACAGGGCAGGGAACCCTGACTGCTCTTGGGGCTGGAGAGGGAGGAGAAGTGGAGTGGGGGGAGGGGGAGAGGGGCGGGAGGAGGGGGAGGGAAATGGGAGGCGGGTAGGAGGCGGAAATTTTTTTTTCAATAAAAAATAAAAAAAATACCTCTTGAGTGTGCCATTTGTGATGAAGAACAATTGATCTACTGAGACTCTAAAATAAAAAAGAACATGCAACTTTGCAAGTCGTATGGACTATAAATTACTGAGAATTGACCTTTGGATGTAAGGACAAGATGCCTAGAGATAAATGATTTTTAAGAGATCAAATTTCTCAGTATCAATGCTGTAGTCAGAGGATGTGATGAAAATGGTTATCTGTCCAGTAAATAACTGATTCTTCCTCCAAGAGTAAAGTTATCTCTAGATGCTGCTGCCCAAGCAAACTCAATCTTCATGATCAATGTGGAAATGTAGTGGATAGGGGTGCTGGGATTCATATTACTTCTAGGTCATTGCTCAAGATACAAGTGTGGGTTTGTCACCTCCTCTTTCCATTCCACACAGCTCCAACATTCAAGAATATGGAAATAACCTAGGCCTCTTCTGGGAGAGAGCTCTGTCAACCACGATCCCTGGGGACAAACTACAAGGGAGATCTAAACAATCACAGTGTTGACTGGTATTTTGAAGTTTACTTATTTTAGCAGTCAGTTTTATCCTAACCAACAGACTGGTTGAAAATGAATTTAGGGATGTAATCCCTTCCACGTTTCCTTCTTTGAAAACCCAAAAGCTATGTACAAGTTGGTTTGTCTAGATTGGACTGACTTTATCTTTGTTCCCTGAGTCATCTTTGTGCTTTGTATCCTACTCTAGACTGAAGTTCGTTCTGTGTAGTTCATCTTCAGCATCAGCTACTGTAAGGGAATCAGAGCAACAGTATAATTTGACCATAGCCATTTTGAGTTCAGTACACTCTCATTTCTTCCTTTATTGAGTTATGTTTAAGTTTAAACTTTAAAGCTTCCACTTTCTGGATGATGATGGATGATGTTCCTACTCTGCACCTTAATCTCCAGTGCATTTTACAGCTGTGAAAAAGTAGTCAGTTCTGTTTTCTGTACCAACACACTCCTAATCACAAGAGGAGTTCTTTCTGCCAGGCTTCTGTGTAGGCTGCTTTACTTCTCCAAGCACCTTCAGCATGCATGAGGAGGAGATATACAGCTCTCTTCAGTGGGATAGTCCACCCTCAGAGGCCTCTCAGAAATGTCTGTCTCCTAGCAAATGTTCAGGTAATACATTCAGAATGTGTAATAGAAAACTAGAAGTTTTCCTATGTGTGTTCCGTGATGAACCCAAGGCTTTTCTTCTAATCTGAGATAAGCTCTTTAAGAGCATTCTAGTATGCCTGATATGTTCACTGGAATGGATGAACGAGTACAGGTGAAAATGAAAAAGGGCACTGGGCTCAGGATATATGATATATTCTCTCTCACTCTCTCTCAAGTTTGAAAATAGGTAAGAGAAATCATACAATTTTAATTATTTTAGTTTTTGCATGAAGTGCTCAGCAAATTATCTGACAAATACTAAGAAATGTAGGGCACAGTTGAAAAACTAGAAAAGAAATCCTTCATGCAGATGCAATTATGTTTTTATTATTTAATGCCTATTTCTATATCTTATGGTATTTTTATTTAAAACTCTATAGTGCAGAATATTTTCAAATAGATAAGTTTTTATTTTTACTGTCATCTCTTTAATTCATCAACTAGATGTCACATATAATATCATACATCAACTAATTTGGTGGACTTTAAAAGTGCTTTATTATGTTTTCCCAAGTAGTTACATTGTTAAGCCTTTAGTACTGACTTGTTACAAATTCATTGATTGAGGCTGACTTCCTCATACCAGATCCCCAATCCAGTACTAGCCTCGGAATCTTTTTTGTCACATACAGCACCATTTCAAGGTTCCAGGGATGACCCAGAGTTATCCCAGGCAAGGCATTATCTGATCTATCACAACATGTGAGGATCCATTTTATTTTTCTTTGATTAATATGAATAATTTAAGAAGCCACATCACTCACCTTTCCTCCTTCGAGAGTTGAAAACTGAGCTGAAATTTTTTGTTCATTTTCTAAACTGCTCATTAAAACTAAAAATAGTTTAATGAATCATGTTCAAGAAATTCTGAAAACAGGTAAGAGAGTCTCGATATTAAGAACTTAAGTTTGTTTAGAACACTATGTGTTGCCCACTAGTCACTGAACTATAAAGCTCAGGTTGTTCAGCCTGTCTAATAGAAAAGCAAAAAAAAAAAAAAATCTTTGTTTATATAATGAGCAGACCAAAGGTATGCACACTTTCTCTCTGTGCTACCCTCATCAGAGGCAATAATAATAAAACTGTTTGCTTTAGAAGGTTAAAAAAAAAAAACTTAAGTTTGCCTAGCTGCCATTATTGAGATTATTTAGAAAAATTAGGTAGTAAATAAATAAATAGATGTATGTAATTGCTTATTAAAGTCATAATATTGTACATTAAGATCACAGAGTTATGATATTAAGTCTAGTGAATTGGGTATTTTCCAGGTCAGATGTATGCAAGGCTATAAGGTTTATTTGAGAGAATTGAAGCAAAGATTCTCCTTTTCCTGATAGAGTTTCAAGTCTTTTTATTTCTACAGTAGGAACAATCCTTCCTACTCATCCTGACATTGTCTCTACCCATCCCTTCCAACTGCTTTCTCTAACTTTTGTCATTGTTCTGATTCCACATTTAGGAATATGCTGTGCCATGACAGTGACTTCCTGTGTGTTCTGTGTGGGCTTATTAGCAACATCCATTTTCTTGGGCATCAAGTGTAAGTATAAAAGCATATTTTCAAAGTTACCTGTTTCCATTGATGGGTTATAAATTGTGTATAGCTGTATTATTATGTAAAAAGTCCTGATGACCAGATGTGTAAAAGGATAAAGAAATTAATTAAGAACTATTTACATGTATATAAAAGCTAAAAAGGCACTTGGACTTATATTTAGAGGAAGCTCACACAGTAAAGCAGAAAAATCTGGTAAAAGAATCCAATTAATTAATTTAAAAACTTGTCTAGAACCACTAGTAAAGATGTAGAGATGTAGTTATGTAATGTTTCCCATGAAAACAGGTTAACAAACCATTTACAAAGATATCTAGTTTTCTAAAAGTAATATGCATATTAAATTTATAATAGGCACATGCACTATGCACATGTGCTCACCAAGGTTTCAGCAAATATAACCCAAAAGTTAACCAGCACCGTTTGAATGTCATTTGCAAAGTGTATAGACTTCCAAAGAGATCAGTTTTTCTTGTGCCTTTTCTGTCTGTTTTCATATTTCAGACTCATCATTGAGGTACAATGTGTGGCATTGTGTATACCCAATAACTTTGTTTGGGAAATTTAGAATTGTTTTGATTCAGTTACCCAAGAAATGATATTGTTCAGTCATTATTGCTAACTTGTAAATTAACTACAATTCAAACACCATTAAAGGTCAGGCATTTGCTTCGTATGTAGGATGAAACGCCAAGGACAAGTCTCATTTCCCTTTCTTCTGTCTGATTACCATCTGATGCAGCCCATGTCATCCGGAGCATAATAAGCAAAGCAGAAGTGACTTGAAATATGGCTCACCCAGTAAAATTAATTAGAATATTAAAACTATATCTCAATTTTCTAAAAAGAAGATGATTATATGTTGTAATAATGAGCGGCGGGGCTGCTTCCCACCACCATCCGGCTAGCTTTACCCGAAATAATTACACAGAAACTGTATTCTTTTAAACACTGCCTGACCCATTAGTTCCAGCCTCTTGGCTAGCTCTTACATATTGATCTAGCCCATTTCTAATATTCTGTGTAGCACAACGAGCTGGCTTACCAGGAAAGATCTTAACCTGCATCTGTCTGGAGTGGGAGAATCATGGCGACTCTCTGAATCTGCTTCTTTCTCCCAGCATTCTGTCTGTTTACTCCACCCACCTAAGGGCTGGCCTATAAATGGGCCAAGGCAGTTTCTTTATTACTTAACCAATGAAACAACAAATAGAAAGATGACCCACCTCCATCATTTCCCCTTTTTCTGTTTAAACAAAAAATGGCTTTCACTTTAACATAGTAAGATTACATATAACAAAATGGTTATCAAGTAAGAATTACAGTTACAATATTTATATCTATTTTATCTCTTATTATAACTAAGGAAAACTATAACTATCTATCCATTCTTCAACTCCATCAAAGACTCCAGAAGGATATAATATTACCTAAGCAAACAAGAGATCCAAAACTCTAGAAATGACAGAGACATCTTGCTGCCTGGACAGTCACCCAAAGTTCTTTTGTACCGTTGGGGCATCCATCTTCGGCCTACAGGCCCATAGTTTTCAGCAGACTTTTCCATGAAGCAGGAAAATTCCAAACACAGTTCAGTCACTTTCTGCTGTGTCCTGCAGAATGTCTCGTAGACTCTTTCATGAGTCAGGAACCCCGAAAGAACATCTCACCTTTAGGCAAGTTCAGCCGTCCTCTCTCTGTGGGTTCTCTGTGTCATTTATGCATCAGTCCAGGCAAGAGCAGTTTCTTGCCCAAATGGCTATCAAACTCCATAAGGAGCCTCTTTGATGCCCATCTTCCTCTTGAAGTAGATTGGTGCTGTCAGGAGCAGATGTGTCTCATTATCATGAAAAGCCCTTAAGTTATTAAAACATTAAATGCCATATTCTGTAGTCTTTGAAAGATATGAAGAATGCCTATCCAACTGAAATATATATCCCTAGCTGAAATATATCTATGCACATCTAGAAAATCTAACTAACATGACTAAAAGCTTGACAATTATTGATGATTATCCATTAACAACCTATATTTCCTAATTATACATTACATTTTTAAATGAACTATACAATCACAATACCTTAATCAAGATTAGAAATATGCATATACATATAACAAAATTGACCTTCAAATCCACACCAATGCAAATTATTTATATCTATATCATATCCCCTTTTAAATGTAAAAGAACATTTATAAACCATATTTGGGAACATGGGCGCAGTTTTTCTCTCCAAACTGCTTCCTGCTGAATGGGGGCGCTGTTATTCTGATCTTTTATGGTGCAACCTGTGTGCCAGGGTCATCTCAGTCGGCAGTTGAATAAAGTAATTTTCTGAAGGTGTTCACAGCAACCTTTCCGGAGGGCATGGTCTATCATACCATATTGGGATAGACGCAATCCACAGAGTCTCATCCTCTGTGAAAACAAAAGAAGACCCTCTCCAAAGCATCATATCCTTAGACCCATATTCTGAAATCATAATACCCTTATGTCCATTCTGGTTTAGCTTGGCAGCCCATATAATGAAATGTCTCTCTGTACTTAGCTCCTTCACAGTCAAAAATTTTAAAGAAAACACAATAATACAAAGAATCCAGACTCTCTGTGAATTTTCCATTTTTACGTGGCTTATTTTTCTTTATTTCTTTTAATCTATAACTATCTGTACTCTGTCTCTTTAAGGACTTTATCCCCCTTTTTTAAGGGCATTAACTTTATTCTCTCTCTATATATATTTTTTCTCTCTCAAGCCTACGTACATTCATCCAACACTGTGACCCATAGAGGTCTTTTATGTCTGAATCTGTTTTATTGTGAATCTGTAAATTTTTTTTCCAGGAGCATTTCTTAAAATGTTAAGCATTTCTTAAAAACTTAAGTTGCACCATGTAGGGGTAATACGGTACCACCTGTGTTCAGCTCAGTTTAAACCTTAACTGCGCTGTTATTATGGTAATTATGGTAGTTCCTGCCTGAGACCAGCAGAGTTCCTCATGGCAGAGCTGAGCTGCTCCTGCATCAGAACCATTTGGTGCCCCTGAGCCACACACAGTTCCAGGCACACAGCAGTCCACATTGCCATCAAGCAAGCCGTAGCACTTTACTCCAAATGCTCCATTCAAAAGCTCTGTCTCCCGCAGGAGCCAGACAGAGATCGCAATGGCGGCACAGCCCAGAAAGCCGGCATTTTAAAACAGCCAGTTTTTTCCTGTTGCTGAGTCAGGACAATTTCTTTGCCGCACGCAACCCACAAACAGCAAAAAGCTGTCTTAAATTTTCTCTGTGTCCTTTTTAAGCCCTCTCAGGTTTTACGTGGAGTTCATTAGCACGGGCTGCTGGGCTCACGCCCGGCAGATTTATCCATAAACATTAGCCCGAGGCGAACACGCCCCCAATGGGTGGGGCTATGTCCCTACTTCTCCCCCTTTTGTCTAAATAAGATAGAACCAAACCAAATACAACTATATACAATAATAACAAATAATAAATATAACAAACAATATTGAGAACAAAACTTTTGCTAAACATTCTATCTCAAGGAGTCTAAATAACATAGAGAGTAACTACAATTATATAATCTTCAACTCCGTCAAAGATCTGAGAAGGGAATAAATATTACTTAACAATCGAGAGATATCCAAAATGTGCAACAATTGACAGAGACAACTGACTACCTGGGCAATCACCCAAAGTCTCGTTTGCAATGTTGAGTCAACCAACTTTGGCTAAGGCCTAACATAACTGGCATACCATTATTAAAGGCAAGGAACTTTCTTAGGACTATCCTACCCTGTCTTGGCAAGATAAGACAATCCTGTTTCATCCACTTAGGGATATTCTGTATCTTTGTCAGAAGTTGAGGTATGGGCTTTTCTTAACCCAAAGGCCAGTTCTGCCAAGAAGACAAGCTCCCAGTGGAGTGTCTTTGGTGCTCAACGTTCTCTCGGGAGTAGAGTGGTGTTGCCAGGAGTAATTGTGTCTCTTTGGCACAGAAATTTTAGGTTAGATTAAAGGCCATTTTCTACAGCTCTTCGAAGAGGCTGAAGATCATACTATCTATACTAAATATAATCTCTATGTAACTAAAAGACCTGATAAACTTAAAAATAAATATGACAAACATATAATTCTCAATACCTATCTAACTTTGAAGACTAAAAGAATAAACAACTGTGCAATATATGAAGACAATGATCTTCAACTGTAAACAATGTCATAGTATCAGAGGTAGAAATGTACAATGTAATATGGTAGATGTATCAATACAATATAGACAAAGTTATAAGCATACTCATACAAAAATAGAGGTAGGAACACTCACATTCAATATTCAACATATCAATATACAAGAAACAGTACCAGTACAATTTTCTATAAACAGTAATTCACAAATACCAATCATCCCAAAAAACCAGTTACCCCCTTCTTCTTCCTCTTCTTCTTCTTTTTTTTTTCCAAAAAAAAATATCACCCCATCCCCTCAACCCTAAACCAACCATTAAAAGATGTCCCCAACCCTGAGGGCAAACTCTGTTGGGAGAGGGGATGTCGTCCTCAAAGATTGCTTCTAGCTGACATGGGGGCGACGTTCTTCTTAGGGGGTCCTGTGAAAGCAAATGATGGTAAAATTCCCAAATTAACCTTTGACCTAAGAAAATTGTAACTAGTCTCAGAGCGTTTTGAGAAGGTCCGACCAGAGTGTTGTCAAAAATGTGCACCATTCGAAATTGTCTCTTGTAGTTGGTACCAAAAAACAGGTCTAATATCAGCGCTTTAAAAAAAAAATTCATGACGTCATAAAAACCAGATGGAGTTGATGTTGTGGGGCCCCATCTTCATCCTGGAAACTTCAAAGATTACTGTAGGAAAATTTGTTGCTTGTTATGGGAAATTTAAACATTAACAACAAGGACATATACTGACATATAAAGAAAGACACAGATATGAGGAAAAGCAAAGAAAGTTTAAGACATATATATATATATATATATATATATATATATATATATATATATATAAATTAATACTTACAGAACAAGTCCCTCCATCAGTAATTAAATATTAGGGGTACCTTAAATTCTTTGAAGATGGATATTTTCCTGTGGAGATAAGAAGAGAACCCTGCCCCCAACCTATCTGTATTACTTACCATCAGTATGATTGCCATCCATGTGATTGAATTGTTATTTATCTTTCCCAACTGGCTTCTCTTCATCAAAACGAACCTTTATCAATTTTGATGGAATCCACAATTTTTCCTCACCTGTGGAGACAAGAGCAAATCCCCTTCCCCAACGCAGCACATCTCCTGGCTTCCATTGTGAGGTCAGCACATCCTTGAAATAAACTGGTTGATTTAGTTCAGTAGACTTTTCCATTATCCAATGTCTTTCTGCAGCCGATGTTCCCTTCTCATTAGCGTTGAGGAAATTCAAGGTTAACAAAGCATTATGTAACCTATTTCTGGGGGTGTTTTCCACCCCTTTCTGTTTGTTCAACATATCCTTTATAGTTCGATTTGATCTTTCTATGACTGCTTGACCTGTAGGATTGTATGGTATACCTGTAACATGCTTGATATTGTAATAATCAAAAAACCGTTTCATTTTCCTAGAGACATAAGCAGGACCATTATCTGTCTTTATTTGTGTAGGTATACCCATGATAGCCATGACTTCTAATAAATGAGTGATAACTGAATCAGCTTTTTCTGAACTTAAAGCCGTTGCCCACTGAAAGCCTGAATACGTGTCAATGGTGTGATGAACATATTTTAATTTGCCAAATTCTGCAAAGTGGAACACATCCATCTGCCAGGTTTCATTCCTTTGGGTGCCCTTTGGATTAGCCCCTGCAGGCAGTGGCGTTTGGTTATAGAAAGAGCAAGTAGGGCATTTCTTTACAATCTCCCTAGCTTGTTGCCATGTAATAGAAAACTCTTTCTTCAAACCTTTGCTATTAACATGATGTTTTTATGAAATTCAGAGGCTTGTAGCACACTACCAATCAATAATTGATCAATTTCTGCATTACCTTGTGCTAGAGGACCTGGAAGACCCGTATGGGATCGGATGTGTGTTATGTACATAGGGCAAAGCCTGTTCCTAATCAAATCTTGCACCTGGATAAACAAAGAGGTTAGTTCTGTATCATCAGGTATAAATTCAGCAGTTTCAATATGTAAAATAACTCTTTCTTCATATTGTGAATCAGTAACTATATTAATAGGTTCTTTAAAATCCCTTAGCACCATAAGAATGGCATATAATTCTGCCTTCTGGACAGAATCATAAGGACTTTGTTCCACCTTACCCAAGTCTTCTGATTTGTAACCTGCCTTCCCTGATTTATTGGCATCAGTATAGAACGTACGGGCTCCAGTTATTGGAGTATCACGGACGATTCGAGGAAGGATCCAAGAAGTTCTCTTTATAAAGTTAAAGCCTTTCTTTTTTGTTTAAACAAAAAAAGGGGAAATGATGGAGGAGTTATTTTCATTTAATAAAGAAACTGCCTTGGCCCATTTATAGGCCAGCCCTTAGGTGGGTGGAGTAAACAGACAGAATGCTGGGAGAAAGAAGCCGAGTGAGGAGTCGCCATGATTCTCCCACTCCAGACAGACGCAGGTTAAGATTCTCCCTGGTAAGCCAGCTCGTGGTACTACACAGAATATTAGAAATGGGTTAGATCAATATGTAAGAGCTAGCCAATAAGAGGTTGGAACTAATGGGCCAGGCAGTGATTAAAAGAATACAGTTTCCGTGTAATTATTTCGGGGCATAAGCTAGGCATGCAGGTGGCTGGGTGCCAGGGACGCAGCCCCGCCGCTCCTATTACAACAATTATATTTCAATCCCTATACATACCAGGTTATTAATAAAATAAGGAACATCATTTTTCTACTCCTAACTCTAGGTAATGCCCAAAAGAAGTTTTAAGTACAAGTAGTTTTAGAAAAGAAGAAATTCATTCTTCAAGTGTGTAAAGAGTTCTTAGATTTAACATCTAACAAGTTATCAATAAAAGGAAAAGTTGATGAGATACACCTACTTCAACATAAAAATAGCTGAGCACACAAGGTAAAAAAAGTCAGTATTTGCAAACCACATACTTGAGTCAGTAAAGCTCTCAGAACTCAACAAGAAACCAAGCCATTCAGTGATAAAATGAATGCCATGACAATGCATTTCACTGAAGAATTTAAGGAAGTATCAAGGAAGCATAAAAACAGAGTTCAATATCATTAGCCATTAGGAAAAACAAGTTAAAACCACAGTGTGACACACTGTACACACCAAAAAGCAGAAATTACAAACCAGCGACATCACATTTTTTTTTTTTTTTTTTTTTACTTAAGGTCATGCTCAACCTCCTTAGCGATAAGGGAAATGCAAATTAAAACAACTTTGAGATACCATCTTACACCTGTCAGAATGGCTAAAATCAAAAACAGCAATGATAGCCTTTGCTGGAGAGGTTGTGGAGAAAGGGGCACACTCATTCATTGCTGGTGGGAATGCAAACTTGTGCAACCACTTTGGAAATCAGTGTGGCGATTTCTCAGGAAATTTGGGATCAACCTACCCCAAGATCCAGTAATACCACTATTGGGAATATACCCAAGAGATGCCCCATCAAATGACAAAAGTATCTGTTCAACTATGTTCATAGCAGCATTGTTTGTAATAGCCAAAACCTGGAAACAACCTAGATGCCCTTCAATGGAGGAATGGATGAAGAAAGTGTGGAATATATACATATTAGAGTACTACTCAGCGGTAAAAAACAATGACTTCTCGAATTTTGCGTGCAAATGGATAGAAATAGAAAACACTATCCTGAGTGAGGTATCCCAGACCCAAAAAGAGGAACATGGGATGTACTCACTCATAATAGGTTTCTAGCCATAAATAAAGGACATTGAGCATATAATTTATGATCCTAGAGAAGCTAAATAAGAAAGTGAACCCAAAGAAAATCATATAGTCATCCGCCTGGAGAGGGGAAGTAGACAAGATTGCAGGACAAAAACTGGGAACTTGCGGGTGAGGTGGCAAGGGGCAAAGGGGAAATGGGATGAGAAACATGAGAAGGGGAGGATGGGAGGAGCTCGGGGGATTAGGATGGTTGGGATATAGGAAGGGAGGATACGGGGACATCACATGTTTGATGGGTCTGAGAAGCTGAATCACCAGTCATCTTTGGCAGGACTGTACAGTGGCACAGCCCGTGAAAGAACAGGGGGATGGTTTCATTAAAACCTGACCTTTTACAACCCAGCATTTGCACCTCTGAACACTTACCTCAGGAACTTTCATTCACTAAAGCCTAAACACACTTGTGTATAGCACCTTGATTTGTAAGCACTAAACAAGAAGACAACCAAGATGTTCTTTGGTGAGTGAGTGGCTAAAAAAATGTGGTAAATAATATCAAAGAAATCCTTTCAGCAATAAAATCTATTGCTCATAATTTGTCCACCTGTGCAGATGAATATCCAGGACAGCATCTTGAGTGGGAAAGAAAATCATACAAAATGTAAGGTTCTATTTCTATAACATCATTGTAATAACAAAACCATTGAACCAGAACATGTTAGTGTTAAGGAGCAGTAAGGACAAGAGGAGATTGGATTGGCTTCATAAAAGCTCAATGTATTGGATCTACATGGTGATAAAAAAAAATGACATGCTATGGTGTTATCAATATTGATACTGATGTTGATATTCTAGTTGTGATACTTAACTTTTCAAGATGGTATCATGTGATAGAAATTGGGCTAAGAGTTGATAGGATCTTTTTTCTAATTCAAATTTCTTTATCTTAAAACAATTGTTTCTCATTTTACTATCAATCCCAGTTCTCACTTCCTCCACTCTTCCCACTCCTCCCTCCTTCTCCCCACGCCAGCCACCATCCACTCCTCAGAGAAGGTAAGGCCTCCCACGGGGAGTCATCAAAGTCTTACATATCAGTTTGAGGCAGGACCAAGCACGTCCCCCTGCCTATACCTAGCCTGAGCAAGGTATCCCACCAAAAAGAATGAGCTTCAAAAATCCAGTTCAAGCACTAGAGATAAGTTCTGGTCCCATTGCCAGTGGCTCCACAGACTGACCCAGACAGACAACTGTCACCTGCTTTCAGAGGGCCTAGTTTGGTCCTATGCTGGTTCCATCACTGTCAGACTAGAATCAGTGAGCTCCCACTAGCTCAGGTCAGGTGTTTCTGTGGGTATCCCCATCATGTCTTGACCCCTTTGCTCATATTAGCTCTACTCCCTTTCTTTTCCTGGACTCTGGGAGCTAAGTCAAGTGCTTAGCTGTGTATCTCTGCATCTGCTTCCATCAGATGCTAGATGAAGGTTCTATGATGACAAGGTAGTCATCAATCTAATTACAGTGGAAGGCCAGCCAGTTCAGGTACACTCTAAGTTATTGCTTAGGGTCTTAGCTGGGGTGATCCTTGTGGATTCCTGGGATTCTTTCTAGCCCCATAATGGTTCCCTCAATAAAGATACTTCTTTCCTTGCTCTTTCTCACTGTCCTTCTCCCCCATCTCAGCCATCCCATTCCCTCACATTCTCTTCCCACCTTCCCTTTTCTCTTCCCCTTCTCCCACCCTCCCACCACTCCCAATATTCTCAGGAGATCTTGTCTATTTCCCCTTCCCAGGGGGATCAATATAAATCTCGCTTAAGGTTCTCCTTATTATCTAGCTTTTCTGGGGTTGTGGACTGGTTATCCTTTGCTTTGTGTCTAATATCCACGTATGAGTGAATACATACTATGTTTTTTTTCTGGGTCTAAGTTACCTCACTCAGGATGTTTTTTTCTAGTTCCATCTATTTGTCTGTAAATTTCAAGATGCCATTTTTATCGCTGAGTAGTACTCCATAGTGTAAATGTACCAATTTTCTTTATTCATTCTTCAGTTGAGAGACATCTAGGTTGTTTCCAGGTTCTGACTATTATGAATAATGCAGTTATAAACACCGTTGAGCAAATGCCCTTGAGGTATGAGTGTGCATCCTTTGCCCAAGAGTAGTATTGCTGGATCTTGAGGTAGATTGAGTCCCAATTTTCTGAAAACTGTCATACCAATTTCTATTATTTCTTATAACTACATATGAAACTTCAACTGCCTCAAAATAAAATTCTAATTAAAAAATAAGACCGGAAGTCTCTGTGGAGGTTATATTCATTATCTTGATTGTAGAAATCACTTATTACATGAATGTTTGCATGAAAATGAATCAGAGTCTATCATTCAATCATAGTGATTCTGTTTATGTTTCTTAACAAACTGCAACATCAGTGACCTGCCCTCCCCACACCCAAGTGTATAAATATATATAAACTTAACTGCAAAATGAGTGAAGGTTTGAGGATCTTTTTTAATGAGCACAAGGTTCTGGATTTTGTATCTAACACTGAAAAACACCACTGATAAAAATTTGGTTAACTAGAAGATAAAGCAGAAGAAATACAAACAATGTTTTTTTTATGAAGTGTGAAAGACATGAAGCAAAACACAGAAAACTGAGTAAGAGACAGAAACACAAAAAGACTAGGGTATGTGTTGTAATTTTTAATCTTATCCATTTGGCTAGATTGAAAACAATAAAGTGTTTCCAAACAGGATTAAGTAATTGGGAACTCTCTATGTGGGAAGCAATATTACCTAGTCTGAAAGCCTGGATGGGGAAGAAAGAACTCTCCAGAGTCAGCGCTATCTCCTTGCTTCCTAGCTGCTATGATCTGATCAATTTTTTTCCCCCACGACCTCCCTTTTGTCAGTTTCTTAGACATTTGCTGTGAGTTAAAAGTGGCAGCTAAGAGAGTACGGGTGGTAGTTACTCTCAAATGACAGGAACATCACACCCCATAGCTACAATGACATCAATCCCAAATATGTCAAATTGTAAATGTACCAACATAGACATAAGATTATAGTTTCACATGCGAAACTAAAGTTATCAGGGGTCTTAGCATAATGATAATTATTTACACTTTTTAAATTAATGATACTTGCTAGATCTAGACTAACATATTTGCTAACAATACCATTGTTTCTTCCAACTTAAATTCTACATCACAATACATCCTTTCTAGACTTTTTATCTAAAATATGCAACCTAAAATAAAAAATGACAGTGTGTTGGAAAAAGAATAAAAAATTTTCACCATACTTCAAGCCAAATGTCAAACTACAAAATGTACATAGTAGCTTATAGCTTACCAAAATCAATCTCTGAAGCATGTGATATGCCAACAAAATCTCTAGGCACTGGACTGATTGCTAACAGAGACTAACAGGACCAAAACAACAGGCTCTAACAGTTTTGTTTACTGAGAATTTAAAAAGATATTTAGCTTATTACATGATAAGAGCACAGCTTAATGGCACAGAAATAAGGATATTGACAGTAAAATCTCTTATTAGAAGGATATAGGAGTTAGGGGTAATAGTGAATCAGGCTTGCATTCCGCAAAAAATGTTGGGAGAAGGCAGGAGGAGCAGGAGTGTAAGGTCATGCTTGGCAAAATGGTGAGTTTGAGGCCAGCATGGGATACATGAGAGGCTGTCTCAAGAGAAATAGGGGGGAAAGGAAAGGTAGGTATTTGGGCACAGAGAGACGGTACCTTTCCCTGGCTCTCTTTCTACTATTTCATGGTTTTCTGTTGGCTCCAGATTCACTGGTGTTTGCCCAGAATACTGTGGTGTCAAGAAAACCCAGAGTCTTGCTTGGAGATTTTTATGTTTTGCTGATCATAAAGACAGAATTTTGCTGAGACTAGACAACCTGCCTCAGCAGAAGGCATCTCTCAGGGTCTCATTAAAACCAAGGTCAAATCATCTGGCATGCTGTCATCAATAAACAATGCAGACAAGTTTGTCACAGTCTGGTTCCCAAATTCTCAGTCCCACAGTTACAGGCTGCACCATTACCTAGATTGCATCATATCCTGTCTGAAGGTCATTACCGTGTGAACTTGAGACTCTCTGCTCAGCCTGATTCCAGGCTTGCTAGTTAATTCTCACAGCATGAAAAAGCAAAGAAAAGAACTAGAAAGCCGATGGAAGGTGTGGTGTTTACAACGGCTCTAATCACACATTTCACAGACAAGAAAATGTGTCCAATTGCTTACATCTGTGAAGAGAATTTCAGTCTCAAACAGAGGAGAGCTGGAAATGCAGATAACCTTAAAACACTGTAAAACAGCAAAGATGGAGGGTAACAGAAATACCGAATGAAGATTAAATGTCCACTAAATTTGATTCAGCCACTCATCCTTTTTCTTTTTTCTTTTTTTTTAAAAAATATTTATTTATTTATTATGTATACAATATTCTGTCTGTGTGTATGCCTGCAGGCCAGAAGAGGGCACCAGATCTCATTACAGATGGCTGTGAGCCACCAGGTGGTTGCCGGGAATTGAACTCAGGACCTTTGGAAGAGCAAGCAATGCTCTTAACCACTGAGCCATCTCTCCAGCCCTCATCCTTTTTCTTTTGTTTTTATTTGTTTGTTTTGTTTTTTGAGACAGGGTTTCTCTGTAGCTTTGGAGCCTGTCCTGGAACTAATGCTTGTAGACCAGGCTGTTCTCAAACTCACGGAAATCTGCCTGCCTCTGCCTCCCGACGCCTAGGATTAAAGGCGTGTGCCACCACCACCCAGCAGCTAGCCTCTCATCTTAAAAATAGCTTTAAAATGTGTAAAATGAGGCAAGGCTAAGATTCTTTAATTTGTGTTGATTTGTATGTGTGCTTACGTGTGTGTGTGTGTGTGTGTGTGTGTGTGTGTGTGTGTGTGTGTGTGTGCTCATACCAGTTTATGTTGATACGGTTGCATATGTGTGGAGGACAGAGAACAACATTAGGTATCATTCGTCAGGAGCCCTCCACCTTTTTTAATTATCACACTGTCTCTTTTTGGCCTGCAACTTGCCAAGCAGAGTATGCTAGCCAGCCAGGGAGTTACAGAGATTCAATTATCTCCATCTCGTTAGTGTTGGGATTACAAGTGTGCACCATCACACCCAGCTTTCTACAGAGGTTCTGGGAATGCAGGTCCTCAGGCAAGCTCAACAACATTTTATATTAACTGATCTTTCTCCCCAGCCCCAAGACTAAGATTCTTTAAACAGCATTCCCCCCACCTTGTCATCCAAGAGGATTAGCTATTTGATAATAAAATCATAGTGATCTTGTTCAACATGCTTGAGGCCCTAGGTTCAATTAGCTCTGCAAAACAAACAAGCAAAATCAATCACTTAGTTAATTTTTAAAATACCATCCCCAAACTGCTGAAGGAACTCATGACACATCAACACAGTGGATTCCTACCGTTATAATGAGTCAATGGGTGAGAGCTTTTTGTGTACTTAAGGAAATGAATACTTAAATATACTTAAGTAATAAAACCAAATGTACACCAGCATGTAAAGAGGGTATATCACCCTTTGAATAAACTGTTGAAGAGGAATTTTATATTGATCTTATTTTAATTAAAGTATCTCTGGGAAAATGTGTTAAAGAACTTAATAATTTTATCTACTCTTAGGGAGTGAAACTGGGTAAGCAAAAGAAAAATTAGCGGCCAAGAGGTTTTTTGTTGTTGTTTTGGTTTTTTGTGTGTCCCTTGTAATACTTGCTTCTTGAGTAATTTTAAACAAAAATCAAAAGCCAAGAAAATTGTGTCCTCATTCTCACCATTAGTTTTCTTTGATTCTTGTTTGGGGATTACTTCCCTGTAAAATGTCAGTGTTTGATGAGGATTATGTGCTTTTGTCACAGTCTTCCAGGTGTCCTCTCTTGCAATGAGTCAGCAGGAAAGACTCATCCAGCAGGACAGAGCATTGCAGAACCTCACAGAGTGGAAGAGAAACTACACCCTGCAGATGAAAAACTGCCAAGCCTTACAGCAAAGGTCTCCCACTTCAGGTACTTCATAGTGGATCAGTGTGATTTTGCATTGTTTGTCTTATAGATGGGCTGGCCAGATCTCATGATGACTGGCTTCCAACTTGTGATGTCTCTGTTGCCTCAGCCTCCTAAGTGCTGAGATGATAGTCATTAGATATCATGTTCAGTTGAGAACAGTGATTGCAGTAGAGATCCAATGTGTGCATCATCTACTAAAAAGAAACAATTTTGTGTAGCCTGTTCTCCATGGATTGTTAAGGTCTGGAGTGAGTACCGAGACAGGTCTGAAAGATGGAAAATAATCAGGACATGAAAAAACACAGGAGATCCTTACCCAGGAATCTGGTTATAAGTTCTCAACCATAGGGAAGCAAATTCCAGGGCCATTAACTACGATTTTTCTCCTTCAGCTGTACACCTGCAGTTTTCTAGGAACCAGACAGAAATCTTCTTACAGGGCAGGGCACTAAACACCTATGCAGTCCTAGTGGCTCCTGGTTTTATCTTATCAGATTGTAATTTTACCCAAGGCATCTCCAGAGCCACCTGATAGTCTCACTTATCAGAATGCAAAGATTTCTTAGAGATATTTTGAGCTGTAATTCTAGAGACTGCAGAACTGCATGCAGACCCCAGGTGAGGACAATTGCCTCTGGCTCTATTTGTGGAGCCCATTGCCCATCCTTGGGTACGTCTTAGTTTTAACAGTTCAGCTTTAGGGAAGCCTGCACCCATGCTTTCAGGTGGCTCTTGCTTTTGCCCAAGTGCCTCTCTTTCACCTAACTCTCATTGTTATTAAAGTCTATATTAAAATACCTTTCATAATCTCTTGCTCTCTTTCAAACTGTGTTGAAATTCTCTTCTGTGTCAAATAAAAAAAAAAAAAAACCATCCAGTTTGTCCAGAGTTCCTGTCCTAAAAGGTTATCTAAACACTTTACATTGCTTAGAGTCAGAGCCCTGAGCTCTCTTTGACCCCTCACAGCTGCAAGTATGATGTAATTTCTGCTGCTCTGCAGTTAGTTCAGCTTCTTCTACATCTCCCGATAAAATGTTGAAAAGACTGAAATCCCTTGAACGTTCTGCTTAAACAAAGTTTACAGCAAGATCAAGTGGAATGTGTGTGATTCCTCAGCAGGGCTTTAAGAATCAGCAGTATATTTCACTCAGTCACTCAAACTTAGGCCTATTTTCAATTCTAGTTCCAAACTTCTCAGTTCATCTAATTTGGCTCCTGCTTTAGACTCAATTACAAATAGCTAAGCATAAAAATTTGCTGCTGTAAAGAGCAGCTTTCAGCAGCTCAGGAGCTGAAGGAAAGGTGTGCAGTTGGCCAACTAATCACTCGACTGACTTTTTTAATCTGAGGGAATAAAACTTAATTCTCTGTGGCTGGCGAAAAAGAAACACACACACACACACACCTCTTCAGGGTGTCTCTTCTCGTTGTTTCTTTCCTTACTTCTTTCCTAATGTATCCCTCCTATCTTTCTCCTAATGTCTTCTTCTAACTAACTTTATTTTTTTCCCTTATAGCTTCTATAGCCCCACAAAATCTTTCAAGCAATATAAAGATTGCAATGTGGTTACTTTCTATTTTTCAAGTGAATAATTATAATGAGTAGAAGGGAAAAACAGCTTGTTTACCATTTTCTTACATGATTAAGCATTTTATGTATTATAGGTAAAAAAAACCTCCAAATTATTCCCAAGGACTCACATATATTCACTAAGCAACTTGTTTTAGATTAGCAAGTAAGATATTT
The DNA here is from genome assembly GCF_950005125.1 of Chionomys nivalis. Lineage (NCBI taxonomy): Eukaryota > Metazoa > Chordata > Mammalia > Rodentia > Cricetidae > Chionomys > Chionomys nivalis. Next base: position 20,095,146 of record NC_080086.1, on the reverse strand, counting down.
TCTCTGCTATCTCTTTCATTGACAATCTGCATTTTTATAGTTACAAAGAAAGAATCAATCATTTTATTGTTTTTCTCAAAAGGTACTCATATAGAAATCTTCAAAGTATCAGTTCAGTGTTGGAAACTACTTATGAAGTGATTCTCACCCCACATGGAGTGCTTCTCTCTAGTAATCAGTGTTCTCTGTGTTTCTCTATCTCCCTTCATAAGACTATGCTAGAACCTCTCATCAAATCTGTGCTGTTTAGTTCCTCTGTGTACAGGTCACTGACTGTCCTTTGGGAGTGTATTCTTTCTTAAGACATGTTCCATCAAAAGCACATTAAATATTAAAGACCAATTCTCAATTATAATGAAGTAAGACATTGTTTCTTCATATGTTCAGTATACACCTGTTTCCAAGCCACTCTTTTCATACATTAATTGATCTCTTTCCATATATGAAACATTTTCTTGCTTAAGTCTCATAATTAAAGCATCAATTCAAGGCTTACTTCTCATCCTAGTCAATGGCTCAGTGGGAGAAAAATCGATCAGTTTTTGATATAGGAGGAAAGATTTAAGCAAAGCCATCTCCACGTTGATTTTTAGTTGAAACCAATTTTCAGAGAACTATTTCAAGTGGAAATTACATAAATCTTATTGTGGTCAGCCTCAGAGAAGCTGGATGGGTAAGTGTTGCATCATGTGTACCATCTGTTTATTTTAAGGGAGTTGGGATGCCAATTTTGTGATTGATGACTATTAAGGAAATGTTTATGTTTTGAAGGTAGTAACTGCAGCCCTTGTCCACACAACTGGATTCAGAATGGACAAAGTTGTTACTATGTTTCTCAAATTTGGAAAATTTGGAATGGCAGCAAGGAAAATTGTTCAAGGGAGGGCGCAAGACTCCTTCAAATAGACAGCAAAGAAGAAATGGTAAAGACTCTTCTCTGATTTCACGTCGTTCTGAAAATACCATGTTACTCATTGAAATGAAGTACAGAGTCTCATAAGATTCCTTAATTTTCCATAGCAGTAGAAATAGTATATTTTTATATAAAATAGTATATTTTTAACATAAGAAATAACGAGGCAAAATAGAGATTTACATAATTTCCTTTCCCTTCAGCTGGAGAAGTGAAAATGAGGTTGGTTTTTCATAAGTTAAGGAATACAGGTAGTTTATGCCCTTAGTCGACCGAGAAAGAGGGAGGAAGGGGACGACAGAGATGTGAATGCTCCCCATGTATATACATATACATGCCAACTGCAGATGTTCTTAAATGTATTATGCTTAAGTGTATGATGACACATGCTTGTAAACCCAGGACACAGAAGGCTGAGAAAGGAGGAACTCGAGTTTGAGTCCTGTGTATCAGAATAAATCCTGACTCAAAAGCAAGCAAAAGTTACAAAGAATAAAACCTGAACTGATGCCATGAAATGAATTGGCTTAATAAGAATGAGCATTTGATAACGGAAATGTTAAACTTACTAATCTGGCTTACTGGGATCTTAAGCTTGCTGCTGAAGCCATTCTGTCCTTAAATAGAATATCTGAAGTAGAATTCACAGTTAGAGCTTTCTCACCCTAACAAAATGTTCAATACCTGAAGTTCAGCCTTATAAGAACAATGGGAAATGTTAAAATCATGCAGCAAATCAAGAATCTTTAAATGACATTATGATAATTATTTAAAATTACTTTCTCTAAAAATTTCATGACAAAATAAAACCTGCTTCCTGTAACAAAATGTGTTCACAGTGAGTTGTGGCTGGAATCTCCAAAATTTCACATATTAAAATTTAGTGGGGGAGAAATGGCCGCCATGGTGAAGGAACAAGCAGATCTTTCCTTTTGATGATGAAATGTCAATGAGATTGATTTTACTATCTGCTAGACTCTGTATCTGCTCACAATTTAATACCAGATGCATGTATTTTTCGTAGTATTTAGCACACCAGACTGATTACCCAGCCGAAGAGTTGTGCGAGTGTGTGTGCATGTCCAACTTCACTTTAATGTCCCCTCTCCTCCAACACTTACGTTCTCACTCATTTCTGATTAACCAAATGCCAGGCATCATATTGCCCAAGAGTTGGGGCTGCTGCTTCCTTTTCTGCACTTAGAGTTTGTGCCTTGTGTTTTATAGGATTTTATTGTCTGCAGCCTGTGGAAGCTCAGAAGAGGAGTTGAATACTGGGTGGGAGTGTATCAAGAGGGACTCAGCAGATCTTGGATCTGGCAAGATGGTTCCTCTCCTCCCTCTGACTGGTAAGTGTATGAAGGAGACACTACATGGAAAACTAGGAATGGGAAGAAATTTTAAAAGCTTGCTCTTTATCTTGTGTTTCTTCTAGAAGACATAGAATTGGGGCACTTTTAGAGGGTACTGATTAGAATTATAGCTAATTTGCTTATGACTTGGTTTTATTGTTTCTATTGCTGTGACGAAACACCATGACCAAAAAGCAAAGTTGGGGAGGAAAGACTTTATTTGGTGTACATGTCCATTTCTCTGTTCATCATGGAAGGAAATCAGGACAAGAACTCACACAGGGCAGGAACCTGAAAAGAAGAGCTGGTGCAGAGGTCATGGAGGGGTGCTGCTTACTGGCTTGCTCCTCGTAGCTTGCTCAGCCTGCTTTCTCATAGAATCTAGGACCACCATCCCCGAAATGACACCATCCACAATGGGCTGTGGCCTCCCCCATCAATCACTAGTTAAGGAAATGCCTTATAGGAATGCCTACAACCTGATCTTATGGAGGTATTTTCATAACTGAGATTCCCTCTTCTCAGATGACTTTAGCCTTTGTGTTAATTTGACATGAAACTATCCAACACAGCTTCTAAATCTTCTTCATCAGTTCTCCTACCATCATCCTCTAGAAAATTCTTATTATAATTTAAGTGTCTAAATGTTCAATAAAATGTAGTACCAAGAACATTCTTTTGTGTCATAAAGCTGAGAGAGCCTTCTGGCCAAAAGATTGTAATAACTATTGCGCAATTTCTATATTGGACTTTCCAGATAGGAATGGAGATTGGTGGACACAATACGGTGCCTTAGTATTTCAAAACTGAGTCAAGAGAAACATGGTAGCTATAAACTACCTTTATGTAAACATGATTTTGGTTTCTTTATAAGTTGTTTTTTTCAAATTATATCATCCATGTATTTTTATTAAACTAAGTAGCTATTATTTGAAGGATAAAACCACCACAGAAGAATGCCTCATTAAAGCAAATTAAAATAAACCCAATGGCATCTCTGGAGTGTTTCCTTGTCAAATACCATTGTAATTTTCAAATGTAACCTGTAACCTGGGAAGCTAACTTACTTTTTCAGGTTCCAAACAGAGAGTCAGTCATCAGTCAGCCAGACCTGTGGATACCTCAAAGACCGTTCCCTCTTCTCGGCTAACTGCAGTAGCAGGAGATACTTTATCTGTGAGAAGAATGTGTTCAGATCCTGCATCTGAAAGGCATCTCAAAGCCACCTCTGCTGCACGAAGCTTTGGAAGAAGTCAAAGAGCAAATGCAGGAAAAGACTGGTGTGTGGGCCATGAAGGCCAACTGCTTTTATATTTATGTGTGGCAATATTCTTGAAAGCTTTGCAAATTTCAGTTGAACTTATTCAGTGCACTGAGGAGAAAATTCATTTAGAGATACAGAAGACCTGACCCATTGAGAACAAAGAAGAGAAAATTATTTCTTGTTTATTTGGAAGTCCAAAATGATTATTCATACCACAAAGAATTTAGCCATCATTGTAGGAGTTTGCACTGTAATCCCTGATTTGCTTTTTTAATAAATAAATTTACCACTATACTTAACAATTGATAGAGTTTTCTTAAGATCAACTTCCAGGAATTGTATACCATATGATCATGTTCTGAGAAAACTCAGAGAGATTTCCAAACTGTGGTGTTACCACCAGTCCTATGCCTGGGGTCCTTCAGCTTTAGAGAGAAATGAGCAGGATGGCATACCTCCAGCGCTGGTACTCCTCTTCTGAGGCCCAAGGCCTAGGAGTTGACCTCACAGATATAGAGGCTTACAGCTCCTAACCCTTGGAGTTTAGGGTCTATTGTTCTAGAATCTGAGTGTGCAGGCTGAAGGCTTATTGCTCTGGACTTCAAATAGCACTGACCCCAGGTCTTGGCAACTTTTGAAATCCCAGACCTTCAGCAGCAGCACCAGACAGCAGTCAGCAGCAGCAGGCAGCTCCCACTAGTGTTCTAGTTCTTAGATGGCTCTTCCCCTAGCCCACTATTTCTCTTTTCTGGTAGGCCACGGCATTCTGTCTTTACTCAGCCTTGCTTTTCTGCCTTTTTTTTTTTTTATTGTCTCGGACTCCATCATTTCTCAGTGTCTCTCTGCTTCCGCTGTCCATCCTTTCTGCCATGACCACTTTCTGGAATTCTTCTGCTGGTCTCTTGCCCATCGCTTGTGCCCTGGTGTTGGTGACTGAAGAGCAGTAGCTACTTCTGGTGCGCAGCTCACTTAATAGACAAGGAGACCGCACAGACTCTTTACACACTCACAGGTCTTCCCCGGGGGCCACGGGTTGGAAGTGCTCCACCTCTGGCCAGAGTGGGAATAGCAGCAAGATAGACCTGGCCATCTGCAGTTTGCCAAAGAATGCTGCTTTCCACAGGATGTTCCAGCTAAGTGAACATCGCAACTGGACCCTGTCTTCAGCCATGAGGTAGTGATCCTCTTCAGCAGCTAGAGTGTCCTCAGAGTAAAACACCCAAATCGCTCGACTGCCATCAAGGCAGTCTGACCTATGGTTAGTAAAGAGGCTGCTTGGCTGATAGCTTGAATCATTCACAAGAATTGAAAGCCTATTTACATTAAAGACTTACTAAAACCCCAATATATTACAATTCTAATAGCACTAAACAGTACTTTAAAAATATCATTTATCAGGTTTAACTCCTTCCCGAAAGCGGTAGAGTCATTGACTCTTTCTGGTCTGTCCCAGAAAGAATGAAAACTTCTTCTAGCTGTAGAGTTGACTGTGCTTTTCAGGCTGCAAAATTCTACTGGGAAAGGAACCTTCCACATAGGTGAAGGGATAATCAACACATCAGCACCAGCATGCCCTGCAGTGTAGGTGGCACCTTCGATGCCACCACTCACCAGTCAAACAGCTCACAGTCTGCGATGCCAAGATTAACAACCTGGCACTTTCAACTGCCTGTCTCTGTGCCTCAACTTCCCCACTATAAATTTATGGTACAATTCACTTCAAAATACTGCTTAAGAATGCAACCCTAATGTTACATGCAGACAATAGAAAATCATATTTTTGGTAGGAAAGTTGACATGAAAAAGCTTGCCATTTACAAAAAGGAAAAATTTGATAATTGTTATTATCATATTCTGTGTCAACCATGTGCCATCTCTAAACCTTACTACATAGCATGCTCTCAATAAATAGTTGCTAAATTCATTATGGTTGTATTTAATCTTTCATTCTGACAAGAAGATGCTGAGAGGTGCAAGATTTTCATCCCCTCCTTCTTATTACAATGGCATAACAGATAAATAATTTTAAAAACCTGATTTATTGAGGCTGCAGAAATTATTTAAATGAAGCTAAGCATCCTTCAACCTGAAGTTCATTTCTCAGTGGCTATGGTGCCATAAAAATGAGAAAACTGTGCCTTTGTCTTGTTTTTTACCTTGACATGGCATTTAAAAGGTAGAAGCACGCGCGCACACACACACTAACACACACACTAACACACACACACACTCACAAAAGAAATTTTTCTAGCTTTCTGCTGATCCTGGGAGAATAAAGAGCTCAGAGACTGTGGAAGTTGTAGACCGTGTGGTTTTTGCAGCTGGTAGCTAAATATACTAATCTGGAAAACAGTAACAATGGTGATTTTTAACAGTAAAGACTGTTTGTCTCTGAGATTCTTCAAAGGCTTGTCATCGGGCTATGTTTAGAGAAAGGATGGGAAGCACTGACAATTCTTCTCAGAAAAGTACAAGGAAACCAAGTGCAAACATCCTCTGGCTGATGTTATCCAGCCTGTATACATACAATGCTGTATTTACAAGCCTGAGATTTATCTACAGTGCAGATGATACAGGAGTCTACAATGTCCCAGGCAGTCATGGTACACCTACACAGATGCAGAGGTTAGGAGAGTTCTCAGTGCAGATTGCTTGTGATCCAGGATGCCTGTCCTTGTTGATGGTAATTAGCCATAAGAGGACCAGATTCATGTCCCAATCCTACCAATGATAAATTATGTACTTTTAATGCATCTCACTGAGTGAACTTATTAAAAAAGAGAAAAATGATAATTCCTCTGCAATTGGAAAAAGGTTCTGCTACATAATATTGCACACTAAATGCACCAATAAAATACTGAAATAATATTAATAAACTAATAAATTTGTTGTTAGAATGTAAAAATCTATTCATACAGTGAGTTTTGAGTATCTTAGGTCACACAGTACTTTTTGCGTGACTTTCAAAAACTGCACTTGACTCCCAAACATTAAGGCTGGCCGCAGGACAACCACTCAACTCTTGTACCTAGTATGTAATCTGTTTGTATTCCCCCATTACCCTTCTCAAACTTCCTGCTGTCACCAGGTTCCTGACCTGTTTCCTGCTGATAAGTCTTGAGAGTGTTCAATATCCTCAGGAAAGAAATAGCTCATTGTGTACCCAAGGGAGCGTGTTCTATGGGAAAGGCCATGATCCCTGTTTAAGTCTTCCTGCACTTTCTTCATAATTACCTACACAGTAAGAGGCCACACAAATGTCTTCTTATCCTTCTTATCCCGAGAAAGCCAGTTCATGTGGTTTCCATTTTTTATTATCAGCAAGCTTTATCTTAAAATTCATTTTATGATTGATTCTTGTTTCTTAAATGTTTGTAGAGGCAGTGTTGTACCTACTCCCTTTTTTCATCTATTGGATGTTTGTTTATGATGTTATCAATATTATCAGGCTTGGATACAGAAAGGGGGACTAAGGGTAATAATGAAGAATAAGATCAAGAAAAGATATTTTTAAAATACAATTTCTTTCTTTTTTCCCCCGAAATAACATTTTGCTTGAGATCTCTGGTTGCAAATAAGAATGCTATTCACCCTCTAGATAACTAGACTTTATCAGTCAATAGCAGTTAGAGAGACAGGTGTCTTCTTCCCTCCAGGAGTTCAGAATGCTAGAGTCAAACTTAAATGAGAGTCATGGTCCTTGTTTACAATTAAGTACACAAAGTTTGTGACTTTCTCTTGCTGACTCCTGTTTCCTTCTGCAGGTTTATACAACAATTGCTTAATAATGTATTTGACCTTAATTTTTTATTTTTTAGGTTTTTGTATTAGTCATTTTAACTGAGCAAGAAAATAGTCATTATTTTGTTAATTATGGAAAATATTTGAGAATTTTTTTTACCTTTAATGAATAAAGGTAACATAAATAAAGGCATTTGTGTTACCCTATAATTAAACAAGAATCACTAAACCATTTTAAATATTTTCTTGATTTACCTTACATTTTCTACTACAACCTACATTATAAGACTAACCACATTTACTTCATTTTAAGTAATATCATTGGGAAATTAAAAATATTTCAACGTTTTAATCAGCTACATGAAGTGGTGTAATTTGCTCAATAAATAAATCAAACCAAGAGAGACCTAAACCCCTCAAGTTTTAAAACTAACCATGAATACATTCTGTTTACTTGACACAGTAACCCTGCACAGAATTCATTCATTATTGAAGAAACCCCCTAGCTAGTTGGAAGGAAATCTAAAAGAAAATTTAAGCAGCCCATCAGTCATGTTTAGATAAATGACTGTTATCAAATTATGTCTTATGAAAATAAATACAGAATTGTTCTCATTACAAAAGGCTAATTTAGTAATTTCACCATGAAATAGATGTTTCCCAGTTTTTACTGTTGAAGACTAAGAGTGTGACATCTGATACTGGTGCTGTCAATCCTATAATGCTGGCTTCTCTATAAGCAATGAATTCACTTGACATGGTGTTATTCACAACAACCCAGGGTTATGGCTTTGAATGTCATTACCCAGAGAAAATAATGTCTAGTCAAGAGTTTGTCTGTGTAAACTTCACAGCTTCTCTTTCTCCTCCAACTCCTGTTTAGATATCATGTGGTCTACCACACCTCAGGTACCCAACAGACCAACATCGATGTCGTGATTTTGCCACAACCACTTCACTTTAGAAATATCATACAGCCATCCTTTTGGAGACAATTTGTTTCGTATACTTTCTTATCCTCAGATATTCCATAAACAGTAGCCTCAGAGTGGCTTCACCAATGGTCAAGGCACAAGTAGTCAAACAGTCTGTTAACACAGTAGTGAAAAGCATTCCCTTGCTGATTTTCCCCCAAGTCACAAATCCATTCTAAAACCATACCAATTTCACATTATTCACACTTATTATTATTAAATCTTCAGTACCTGGAAGGTATAAACATGTTTCAAATGGAATGGAGGAAGAATTCAAACTATTATCTGTATTTAAAGAGACTAAAATTTCTCTCCAGTCTCCTTGTTGGAGTACAGGGACAGTAATTCTAACGTATATGAGAGGTGAGATCATCCTAGGAAACATGATTGGGGAAGGACACAATGACGGACTGGAGATTGACACAATGAGAGCCAATTCAGCTGGAAAAATGATCAGCGGTGTAGCAGGTGAAGCGATTGTTGAGAGCCTGGGAAAGGCAAAGTGTGAACTGGAAACAAAAAGGATTAGCACAGGAATGGGATGTCTGCTAGTTTCTCTTGAACTTCCTGTTAGGACAAAGGACCCCAAAGAACACCACTTCCCTTTTCTCTATTCTCTGCTTTGCGTTCTTTCTTTCTTTCTTTCTTTCTTTCTTTCTTTCTTTCTTTCTTTCTTTCTTTCTTTCTTCTTCCTTCCTTCCTTCCTTTCTTTCTTTTTTTCTTTAACTCTCTTGTTCTTTTGTTCCTTCTTGCTGTTTGAGAAAAGGTCCTCATATAGCAGAGGATGGCATCCTTTCTGTGTAGCTGTGGCTGGCCTTAAACTTTTCATGTCTTGCTTCTACCATCAAAGTGCTGAGAGCCGGAAGGCACCAAGACTTGTGTAGACACCACCACACACAGTGAGTGGCTTTGTATCACCCCCTCTATTTTTTATGTGCCTCTTTTTCTAGTGTAAAGGAGACATGGGAAACAGGGTGAAAACAGTCACTGGGAGGCAGCTGAAAGCCTTCTGTAAATCAAGGAGGACAACGCTCCAGCCTACTGAGGCTAATTGGTGCTTCATAAGAATCTTTGTGACAGGTAAAAGTGTGTAAGAACCGGTGCTCAGGTATGAATGATGCTGAGCCAGAATAAGGAGAACCTCTCAAATACCAGTCTCAGCAGCTGCTTCTCTGTTTGCCAAAACTTCGAATGTCCATGGTGTTGGCCTCACTTGATTCAGACCTTTGGCTGGTGGTTGAAGCTGACCTGTTGACTTCCTCTGCTCAATGTTTGATGCCACCTACTGGAGCACCTCAGGTACCACTCTCCCTGCCATCCGCTCACAGGCACACCTCCTCAGTTCTTTGCAGTCCTTTGAGAAAGCCTTTCCATTGAAGATAGTCATACAGTCCCTGTTCCTTAGGTTGGTGGGATCTATTATAATCTCAAACCTTAGGAAAGAAAAAGAGAAGAATTTAATGTGGTCAGAATTTATTTCTAAAGTGGCATATCTAGAAACAATAAAAATGCAACCCTCAGGTGACAAAGATCATTATCTCTATCCCTAGGATGTCTTTGCTGGAGAGATGGGGCCAATGAATTCAGCTTTTAACCCTTCAGTCACCACTTTATTCTTAGAAGTAACTGACCACTCAAAGCAACAAAACTGTTCTTAGATAAAGCAGAAGCACTCTCTGATTTTATTGATAATTAGTATTCAGTATACTTAATTTAAAATACAAATGATTACATTATTATGTCATGTTTTACCATACACAGAGAATGGAATCTACTTGACAGAGCTTTAAGTGTAACAAACTTTCCTGAAGAAATTACATTTATCCGTGCCATGGAATTTCACGCACACCCTCTCTAAATGCTTCCGTAGTAAATAAAATATTTTAATTTCCATAATAAAGTGCAGAGAGCCAAGAACTCTCTGAGGCAATAACTCAGCCCTGGCTATTGACAGATTGGATGACCCTGGATGACCACTATACATCTGAGTCTCCTTTAATTATTCGTCCAAATGTGATCTCCTCTCCCTTTTCTTCTCTCTCTCCTTATTAATCACTTCCCATTAGTGACTGACTCCTAGACACTCACTACTGATATCAGTCAGGAAACGATCTGCTGATATTTGATAATCCTTCCCTTCTCTCTCTCCCCTCTGTTTTCTAAGCCATTTTCAACACAAGCACCTCTGGGCCTCCACCTGCAAGCACACTATGCAGTACAAAACAGATGCTCCATAATCACTGCTAATCTGTCTTCATCAAACGCCTCTCGCACAGAATGCTCTGAAGGCTTACAGTTCAAAGGAGTAAGGTGTCCCATCTGTCCACAGCCACGCTTTGCCACTGCCATTGCGGGAGAGCCCTGTCCAATAAGAGTAGAAAAACTCAGAGTAGCTCTGAGGCATGGCAAAATCCTGTGAAAGGCACACAAGAAAATGTTTAGCTTTGAAATGCTTCAACCAGGAGTACAAAGCACTTGTCATGAAGCCGTTTAGAAATTTGACCAGTAAGTAAGCGACAAAAAGATATGCTTTGTGTTAGTAAGCATGGAATATATGTTGAAATTATGAAAAAAGAAGCCATATCAACCAATAAAAATAGTTGACCAATTATTCTTAATGTATAAGATTAAACACAAAATTGATATATAAGAGGAACTGAATGTGGTGGCATACGCCTTTAATCTCAGCATTCAAAAAGCAGAGGCAAGTGGATCTTTGTGAGTTTGAGGCCAGCTTGTTCTACATAGCCCACTCCAAGATAGTCACAGGTACAAAGTGAGACCTTGTCTCTAAAAATAAATGAGGGGAAGAGAGAAAGAGACAGAGAGACAGAGACACAAACACAGAGAGATACAGAGAGACAGAGGGAAAAATGGGTGGTCTGAAATACGGCTCAGTTGGCTAAGTGCTTACATAACTTCTGTTGAGCTTTGTGTTCAGTCCTTGTCTCCAAAAATAATTTAATTTTAATTAACTGATTAAACACTACATGTTATTGTCATTACTCTTGATTAATGAATTAAAACAGAACAAAAACAAATGGGAGAAATATTTTTAAAATAAGTGAAATTATTCTAGAAAATGGGAAAAATTGTTAGTACGAAACTAGAGAAGTAATTGTTATAAACAAGAATAAAATTATGGAGATACTTTAATGTAAAAAGCAATAAGGGAGATTTAGAAGGATAACATGAACCTCACGCAAAAAAGAAGAGAAAAAGCCGGGCGATGGTGGCGCACGCCTTTAATCCCAGCACTCGGGAGGCAGAGGCAGGCGGATCTCTGTGAGTTCGAGACCAGCCTGGTCTACAGAGCTAGTTCCAGGACAGGCTCCAAAGCCACAGAGAAACCCTGTCTCGAAAAACAAAAAAAAAAAAAAAAACAAAAAAAAAAAAAAAAAAAAAGAAGAGAAAAATATACATTTCTGTATGCTAATATATGTCAACTCCTTTCCCAATACTGAGCTGTAAAAACAAGCATTGCATGCTTTACTTCATATTTGAATATTAGTTCTAAGTCTTTATATACGTGTATTTAAACTGGGGTACTTGTAATGGGCAAAAAAAAATAATAAGATGCCATTGAGACATTTCACATAAAAGGAAATAGAATGCCAGTGTTATGATGGAGAGAAATGGAACAGGAAGGGCTAAACGGGATGCAGGTGGGAGGACAGGGTAGAGGAGGGAGCATGTGACTAAACTTAGTGACCTTTGAAAATGCTGTGTCCATATATAAAAGGGTTTAAATGGAGTTATCCAATAATGGGGCAGTGCCTCAGCCAGACACCATAAGATATCAAACAAAAAGCCACATATCAACAAGTCTTGAGATGTAGCTTAGTGGTAGGTTGTCTACTTTGCATTCATGAGGCCTGAATTCAATCCACAGCACTGAAAAAAAAAATCCCAGTTCTACATCTGTGCCAAAAAAACTGTTCAGAGACACCTAAATAAATCACAACTATTCTTATATTTGCCTTGATCAACCTTCTGGAAGGAAAAGAAGGAGGAGAAAAAGGAGGAGAAAGAGGAAGCGGAGATGTGTGTGTGTGTGTGTGTGTGGTGTGCAATTTATGACAATTATTTGATGGTATATTTTTCAATTAAAAGATTTTTAGTGTTTTTAATGGAAAGACAGGCGGTCATATTTTTCATTTTTCTTAGATTGCACCAATGTTATTCTCTTTTTACCCCATCTCAGAAAAAGAAAGTAGGACATTTTCTACTTGCCCATTGACTAAAGGGGTAGTCAACTGAGATATGAGCTACTTCTCATATTTGTGTTCAGTAGGTGTTTGGGGAGAACACAGCTTTTATCTATTTTGGGGATAATTTGGAACATTTGGAGTATGACTTGGTCTTCACTGTGAGCAAGAGTGGAAATCTGTGGATCAGAAACTTAACTCCTTACAGTGTTCTTGCCCTGTTCTTTTGGGGAACTCCTTCAAATACCGAGGCTCAGGAACTTACCAGCTCTTCCTGTGTGCTTATCTTCAGCATGGTGGCATTTTCAGCCAAGCAGAAATATTCACAGCCCTGCCAGTTTTTACTCTCTTTATAGAACTGGTAACATTTGTCCCCATGCCATTTCCATTCTTTTGGGCAAGGGCTACATCTGTGTCCTTGGAAGAAAACAAACAAACACACTGTGGTTAATTATCTTCTGCCTGGATCTGCTATTTTTCCTCTTTTGGAAACAAACATTGTTCGATATTCCAAAAACGAATTTACATCTCTTAGGTATTTGAGTGAACACCTGTGCTATCCACCCACTCCACCCTAGGAATGATCTATAGTTGGTGTTAAACATTCAGTGAAAATTAAAAGATAATGCTTATATGAAGTATTGCATCTGGTGACGAATGACTGAAACTTCTGTGTTTCAGTGCAATGCAGAATGTGGACTGAATATTCCTTCATGTGATTGCTCATATGATTATGCAATGGTTTGAATATAAAATTCCTTCCATAGACTCAGAAGCACTGGGGGTGTCGTTTTGAGATGGTGAGCTTTGGTGATGTGATTGGATCCTGAGGGCTTTGATTGATGTGGGAGTGATTTCTTTCTAATCTGTTGCTTTCATTGGTTAATTAATAAAGAAACTGCCTAGGCCCATTTGATAGGCCAACCCTTAGGTGGGTGGAGTAAACAGAACAGAATGCTGGGAGAAAGAAGCCGAGTCAGGCAGTCGCCATGATTCTCCCACTCCAGACAGATGCAGGTTAAGATCTTCCCTGGTAAGCCAACTCGTGGTGCTACACAGAATATTAGAAATGGGTTAGATCAATATGTAAGAGATAGCCAATAAGAGGCTGGGACTAATGGGCCAGGCAGTGTTTAAAAGAATACAGTTTCCTTGTAATTATTTCAGGGCATAAGTTAGCCAGGCGGCTGGGAGCTGGGGCGGCAGGGAAGAGGCCCGCAGTTCCTCACAACATTCGATATCATTGATGAACTGATTTATTGATTGGTTTCAAATATAATGGCATTAATAGGAGGTGATGAAAATAATAGGGCCTAAGATAGAAATCAATCACTGGGGGATGTTCTTGGGGCTATATCAAATGTCTCACTCTTTGCATATGCCCTTTTCTCTGCTTCAAGTATGGTGTGCATGATGTAAGCTGTCCTGCAGTGGCTTTCATTGCCACCATGTGCTGAAACATCTGAAGCTAGAAGCTAAACAAGTCTTTCCTCTTTTCACATTGTTTGTCAGGTATTCTCAAGTGTAGGTTCCTTGTATTCTTCCCGCACAAGTGTTGTGTGTGTGTGTGTGTGTGTGTGTGTGTGTGTGTTGGAGTGTGGGCACTTGCAAACCAAACAAGTAAGTACATAAATTGAGAGTAAGATGGGATACATGGGTACTTGTTACATACATGAGTAGTAGTATCATGAGTATCATGGTAGTCAGGATCTTGCAACTAAGTCATGTGGGAGGGGCATTTAATCATATCCATGGTTGTATCACTATTTTATTTTGGAAGCAATGGAGATTTGAACACTGTGTTACTTTAGGTTAAATACTGAGCCATATACTGTGCTTTCTTGATGTGGGATGTCCCTCTGTATGCTGTGAATATGTTTTATTACCATTGGTTAATAAAGAAGCTGCTTGGACCTATGACAGAATAGAGCAAGGCGAGAATTCCAAGCAGACAGAGAAAAAAAGAAGGTAGAGTCAGAGAGATGCCATGTGGTTGCCGAAGGAGACAAATCCTGGAACCTTATCAGTAAACCACGAGCTTCATGGTAAAATATAAAATAATAGAAATGGGTTAATTTAAGATGTAAGAGTTAGTTAATAAGAAGCCTAAGCTAACAGACTAAGCAGTGTTTTCATTAATACAGTTTTTCTATGTCTGGGCGGCTGGAAAACGACCAAGCAACATCCATCTACACTTTCTAACCTGTTGTTTTGAGACAGGTACTTAATAAATGATCCAGGTTAGCCATCAATTCATTTTATATCCCTGTATTAATTTGAAATTGTGACCTTCTTGTCTTGGTAGCTGGGATTGCAGGCCTGTACTACCTTGCTTAACATGAGCTTAGATAGGGTTTTTGATAAAACACCGTGAACAAAAAGCAAGCTGGGGAGAAAACAGTTTATTTTACTCAGTTCCATATAACGGCTCATCATCAAAAGCAGCAAAGTCAGGACCTAAAGAAAGGAAAGAAAGAGGTAGGAACCAAAGCAAAAGCCATGGAGAAATGCTTCTTGGTTTACTCAGCCTACTTTCTTATATAACCCAGAATCCCAGCCCAGGGATGATACTACCCACCATGAGCTGGATCCTCCCCCATCTGTCATTAATTAAGGTCACAGCTGGTCTTACTTTTCTTATTTGAGGTTTCCTTTTTTCATATAAAAAGGCTTGTATAAATCTATCAAGGGCAGCATGATTTTAAGAACAATTTAGTACCAAACTACTGCTAAAATTTGAATAGTCAAATGAATTACAATGAACATAGTGAATGAGAATCCATCAAACAGTCCTCATGCATACAGACAACCTCAGCTTTAACAAAGACACAAAGAACATAGCTTAGTGAACAATGTTTTTAGTGAATGGTACTGGGAAAACTGATACTCATATGAAGAAGAATAAACTAGACCCATGTTTCTTGTTGTATAAGAATATCAATTCAAAATGGGTCAAGGTCTTAAGTGTACAAACAGGAACTGTGTCTCTTCTATGTCAAGGAAATAAAGAAGAAAAATCTGCCCGGACATTACTGTAGATAGAGATTTTGGATTAAAACTCAAAAGCTTAAACCACAAAAGAAAAAGTAGATAGGCCAGGCGGTGGTGGCACACGCCTTTAATCCCAGCACTCGGGAGGCAGAGGCAGGCGGATCTCTGTGAGTTCAAGACCAGCCTGGTCTACAAGAGCTAGTTCCAGGACAGGCTCCAAAACCACAGAGAAACCCTGTCTCGAAAAACCAAAAACCAAAAAAGAAAAAGTAGATAAATGTGATTCTATCAAACTGAGATGTTTTTACATTCATAGCAAAGAAAATAATAGCATGAGGAGTCAACCTTCAGAGTGGAAGAACATGTATGCAATCTACTCATATAGAAGAAAAAATTCTAAATAGGTAATAAGCTCAACCCCAAAATAAGACCTTCAAATAATCCAATAAAAATGGGTAAATGATACAGGAGGCATTCCCTAAGGAAGACACACAAATGATAACAAGTACACGAGAAGCTGCCCATTGTCACTAATCACTACAAAAATGCAAATCAAAGCCACAATGAAAACCACAAAATCCCTGAGTCACAATGACAATCAATTAAACACTGGAAAATAACAAATGCTCAAAAGAAACATAGGAAGAATTCTTATACATTGTAGATAAAAATGTAAATTAGTACAGACACTTCAGAAAACAGTATAGAGAAGTCTCAAAAAACCCAAACTATGGCGAACATGTAACCTAGTAATCAGACTATTATGCATGTATCCAAGTGAAATGCAATTATGATACTAAATACATATATTCACTCCCACAGTTATAGTAGCCAAGAAATAGACTCTGCCAAATTGTCCATGGGCTGATGAATGGATAAGAAATAAAGCACATACATATATGCAACAGGTACTATCAGCTATTGCAATACAATGAAATCATGTCTACTTGTATAAAAGTTCATAGAACTGGATAACATTGTGCTAAGTGAAAAGAACTAAGTATATAAAGACAAATACTATGTGTTTTCATTCATTTGTGGAAACAAACATAATAATTTCAAAGAAGAGATAATCAGGCAGGAAGGAGAGAAAGTCTGAACGTGTTGTGTGAAACAAGTAGTGATACCATGGAACTAAAGATGTAGAAAGAGTCCTACGTTGTTCTGACTTAGTATTAGTTTAACTTTACTTAAACAACTGGAAAAACAAAAGTAAGGGGCTAGAATGGTGGTTCAGTGGTTAATAGCACCAGCTGTTCCTGCATAGGACCTAGTCTAGATTCTCAGCACCCTCACAGTGGTTCAGAACTACCGGTAACTCCAATTCCAGAGAATCCAACTCTCTCTTTTGACCCCCCCAAAGAGCACCAAATATGCCCTTGATGCATAAACATACATGCAGACAAAACACTAATGTACATAAAATCAAACAACTAAATCCAAAACATTTTTTTAAAGTACAAAAAAATTCCCTAAGACACAGCACACATGCATGTTATATGTGCAAGCATAGATTCGTGAGCATATTTCAGGGGAAATGCATGTTGTTGATCAGCTAGATGAATGTATGCCATGAAGAGGTGCTGCTTTCAGATGCTTTGTTCTAAGTATGTATGTAGAACTCGTGAAACAATAATGGTCATAGAAATCTCAAACTGAGCATGGGTACTCTTTGGGAGATCCTCCTCTAAGTCCCTGTCTATGTAGAAGGCTTCACTCTCAGGCAGGCCAGCCATTTTTGTTTGCTTGTTTCTGTTTGTTCTGTTGTTTATAATTTTTTTTTTTTTAACACAGAGTCTCATTGTGTAGTTCTGGATATCTTGTAACTCACTCTGAAGACCAGACTGGTCTCGAACTCACAAAGATCTTCCTGTCTCTGTCTCCTGACTACTAGGATTAAAGGCATATGTCACCACTGTTTGGGTGGGTCAGTCAGTCATATGACACATGGAAAATCATCCAAAAATATGAGATAATTTTCTGTTTGTGTGTTTTTACTAGAATTTGAGCACATAGGATATGAGTCAATTTATATCTGTGACCCAGACTTTTTTCACAGCATGAATTCCTATCACCTTATATTTTTTTCAGAGATACCTGGACTTTTTGTTAATGTAGAATCCTAAAAATAATTTTTTAAAAAAAAGGTCTACGGGTCTGGTAGAGAAACAGAAAAGAGAGAATTATGGTAAATGACGTCACTTCTCACATGGAAAAGAACCACTTAAAGAAGTGTGCCTTGAGACACTGTTTACTGAGAAAATCGTTCACTTGCTGTCTGCTTAAAGGGGAAGTGGTGTGGGCAGAGATGATGATGAAACTGTGGTATTTTACATTTCATAAAGGAGAAGTCAAGCAAAGCTGCAAAATGTAGATTTCTTCCTATGCTTGTGTGGTAGAGAGGACAGAGGACAGGGCTTACTTGAATACAGTGTACGAGGACGAAACTTTTAGAACGGGAGAATAGAAAGAGTGGGTGGCGGAGTGTGTAGGGGACACTGAGGCGGTGTTTACAGTTATCATCAGTGGTAGTTTGGGTTTGCCCATTACTGTCATTGTCTTTACCCTTGATTCTTTGTAAGATTCCTATTCTTGACAGAGAAAAAAGTCAGAGTGAACAAAAACAACTGTTATTTATTTCAAGTTCTCAGAATTTTGAAACGAATCCCCGCATGAGTCTAAATATTGGAAAATTGTAGTTAAAATTTCCCCAACACTTTCATTGTGCCTGATCAGTGTGGGCCGATGACCAGCGTGAGCCAGTGTAACTGAGGCACGTCCCCGTGTTTAGTTGGTGATGGTGCTGTTTAGGTTATTCTAAATTAACTACTTTTCCTGTTTTAAATGTCAAATTTTGAAGAATCCCTTCCCATAAGGTGACACGGATGTGTGTAAACAATTATAACCCAATGTCTGATTGTGATTATGCAGCTCAAACTGTTTATTAAGATGGAAAGAAAAGCACTTCTAAAAAATACATGGTTTTCTTTGTCCAGATGGTAAATCCAAGTCCCGATAGAACAGTTTTCACAGTTTGGGAAGACAGGGGCATGCTCACCTCCGCTTTTGTTGTAAAGTTCACGACACAGTTTTACAGCTACATGCTGTAGAGTTTCTATGAGTCTCCTGTTCTGCATCTGGAGGGACTGCAGCTGTCGGGATACATTCCCCAGCCTTTCATCCTTTTCAGCAATGCTGTCTTGCTGGATATTGGAGAGCTGGTAGAACTGAAAAACTAAGTCATGTGACCAAGTCAGACTGGACAACTCATTGCCTGTTTGCATTTCCACACAGTGGGGAGGCAATAAAGTACATAACTTAACAACTTAAGTACCAAGAGCTCAGATTGCCACATCCAATGGCATAGTTAATTGTATCTTCTCAGGTAAATATATATTATACAGCTCTGTTGGAAAAAAATGAAGCCAAAATAGTGATTCTTAATTTCAGAAGCTAAGAGTTGAATACTAAATTATTTTAACTATTGAAGTATTTTTTGCACAGCCAAACCTAAAACTGTAAATATACTCATCTATTGACTTGAATATTGAATATTGGAAAAATGGCATAATCCATACTTCATTTCATTATTACATTGGTCAGATCTCATTTCCATATTTTTATAGATTTTTAGTTAGTGTATCTGAGGACAAGTAATATCTTTAGTGCCACTCAGCTGAAAAGAAATTTCAACACAGATTGAACTTCAGTTTTCTAAATCTAGAGAAATCTGTCATGAGTCATGAGAACTACTTTACATTCCTAAGGAAAAAAAGGTGATTACAAAATAGTGCTGTAACAAGATTATATAAATTTCAGGGTAGAGAGAAGTAATAATATTTCTTTTAAGTTTTAAATTTAAGTTCATGAATGTAAACTTTTTGGTTTTTTGAAAGAGGATTTCTTATAATTTTTTTTTTTTTGCTTCAAAGAAAATCACTAAATGACCCCCTGATCTGCATTGTTGTATGTCATTTGCCTGTGCTCACCTTCAGCAGTTCAGGAAGGGGTTGTGTATTCTTAATTAGTAGATCTAGGAACACACTGTTGCTGCTTTGAAATGGAAGGTGTTTTCCTTGTTTGATTTTCATGCACCCCCTCTTCCCCAGATAACTGAATCATTTCCCAGCCTTTCTGACAACTATAGAGACCCAGCTCTTCTCTGCTCCTTGTGTAGAGGATGGATGAGCGCAGAAAACACTTTCCCTATACCAGTCCATTGCACCACAGGTTCTCACAGCAGCTGCCAGAGCTGCACCACCAGAGCAGGGGGTAAAAAGATCAACAGTACATGCTCTCCAAAGCCGTGATTTACATATGGACATGTAAACGGACACGATACTTCTCTTCAATAGTATGTTTTCTTCGAACTGAAAAATGCTTGTTGTATTTCCATATTTCAACTCCTAGTCACTTAAACAGTTGCGTTTAGAAAGAGGATAAGGCTCCAAAATTGGGGTTTTAAGAAACTCATAGAAAGAGATTCTCCTCCTGGACAAACCAAGAAACCAGGAATCTCCCCCAGGGTAAAGTGCAGACTTACACACAAGGCCCAGGGCTGCGAGGCCAACGAGTAGCACCAAACACAAGGTCAGCAGGGTCAGAGCCACTGGGCGCCAAACTGAAGAGGGAGTGTCATTCTCTGCAGGGAACAAAAAGAAAGTAAGGGTGGCCTTTAATTTCTCTTGGATTAATGTCAGTCGCCCTGAGTCACAGAAGTTGGAGAGCCTTCTAGATGCAAAATGAAAGCAGTCAGGACTTTATTCTTTGTCCTCGGAAACATGGGCACAAAACCCACTTAGGCCTCACTTTTACATCTAGTTCTTTCATAGGCCCCACCACTTCTGATCTCTCCCTGAGGCCTGCTGCACAGTCATTATGTATTATCATGAAATGTAAATGGTTGCTTTTTGAACCTTATACCTTGTCAAAACTCTGACCGTAGAGGCCAGGTATGGTGGCACATACCTTTAATCCAAGGAGGCAGGAAGTTCTCTATGAGTTGGAGGCCAGCCTGACCAACATAGCAAATTCCAGCCCTACCAGGGTTACATTGTGAGACTCTGACTCAAAAACAAACAAATAACAACAAAAAGACAAAAAGGAAAATGTGAGTGTAAAGATTCTTACATATGCCTGACATGAGTCTGGGCATGGAGGTGCACACCTATAGTGTAGGTAGAGGTAGGAGGGTCAAGAGTTCAAATTCATCTTTAACTTTGTTAGAAATAGCGATCAACTAGTGTTGACAAAAGCAACCAAAAACTCAAAACCCAGGAACCCCAAATCTTACCAAGGAGCAACTTTTTACAGCATCAGGAAAACCATGCAATTAATTTGTTCTCAATTTTGCAAAATATGCCCTGTCTCCAGTGCTCCACCTATGTGTCTTTAGGGAAAAAAATAACATTTCCATCGTCAGAAATGATAGTTTGTTGTTTCTTTTTGGTGTTTCTTCCATGAGAATACTAATTTGTAAGAATGTTACATATTCATTTACCAGCCTTCCATCTTCCCCAAACTAAGTTAGAAAGGAACATAACCATCATTTCTCATAGATGAATGTAGCTATTTCCAAGTTCATACCAGTCAAATAATGAACAAAAACAGAAAAAGAAACACTAGGGACTACCAGTATCCTATTCTTGACTTTGTTTCCATGTGTTTGACCTGTCACAGTAGAGTAGCCACTGTATCGCAAGGAGACCTTTCACCTGGTGAGATCATCTATTTGGGTTATGACCAAAGGCAGCTGACAGATTTGAACTCTTCTCCAGTCCAGATAACATCTGGGCTTTGTGACTAGAATAGAACAAAAGCAGAGTAGAGCCAGAAAACTCCATGCTCTCTATATTCATTCTAATTAATAATTCAAGTCAGGTTCTAAAACAGGAAACAAACATATATAACTTCACTTCTGAGTCACTGGAAACCCAGTCACACTGGGCAGGGAGTTAGGCTTGCCATCTTCACTCTCCCTCCTGTCCTCCGATTCCAACCTCCAATCCACCCAGCCCTGTGGCAAACCACTGACTATAGCCCTTCCTTCCTTGGCCTTCTCATATTGACCATCACACATTGATCATGAGAAACTTTAATATCTCACACTCTCTAATACACAGGTCATCCAGATAAAGCTAAATAACCAAAACATGCTGATGATTAATGATGTCATAAACAAAATGAATTTAACAGATATTACAGAAACTTGCACCCAAACACACAGAGACATGCAAAATATACGTTGTTCTCTGTAGTTCATGGAATTTTATTCCAAAGTTTACCATATACTAAGACACAAATCAAGTCTCAACAGATACAAGAAAGTTGAAATAACACCCTGTATCTTATCTGACCACCATGGATTAAAGCTAGATAGTAATAACAACAGAAACAACACGAAGCTTACAAACTCATGGACACTGAACAGTTCGCTAATGAATGAAAAATTAAGCAAGACAGAAATTTAAAAAGAAATTAAAAACATTTTAGAACTGAGTGAAAATGAAAACACAATATACCCAAACATATTGAAAATAATGAATGGTTGGTTCTAAGAGGCAAGCTCATAGCCACAGAAAAAAATTAGAGAGATTTTATATTAGTGATATGCTTAAAAGCTCTAGAACAAAAAGGAGAATTAACACCCAAAAGGAACAGACAACAAGAACCAATAAAACTCATGGATAAAAATCAATAAAATAGAAACAAGAAACATTTTTTTAAAAAATCAATAAAACAGAGTTGGTTCTTTGAGAAAATCAATAAGATTGATAAATATTTATCTAAATTAATTAAAGGTGATGGAGAAAGTTTCAAAATAACAAAATTAGAAACAATATAAGGACATAACAACAGATACCAAGGAAATCCAGAGAATTGTAAAGAAATACTTTAGCAACCCATACATCACTAAGTTGGAAGAATCTAAAAGAAATGGATAATTTTCTTGATATATGACCTATCAGAGTAAATCAACATCAGATAAGCAATGTAAACAGATTTATAACCTCTAGTGAAATATTACCAGTCATTAAAAGACTCTCAGCCAAAAAAAAAAAAGGTTGATCCCAGACAGTTTAGCATAGACTTTCACCAAATATCAAAGAAAATCTAACTACAATATCCCTGAACTTATTCTACTAAATAAAAACAGAGGGGACACTAGCCAATTCCTTTTACCAGGTTATAGTTGCCCTGCTATCTAAACCCACATAAAGACTCAACAAAGAAAGAAAATTACAGAACAGTGGTCCTGATGAAAATAACTGCAAAGTTTCTCAATAAAATACTTAAAAACTGAAATCAAGAACACATTAAAAAGATCATCTGCCATGGTCAAGTCGGCTTCATCATAGAGATACAGGGATGGTTCAATATACATAAATCAAGAAATGTTATCTACCATATGAAAGACAAAAAAACACAAGTTCATCTCATTAGATGCAGAAAAGGCCTGTGACAAAAATCCAACACTCCTTTATGGTAAAAGTCCTGGAGATAATGGGGAAGGGGTGTAAGAAACAAAATTCAAAATAAGATGAGATTTACAGCAAATCCACAGTCAACATCAACCTAAGAAAGAAAGCCCAAAGCATTTTCACTAAATTCAGAAACAAGACAAGGTTGTCCACTCTCTTCATATCTGTTCAATATAGTACTTGAATTCTTAGCTAAAGCAATAAGACAACTAAAGGAGCTCTAGTGGGCATAATTAGGAAAGAAGTCAATGTATCTTTATTCATTGATGATGGGATAGTAGACGTACGTGACCCTAAAATTTCCTCCAGCAAACTCCTACAGCTGATAAACACTTTCAGAAAAGTAGCAGGATGAAATATTGATGTATAAACCCACTAGCCTTCCTATATACAAAAGAAAAAGAGATAAAGGAAGAAATCAGGGAAACAATACCTTTCACAATAACCTCAAAAAAAAAAAAAACACAAGATATATTGGTGTAGTTCTAACCAGGGAAGTAAAAGACTTGTACAATAAAAACTTTAAGACACTGAAGAAAGAAATTGAGAAAGGCATTAAAAGAAGATCTCCCATTCCCATGATTAATGGGATTACTAGATTTCAAACTTTACTACAGAGATATAGGAGTGGAAAAAAACATGGTATTGGCACAAAAACAAATACAGATCAATGGAATCAAGTTGAAGACCGAGACATTAATCGATATACCTATGAACACTTGAATTTTTATAAAGCCAGAAATACACACAAGAAAAAAGACAGAATATTCAACAAATGGTACTAGTCAAATTGGACAAGTGCATGTAGAAGAATCCAAATAGATCCACACTTATCACACTGCACAAAAATCCACTCCACTCCAAGTGCATCAAAGAACTCAACATAAGGCCGTATACATTAAGTCTGATAGAAGAGAAAATAAAAAATCATCTTTAACTCATTGGCACAAGAAAAGATTTTCTAAACAGAGCACCATTATCACAGGCATTAAGATCAACAATTAATAATCAGACTTTATGAAACTTCATACTTCTGATAGCTTCTGCATGTCAAAATACACCATTATTCAAAATGGCATCCTACAGACTAGAAAAAGATTTTTTCCAACTACATGCCCATTAGAATGATAATATCCAAATTATATAAAGCACTAAAAAACTCAGGCATCAAGAAAAATAATCCAATTAAAAAGTAGTATACAAAGCTAAACAAAATATTCTAAAAAAAAGAGAAAGAATTAACAAATGACTGAGAAACACTTAAGGAAGTCTTGAACATCCTTAGTCATTAGCAAAGTATAGATGAAAACTGCTTTGAAATTTCTTCATCCACCACTCAGTCAGAATGGCCAAGATTAAAAAAGCAAATAACAGCTGATGATGGCCAGCATGTGGGGTAAGGGGAATGCTTATTCATTGCTTGTAGGAGTATAACCTTATATAGTCTTTATAAAATCAGTGTGGCAGTTCCTCAGGAATTTGAGAATAGATATACCTCAAGATTCGGCTATACCACTCTTGAGCATATACCCGAAGAAAGCTTCATCTCACCACAGAGGTACTTCTTCAACCATGTTCATTGCTGCTTCATCAGAAATTGGAAACAACCCAGATGTCTATCATTGGATAAATGGATAAAGAAAATGTGGTATAACAATGGAATATTAATCAGCTTAAAAAATGAAATGAAATTTGCAAATAAATGGACAGGTCTCGGGAGAAAATCATTCTGATTGGGAACATGTACATAGAAAGAAAAATGTGGTATGTATTTATTTACGTGTGGGTGTTAATTTTTAAGTCTTAGATAAGCAAGCTACAATCCATATAACCACAGAAGTTTGGTATAGACTAAAGGAGTAAGTGGGAGGAATAAATATCCCTAGCAAGGAGAAATGGAATTAATAGTTAGGAATAGACAAGGCAGGGGGACTAGAACAGAAGTGTTAAATGCGGATGAAGTGGGAAGAGGGGCCAAAGAGACAACACAGTGAGGGATAGCTATAACAGTTGAGGGATAATATGGAAACTTAATAGACTGGAAGCTTCCTAAAATATATACACATATGAAAAAATCTAAATAAAATCACTAATTGGGGAGATGAGCTCCAACTGGAAATCTCTAGTCACCAAATGAAGCTCCTAGTACCAGGAATGTGTTTTATCTGATAGAATTATTGACTCAGTAAATAACCCCAAACAATCCAGGCTATTGGTTGCTCTCCACAAACTGATAGTAAGGCCACATTGCTGAAGACAATGCCTACACAACTCTGTTGAACACAGACAATTTGGGATAAAAAGTCGTATCTAAAGCCTTCTCCCCTATTGACTAGTGCTTATGGAACTGGAATGTACTCTACACTCCACAAAAGGAGAAAGGTAAACACCAATAGCCCAGCTATAAACCATTTGATCTACAATGATGACATTTCTGCAAGGTTCACTAGTGCAATACTGGCCCAATGCTATGGCAGTAATCAACCAATATCTGATTGGATTTCAGGCTTACTTCATGTGATAGAACCCATCCCCAATAATGCTCAGATGGCTAAGAAACTGACACAAGAAAGATCAGAGATCTAGGGGAAAACTAAATATTACTATTCTGCTAAAGGAACATAGCAATAAAATGACTTCTAGTGACATTCTGCTATACTCATAGATCTGTGACTTGCTCAGCTGTCATCAGAGAAGCTTCCTCCTGCAACAGATAGGAACAGATACAGATATCCACAGCCAGTGTGCAAAGGATGGGACACCTTGGAACACTCAGTCCTATATGGGATGGCTCCATCAAATCCCTCCTTTCAGGGTTCAGGGAACCCTGCAGAAGAGGAGGCAGAAGGAATGTAAGAACCAGAAGGGATGGAGGACACCAAGAAAATAAGGAATTGTAAACACAGTTAAACCAATGCACATATGAACTAAAGACTATGGCAGCAGGCCAGGTCATGTGTGGATCTGCACCAAATGGGATTCCAGCACTGAGATGAGAAGTGGATACATGTCCCCATCCTTACTGTCAGTGACCATGTCAGAGGAGCTGCAGTCAGCAATAGAGCTTGTGGAGTGCAATTCACCAGATAGCAAAGCTGTGATGGGTGCATTCAGGAGAGGCAAAGCCCTGGGAGGATTGTTTCCAGCATTCCCCTTGCTTCTGCTGTGCTTCCTCCTGCTTAATGCTATCACAGGTCTGCTGTATTTGGCATGGTAATCCCTTTCATTACAGTGTGAAAGGCTCCATGTATAAGTATAGTATGATTATTTCATGAGAAAATCCCACTCTTCACTGGGCAATTTGCATGCAAGATCATAATGAAGATGAATGAGCAATGATGTTTAGTTGAATCAATGATTTAATTGAACTTTCTGAGTCACCCTAAAAGGTACAGGTGGCTAAGACAATGATTAGGTTTAGGTTATTTTGTCAATTGTTTCAATAAGAGATACAAATAAGGCAAAAATAGGCTAGAAGTCACCTTCCCCTTTGTTAGATGTGAGGTTGGCAGAGAATAGAAAATAAGAAGAAGGAAATTTCATGCATTATAGGCCCATGACTTCTGTCTGTGGAAAAACAGGCTGATGATCAAAGAAAACAATTATGTCCCATACCCAAGGTTAGGCCTGAGTTCCTCGATCATGTAGTTTACAGATTAAGTCACAGGTTTAGGTTTGCTCCTCGAAAAAAACAAAGTTGTGGAATGAAATTAAATTATTATTGTGTGTAAATAGCCAACACAAAACAAGCTCAAAAGCAACTTTGGGGGTTCTCTGTCTCATAAAATTTAGTCAGGACATTTATTTTATTTCTTCTTGTTGTTTTTGTTCTTCTGGTTCTTCATTTCTTGTTCTTGTTCTTCTTTCTCTCCTTCTTCTTCTCCTTTCTCCTCATCATTTTCTTCATCTTCTTATTTAGCTTTCAGGTCCTTTGCATAGATGATGGAGGAAGGTCATTGGTTAAATAATAAAGAAACTGCCTAGGTCCATTGGATAGGCCAGCCCTTAGGTGGGTGGAGTAAACAGAACAGAATGCTGGGAGAAAGAAGCCGAGTGAGTGAGTCGCCATGATTCTCCCACTCCAGACAGACGCAGGTTAAGATCTTTCCTGGTAAGCCAGCTCATGGTGCTACACGGAATATTAGAAATGGGTTAGATCGATATGTAAGAGCTAGCCAATAAGAGGCTGGAACTAATGGGCCAGGCAGTGATTAAAAGAATACAGTTTCCATGTAATTATTTCGGGGCATAAGCTAGCCATGCGGGCGGCCGGGTGCCGGGGACGCAGCCCCGCCGCTCCTCCTATTACAACAGAGTGGCACCCAACGTGCTAATGAACTCCACGTAAAACCTGAGAGGGCTTAAAAAGGAGAGAGAGAGAATTTAAGACAGCTTTTTGCTGTTTGTGGGTTGCGAGCGGCAAAGAAATTGTCCTGATTCAGCAGCAGGAAAAAACTGGCTGTTTTAAAATGCCGGCTTTCTGGGCTGTGCCGCCAACGTGATCTCTGTCTGGCTCCTGCGGGAGACAGAGCTTTTGAATGGAGCATTTGGAGTAAAGTGCTATGGCTTGCTTGATGGCAATGTGGACTGCTGTGTGCCTGGAACTGTGTGTGGCTCAGGGGCACCAAATGGCTCTGAGGACAGAGGGCTCAGCTCCACCATGCTGAACTGTGCTGGTCTCAGGCAGGAACTACCGTAATTACCATAATAACAGCGCAGTTAAGGTTTGAACTGAGCAGGACACAGGCGGTACCATATTATCTGTACATGGTGCAACTTAATTTTTTAAAAAATGCTTAACATTTTAAGAAATGCTCCTGGATAGTAAAAAAATTACAGATTCAGAATAGAACTGATTCAGACACTGTTGGATAAATGTACGTAGGCTTGAGAGAGATAAAATATATATATAAAGAATAAAGTTAATGTCTTAAAAAAAGGGTAAAGTCCTTAAAGAGACAGAGTACAGATAGTTATAGATTAAAAGAAATAAAGAAAAATAAGTCACGTAAAAATAGAAAATTCACAGAGAGTCTGGATACTTTGTATTATTGTGTTTTCTTTAAAATTTTTGACTGTAAAGGAGCTAAGTACAGAGAGACATTTCATTATATGGGCTGCCAAGCTAAACCAGAATGGATATAAGGGTATTATGATTTCAGAATATGGGTCTAAGGATATGATGCTTTGGAGAGGGTCTTCTTTTGTTTTCACAGAGGATGCGACCCTGTGGATTTCTTCTATCCCAATATGGTATGATAGACCACGACCTCCTGAAAGGTTACTGTGAACACCCTCAAAAAATTACTTCACTCAACTGCCAATGAGATGACCCTGGCACACAGGTTATCCCATAAAAGACCTGAGTAACGACGCCCCCATTCAGCAGGAAGCAGTTTGGAGAGAAAAAACTGCGCCCATATTCCCAAATATTGTTTATAAATGTTCTTTTACATTTAAAGGGGGATATGATATAGATATGAATAATTTGCATTGGTATGGATTTTAAGGTCAATTTTGTTATATGTATATGTATTTCTGATCTTGATTACTGTATTGTGATTGTATAGTTCATTTAAAATGTAATGTATAATTAGGAAATATAGGTTGCTAATGGATAATCATCAATAATAGTCAAATTTGTAGTCATGTTAGTTAGATTTTCTAGATATATAGAGATATATTTCAGTTAGATAGGCATTCTTCATATCTTTCAAAGACTGCAGAATATGGCATTTAAATGTTTTAATAACTTAGGACTTTTCATGACAATGAGACACGTCTGCTCCTGGCAGCACCAATCTACTTCAAGAGGAAGATGGGCATCGAAGAGGCTCCTTATGGAGTTTGATAGCTATTTGGGTAAGAAACTGCTCTTGCCTGGACTGATGCATAAGCTGGACACAGAGAACCCGCAGAGAGAGGACTACTGAACTTGCCTGAAGGTGAAATGGTCTTTTGGGGTTCCTGATTCATGAAAGAGTCTGTGAGACATTCTGCAGGACACAGCAGATAGTGACTGAACTGTCTTTGGAATTTCCTGCTTGATGAAAATGTCTGCTGGAAACTATGGGCCTGAAGGCTGAAGATGGATGCCCCAATGGTACAAAAGAACTTTGGGTGACTGTCCAGGCAGCGAGATGTCTCTGTCATTTCTAGAGTTTGAAGTATCTTACTTCTTGTTTGCTTAGGTAATATTATATCCTTCTGGAGTCTTTGATGGAGTTGAAGAATGGTTAGTTATAGTTTTCCTTACTTATGATAAAAGATAAAATAGATATAAATATTGTAACTGTAATTCTTGCTTGATAACTGTTTTGCTATATGTAATCTTACTATGTTAAAATGAAAGCCTTTCTTTTTTGTTTAAACAGAAAAAGGGGAAATGATGGAGGAAGGTCATTGGTTAAATAATAAAGAAACTGCCTAGGTCCATTGGATAGGCCAACCCTTAGGTGGGTGGAGTAAACAGAACAGAATGCTGGGAGAAAGAAGCCGAGTGAGTGAGTCGCCATGATTCTCCCACTCCAGACAGACGCAGGTTAAGATCTTTCCTGGTAAGCCAGCTCATGGTGCTACACAGAATATTAGAAATGGGTTAGATCGATATGTAAGAGCTAGCCAATAAGAGGCTGGAACTAATGGGCCAGGCAGTGATTAAAAGAATACAGTTTCCATGTAATTATTTCGGGGCATAAGCTAGCCATGCGGGCGGCCGGGTGCCGGGGATGTAGCCCCGCCGCTCCTCCTATTACAACACATAGACATTACAGCTTCCAGTTCTGTGTTTTTATGGGATTCCTATGTGTGTGAGCGTATGTGTCTATGTGTCTATATGTGTTTCCTGTGCTCTTTGCTTGGATCCTTTTCTTATGTTTGTTTTCTCCTATTCCAATTTGTTTGTTTTGGGTTTTGTTTTATTTTACCATTATTACTTAGATGACTGTTTTCTAATGAGAGACAGAGAAGGTTTGGATTCATATGGGGGAGGGATGATTTCAAAGGAATTGGGGGAGGGCAAACTTTAATCAATGGGTTTTATGAGAAAAATCTATTTTTTTCCTTTCTTTCTTGTTTTTGTTTTTTGTTTTTTCAAGACAGGATTTCTTTATATAACAGCCCAAGCTATCCTGGAACTCGCTTTGCAACAAGACTGGCCTCAAACTCATGGAGATCTGCCTGCCTCTGCCTCCCAAGTGCTGGGATTTAAAGGCGTGTAACACCATGCCCTGCCAAAATCTATTTTCAATAAAATTAAAATAGAAAGAAAGAATTACTTTCTTCTAGAGATATCCTCTATAGTAAATATTCTAGGCACAATGATGTTATCTAGCTGCTGTTGTCAAAGTGAAGCATTAAAATAGCATGGACATCAAAAATATGATACCCATCCTGCATTTAGGAAATATGTCAAATTCAGAGAGAAGCCATGTGGGTGTATTTTACTTTATATTTTAAAATATGACTTATATTAATTGATATTAATCACATCAATATATAGCTCAAATTATATTTAGAAGTAATTTAAAGTACTTTTCATAGATTATAGCAATTTCATTATGATATAACCTGATTTAATGACTTCCAGAAGCTTTACTGCAATTAAGACAAAATCCCAGAATACACTCCTTCTTAGTCAGTTCCTACCCTGTTCTTTTTTCCAGAGTCCTGCTGTTGAACTAATAGAACCCTTCTCTTGTGTCCTTGCAACCCTTAGACTATCTCTACCTCAGTTCCCTGTGTTCCCCCTGCTTCTGCTACTGCAACCAAGCCTCCACGATGGAATGGTAATGAACTTGCCAGTTTCCCTTTTTCCTGGATGTGGTTTTTCTCTCTGGCAATTTTTCTTGTGGATGCAAGTCTAAAGCTTCTGAATTCTCCCCCAAATCTTCCCAAGAATGTTGAACTATTTCTCTAGGGACAACTTCCTCTTTAAAAGAGATTTTACACAAAAATACACTGCCTGGGAGGTGATTAATTTGGGTTTGGCTTTCTTGTAGTTTGGGTTTTGGAGGAGAATTCCTATGCTGTCTTGTGTGGTGTGTTTATAAAGAAGTGTGGGTAGGCCAAAGAATGACATAAACATCCCAGGAATGCTGAGAACACCATCTTCCTGAGTCGTCTAATATTGTTATGCTGTAAAAGTCTAGAGTGCCATTGTCAAGTTTTGAATACAAAGCCTTTTGTTGTTCCATGAAACTTGGCAGATGAAGAGTATTGTCACACTTGTTTAGTTATTCTTCATCCGGCAACAAAGGAAGCCTCTACACTCCCACAAATCAAGAGCACACAGGAAAAGAATCAGATATCACTTAATAAAGGCCATAGGTAGACCCCTCCCCTAAAGAACAAGGCATCTTAGAAGTTGGAAAAGAAACAGAATTTAATTTCAGCACTTTGTAGAAGGTCATGTGGCTGATACTCCCTGACTTCTCTCCCGGCCAGTTCATTTTTTTCTAGATTTATGGCTTAATATTTCCTCCCTTGGTGATCTGATTCGCTCATATCAACTTTTAATTTCTATTCCTATAACAAACAATTTAGTCATTTTCATCCTACTGATCACTACATATATATTTAACCCAAAAGTTTTAGCCTGAACCCACATTCTTCAAATATATGTGTATTCACATAATTTCAAATACATTTCACCTTGCAGACTCTTGAACTCAGTCTGAATTTGTCACCTTTTGGTTCTTCCTTTTTTTGCAGGTCATGACAACACCTCCCACACTACATCTGGCAGTACTCAATCAACCTTTGACTTCTTTTTCCTGGTTCCTCACAGGCAACCAAAAGCATTCCTTGAAGCTCTTCCCCTCAATGTTTATCCAATTGCCCTCTGCCCCTTCTCCCTACTTTTCTTCCTTAGTTGAGGATTCTTACCTCTACCTGGAGTAATGATAAAACAGGCTTTGCTTCATCCAGGTCCATGGATTTTCCTTTAGCCCATCCTCTGCATAGCCTAGAGATTCTTCTAAGAACACATCATTTGTCTCTCTGTCTCTTTCTCTCCCCCACTGATTTCATTTTAACTACAAAACAGAACGAAAACACTTCAGATGGCCTAAAAGACCCTTCTTGGCTCTCCAGATTTGCTCCTTATAGCCACCCCTCAGCCCTGCAACTCAGTTATACTTATGACACACAGTTCTCTGAAAACAAATCATTCATTAAAGTCCTCCTCATTTTTGTTTCATAAGTCTCTCTCTGTAGAGCATCCTCAAGTCTGAACACTCCTACTCCTGGTTCTTTATACTATACAAAATCCTAAGATCAACTCAATGCAACAACCACTCTCTCTAGATCTTTCTGGGTCTCTTTTAGCTCCCTAGACATAAATGACCAGGCTTTCATGTGTCTCTGCACACACTCCAAGATGGTATGTTATATACAAAGCTGAGTTGAGAACCAGC
Organism: Chionomys nivalis; assembly: GCF_950005125.1. NCBI lineage: Eukaryota > Metazoa > Chordata > Mammalia > Rodentia > Cricetidae > Chionomys > Chionomys nivalis. Next base: position 20,062,806 of record NC_080086.1, on the reverse strand, counting down.
TTCCCTCATAGCTCATATCTGAGCATCTATCATATTATGCACTGTGTGGCTGGCCTTTGCTAACCTGACTGAACTTGTGGAAATTGTGTGAATAATTATTTCTTTTTGACGTTCTGTCTTCTTAACTGTTTTGGTATTTTTAGACAAGCATGACTGCTATATTAATAACATTAAAATCTCAAAATTACCTAAGTGTTTATTCCTATTAGTTCAAATGAAACAATTTTAAAAAATGCCTACTCATATTCTGCCACAGCATTATATTGAATCTGAAATTGCCAGAAAAAAAGAAATATGATTTCTACTGCTGTTTCTATAGCATAGGTGTATCAAATATGTTTTCTTAAGAAAGTTTTTTGTGGCATTCCTCTAAATATTTGCATATCGCAAGATGAAATCAACATGTCACACAGGAAGCCTCTTCCAGATGTTTGACTCTGACTTATTTCCTTGTAACCTTCTCTCCCACTGTTCCAATTTCTGCTTCTTTCAAAGAGGCTGCCAAATGTTATACCCAGTGTTTCATCTTGCCCCACCTCTGTCTCCACCCTTTAATCTCGAGGTACTGATTTGTACACACTGTTCCTGCTTAAGCAGGTCATTAGTCCATCTCTAGGCTAAGGTGAAAAACAAAATCTCACGTGGTCCTCCTGAGACCACGGCCCTGTGAACTAATTGTTCATGAGACAGTTTGGAGGAAAGCCTTTCCAGCCCTGCCTGAAGTGTGAACCACATCCTACAGCACCTCTCCTCCCTCCTGTAACCACTTAGCTCCAGGTCAAGGAAGCTGGAAATCCCCAATATCCTTTAAACAGCTCTTTGTATAGTTTGGTAGGAAATCAAGAAACCATACCGGTAGGCATCAGGAAGACAATCATGTATAAAAAGAATTTTTTTTTTTAAAGAATTATTTTTTGTGTACATTTGTATGGGATGACTTTTTGGAGGAAAAGGAAGGACCCTGAAAGTTATTTGATAAAAGAGAGAGCAGTACAAAAATATGTCCTGGTTTACAGAAGTAAAGAAATCCTGGATCTGGTCACAAGGAAAAGTAAACGTCTTGAAAACACAGCCAGGAATTAGATTCCACTGATGGAAAGTGATGCAAAAGTGTTAAACAGAACCCTCCAGGAATTTGCAAAGGAAGGAATATTAAGGGAAATGTTTTTAGAGTGTCTGTCTTGGTCATTCTTTATATTCTTGTACGCCTTGTAAAGTTGTGTTACATCTGTTCACTGTTAGCTGAAGTACTTAAAGTAATCCTGGGCACAACATATGCATTAAAATTCACCTCCCATCATTGATGTCTTAATAGCAATGAAACCAAAGCCCCAAGACACTAAGATCACACAGAGGTAAATGGCTTACTTGGTATCAGAACCTGAACATATGGCTTGCTATCCCTTTTTACTACAGAGTGGGGTGTTTGCTCTAGAACAAAGTCATGTGTCTGCAGTAGACCAACCAGAAAAGGCCCCCAAGTACTTGTGTGAATTATAAAAATGACTGGAAAAGGAAAAATGTTACTCTGTCATTAGGCAAATAACAGTAAAGAAAATAGTAAGACATAAACTAAATCAAATGTCTTCTAAATATGATTCAATCATGTCAGTATTCTAACCTCAACAGTGATGCACGCTTATAATCCAGCTATTGGGGAAATAGAGATAAGAAGGTTGCCAGTTTGACATCAGTGGGCGACATAGTAAGATACTGCCGTCTCACATTGATTAGAAGGAGTTCACAGTGTTGCTCAGTGTTATTCTGTTGCCTTTCATGAGGAAGACCCTATGATCGGAAAGAAAGGGCTGGGTTGGGGGCGGGGGCAAGAAATTTGATGCAAATGAATCTGAGCTCCCTATTTAGGTTACTAAATCACTAAATTTCAGACCTAAGAGGACACATTAAGAAGAATTTACTTCTGTTGTCCATGATATCACAGAGGATATAACCAATACCCAAGGCTAATATGACTCCTCTAAAGTCTCGCAGATTCAAGATGCAGAAATTTTAACAAATACCCACGTTAATTAGCCCACTTGGAAATTTCTCCCTTAAAGTCAAGAGTTAAAAACTCACCACTCCTGCCACCATCCCTCCTCCAAAATGGTCATTCTGATTAACCCAAATTTCCAAATCACATCACAGATGACAATCCGCATGGACAACAACAAGCCGGCCTGATTTGGCCTTTGCGAGAAAGGAAAAGGAAACAGATGTTTCTTTAAGGTAAAATCTCATCTTTTCCCTGCTATACCTAATTGTAAAATCCATATGCCCTCCTTGCAAACTGCTAAACCGGTGATAGCATGTTAGAGAATCAGACCCGTGTGTGTATTAACATTTTCAAATGTTACATGCGTGCAGACAAGTTGTGGGAAGTGCAGATAACCCTCACTGTAAGCCATGGGAAGATTCCCTCCCTTCCCTCTGCTTTGCACATGCCTAGGAAAAGGGCCTCAGTTCAAGAATTTCTTCAGGGCACTGGTCTGCTTGGACTCTAGAAGACAGGAGTAAGTACCTGAATGCCTCGGATCTGCACGTCTGGTGACAGTGGAAGCTCCAGAATACAGGCTTATGGTGGTGTCATCATCATCGAGCATATCCCTTGTGCTGCTGTATTTGGCCTGCATCCTGATTCCTGCAGAGCTGCGGGGGCGATGTGTTCAGATTGCTCCAGGCTGTGTGTCTAACTTCAGATACCTCAGGAAACCAGTTACTGAGAGGCATTCCTAATGGTCTCTCTCCCTGCAGGCAGCAGTGGAAGCCTCTGACTCCAGTTCCTGCGTGGAGAAGCCCAGCCCCTCCCCTGTGAGCTTGTACTCAGAATGCCAAGTTGGTCTGGCTGAGGGGAAATCGCTGTGTTTTCTGGCTGGGCGGTCCCTGAACAGTTATTATAATATCTGCATTTTTTTCAGACCGAGTGTGTATCTGTTTACAGGTCTTTCAATTGCAAGCTGCGGATGACGAGCCCTCACCGTAGCACTCTAGATCCTCTAACACTAAAGCATAATCAGAGCTGGACACAGCTTCTTACCCAGCATGCATCGCAGGCTGATTATTCACCTGTACCTTTAGGGAAGGAGAGGACACCCCTGCCTGTCTCAAAAGTCAGAGTGCAAGGCATCATTCACTGGAAGCCCTAGCAGCAGACCCCCTGAGAGCATCCAATCGATTCAATTCTTTCATTTAACTCAGAAAGAAATTGAAAGCTATCTAGGTGAATTATCTCTTTAGAAGTCACAAAGCTGGTTAGGGGCAGACTGGTTCTGAAAGTTCTCTCTTGTTGTCAACTTCAGGCTCTTTCTTCTGACAGTATCTGGACTTGAGTTACCATTTTCTAACACACCAGGATCATTGTGATGGTGAGCAATGCCATGTGCTGTTAGCAGCCCCCACTTACATCACTGTTACTAGCCACCGAACAACTTTGGGAAGACAACTAGCAATGTGTGCCTACATCTGTTAAGTCAAGACAAGAAATGAGAGAATTGTCTCAGTGTCCAACAACTCCTCCTGAATCAGTACAACTTATTCTTTTTTTTTTCCTGTGGCAGCAACAAAATACCTAAGACCATATAATTCATACACAATGAAAAAATTATTTCTCATAGTTCTGGTTCAAGATCGAGGTGCTAACAAATTCAGTAGTGAGATGAGGGATGCATCCTCTAAGTACTATACTGAGACCACCATATGGCAGAAGGAGTAATGTCACACAAGTAAAAGTTATGTGTGTGTGTGTGTGTGTGGTAATGTCACACTAAGTATGATGGTAAGCACACTAAGTATCAGCTAGTGTTGAAACAGAGTTAAGGCAGCCAGAACCTATAAGAGACCACCAGAAACTATAGATTGTGAATTAGCACGTGTTTCAAGCTGTATGTATGTTGTTTGTCCTATTATTATATATTTAAGAAGAGTAATAACGGGAACCCTTTATCGAATGACTTGTGTCTAATTGTTTGCATTGGGTTGAGTATTGGAATGCTGTGGAAGGAAGAAGGCAGTAAGAGTTCTGAAGGTCAAGGTATGTGCACTGCAGAGGACTTGAAGTATTAAGAAGCTAGAATGTTAAAAAAAATCACAGAGCAGTTGTGGTAGTACACATCTGTAACACTAGAATTCACGGGGCTGAGCAACAGGTCACAAGTTCAAAGTCATCCTGGACTTATAGAAAGACTCTGTGAAAGGTAGAAACAAGAAGAGAAAGAACGAAAGGAAGGAAGAAAGAAAGGTTGAAAGAAAAAGCATAAAAGGAGGGAAGGAGGAAAGGAAGCAAGTAGGCTGGAAGGAAGGAAGGGAAGAAAGATGAAAGGAGAAGGGAGGCATGAAAAATAAGGGGATGGAAAGAAGGAGCAGAGTTAGGGGAGTGTGAGAGGAGAGAAATTAAAAATAGAGCAGAAAATAAGAGGGATTTCCACTAATTATATCTCATGAAACAATATAACAGTAACCAGAACTGTTTACCAAGTTACCATTATTCAAGTAGATCCTTGCTAATTTTTGACCACATATATTGAAATTTGTACTGTGTTCCTTAAACATTTATTTCAGCAACAATGAAACTATTTTTAAGCGTGCTATGCTATAGGTACAGGGTCTTCTGGATTTAAAACCCACTGGCTCTTTTAAAGCTTGTATCCTATGGAGAAAATTTGACTGCTGTCAACGTTGAGGCAAATATATAAAGGACCAAGGAACTCGTGGAAGGTAGTGGAAGAAGGGCTGATGAGGATGCCTCATCCACTTAAGAGGTGATATGCGTGCAAATGAGGATGCCTCATGCACTTAAGAGGTGATATGCGTGCAGATGAGGATGCTTCATCCACTTAAGAGGTGATATGCGTGCAGACTTGGGAAATAAGACAGAAGGCTTGCAGCCATCTCAGTGAGGTTCACTCAAAGAGCAAAGAGAAATCACGGAGATTTTGGGATGAAAACATGCAGGTGGAGCCGAGACACCACAGAGAAGCCAGCATCCTGACTGGAGAAGTAGATAGACCAGAGGTACCTCAAAGGATGCAGGAATTTAGAGCCACATGAGGTCTTAAAGACAATTTGAAAAGCTTTTTTTTGCTATTATATTTTGTTATTATTCTGAAACATGTTAAGAAATCAATGAGAGGTTTTAGTAGTGACCTGACATGACTGTATTAGATTTTTTTGAAAAAAAAAACTTTTTATAGATTATTTTTGGAGATTTCACATCATCCATCCGGATCCTATACATCTCCCCATCCCTTCATATCCATGCTTTGCCCTTGCAACCTCCCTTCCCACCCCCAAATCAAATAAATTTTAAGGCAAAAAAATAAACCCAAAACCAAACAAACAAATAGAAGTCTCATTGTGGAAGCTGTACTGTGACATAGTGAATCATACAGTATACCCTTTAGTCCATACATCTTTACTTGTATGAGTTCTTTGCAATGAGTCAGTGGTCTGCAGGTCCAGCCACTTCATATATTCCAGCAGTTCATAGATGAGGTGGATATTGGGGTGGGACACCTCATAGTTCTGGTTCTAGGCCTTGGATGATAGCTGCATTTGTCAGTCTGCCAGCTTTCCCTCATTGTCACCACCAGTGTAAGCTCCCAGCGCTGCACTGGCTAGCCCATCCACTGCAGCCGGTTAAACAAACCTACCTTGCTAAGCTTGAAACACACTGTAGGGAGATAGAGCTAAAGATTGGGAACAACTCCTCAAGCCAAGGAAATACAGGACTCCCCCAGTAGATGTTTCCTTAAATTTAACCATCTGGAATTCGTCCTTCAGACTTGAGTTCAGCCAGCAGTTGTTGTCATAAATCTGTCCCTTAGACAAATGCATGCATCTCTGTTCATATTTACATTGATATGTAAGTTCTCATGTAAACAGACTGTCAGCATGCTAGGTAAGAGTATACCCTGGACCACCTTGAGCAATTTTCTTTTTTTTTTAATTTATTTATTTACTTTTTTTTGTTGTTGTTTTTTTGTTTTTTTGCTTTTTTCGAGACAGGGTTTCTCTGTGGTTTTGGAGCCTGTCCTGGAACTAGCTCTTGTAGACCAGGCTGGTCTTGAACTCAGAGATCCACCTGCCTCTGCTTCCCAAGTGCTGGGATCAAAGGTGTGCGCCACCACCACCACCACCCCCGGCCTTTTATTTACATTTTAAGAACTATCTTCTCTCATTTTACATACCAATAGCAGTTTCCACTGCCTCCTCTCCTCCTGCTCCCTTCACACCTTCCTCCCACCTCACTCCCCATCTAGTCTTCAGAGAGCGTAAGGTTTCCTATGGGAAGTCAACAAAGTCTAGCACATTACTTTGAGGCAGGACCAAAGCCCTCCCTCTATATCTAGGTTGAGCCAGGTATACTTCAAAAGAGAATGGGTTCAAAATAGCCAGTACAAGCAGTAGACACAAATCTTGGTCTCACAGCTATTTACTGGGCCAATAAGCCTTATTTAGGGACTATTATTACAGCTGCTTACTGTGTCTGGACAGGAGAGATGTATACCTTCATTGTCTTTTCCAGAAATATTTTACCTCTCCATTTATAAAATAACCTAATCTGTATGCTTATTTCTTCATTCCACAGAACTTGTATCAAACGATTGCATTAGTTGTACCATGTTAGCTGAGCAACCATATCAGAAGTAGTTGCATTAATCAACTTAACGCTATATAACAAAATACTTGTGGCTGGATACTTTACGGACTAAGAGAGGTTTATTTACCTCACAGTCCTGGAGAAGCTTCTGCTTGGCTCTGGTGAGATCCTTGTGACAAATGCCATCCTATAGCCATATAATGAATATCTTGCATATCACCATAGAACCTTCATCTGGCGACAGATGAAGCCAGAGACAGAGACTCACATTGGAGCACTGGACTGAGTTCCCAAGGTCCAATTGAGGAGCAGAAGGAGGGAAGACATGATCAAGGAAGTCAGGACCAAGAGGGGTGTGCCCACCCACTGAGACGGTGGGGCTGATCAAATGGGAGCTCACCAAAGCAAGCCGGACTGGGACTGATGGAGCACGTGATCAAACCAGACTCTCTGAACATGGCGGACAAGGAGGGTCAACTGAGAAGCCAAGGACAATGGCACTGGGTTTTGATCTTACTTCATATACTAGCTTTGTGGGAGCCTAGTCTGTTTGGATGCTCACCTTCCTAGACCTGCATGGAGCAATTTTCTTTCTACCATAGTTCTGGTTCTACTTGATCCTTTATCTACACACTAGGGGATTTCTCAGCTGCCTGTTCCTGGTAAGGAAATCTTGATTTCAGCATCCAGACTTAGGTGTTTTGTTTTGTTTTGTTTTGTTTTATTATGACAGTTTCTTGAACTTATCTGTCCAATTCCAGGAGCCTAGAAAAAAACAATATCAAATCAAAACTAAAATTAAAATATTTTCACTTTAGACTGGGAATGTGGCTCAGTAGATGTTGTGTAAGTATGAGAATTCACATAGAAACCATTTACAATGACCCACATCTGCAGTGCCAGAGCTGAGTGAGATGGAGAAACAGGTGAATCTGAGAACTGGTTAGCCAGCCAGCATGAGACAGTAAGACCATGTCTCAACAAAGAAGACGGTGGAGAGTGATGATGGGTGACAGTGATGATCTCTGGTCTCTAAGTGTGCACAGGTAAGTGAGTATCCACACATATACACATACACATGAGTTCATGTGCATATATACACAATGTTCAAGTCTTCTCTAAATCCCATCTTGTGTTCTAACTAACTACTTGAGGCAATTAATCACACTTCTCTCAGACTTACCTCTGTTCCTTCTCAGATATATCTCTGTCCTTTCTACAGTATTTTCAGACTTTGAGAATTCAAATTTGAATATTAAAAGATGAGTGCAAACTTCACAAAATGTGTTTTCCTCTGATTTTTCAAAATCTTCAAGAATCCAAATTTATGTTTTAATGTAGAAATATCTTGTATACATATTCCCTACCTAATATCAAACTAATTAACCCTTTTGGGGAGAAGGCAAATTACGCTAGTGATTGCTACAAGTAGGCAGGTTATTCAGAGGCCAGATATACTAGAATAAACAGTTTTGCAATCTAGGTGAAAGTTACATAAAATAAATCATTTTCAAGTGAACAATTCAGCGGACCTAGCACAATTTCTGCCCACATATGAATCAGCCTGAGGAAACTACAAATGGGTCCCTAGCACAAAAACTTGGAAATCCCCACTGGAAATCTGAGCAGTTTTAATGGAGATGCTTAGAAACTATCAAGACAGATCACACCAGGAAACACGCTCACATTCCAATCATCCTTTTGAAAGGAAATGACTAAAGAATCAGTTGTTAACTGCAAAATAGTATGTCATGAAAAAGACAAAACATGTTCTGTGCTTCAAGACACTAATCTTGATTGCATGCTTTTTAAATATCCACTATCAGATACAATTTATCTTTCAAAATATAGTATTTAAGGAGAATGCTTCCTGTAAGTGCAGCCCCTCTAATATCACGTTGCACCAGGTTCTGCTATCAGAGATACGGTGGGCAGTCTCTCTGGGGTTATCGAGTCAAGGGAGAAGTCAGATTCTCTGTTTTGGGGTGATGATCATTTTAATCATGATAAAGTGGATGAAAATAACAGCTCTGTTTATAGTGAAGATTTTCTTCCCTCATTTCTTTATCAATTTAGAATTTCATTTTACCTTCTACCCATGTCTGATGTACTGATAGACATGGTAAAATCACACAAACACAGTGTACACTCCAGTAACAATTTTGAGTAACATATGTGTGTGTGTATACATGTAGGTTCATGTATATAGACTACTAGTCCATTTAGTGTTACTGGTTTGTACATGTGTATAGTGTTGACTTCTTGGGGTTCAGTATCTCATCAGGAAGCTTGTTCCTCGAAAGAGTTCTTCCCCCCTTTTCTGCATCATTAATCACCTCTAGTTCTTTTATGTGGAAGATGGGACCTTGTAAAATTTCTAAATCAATGTTGGCATATCAACTAAAGTTATCATCACACAGGTCTTGTTTAACAGGTCATATTGTTGATATTTCATGACTATAACTTCCATGTCCTGTCTAGAAAACACTAGCAGTAGGCATCCTTGTCCTCTGGCTGTTACAGTCTTCAGCTCTCCCTCCACTGCAATCCTTGAGAGATATAGGGGCTTTGTTGTGATTGTTCCATTTGGGTCTAGGAACATCATGTTCACTGATTCTCTGTATTTCTTAGCTGCCTCACTCCACGTCTTGTGGCTTACTAACTAGAAGATAATACTATCCTCTTTATGCAGCTAGCAAGTACAGAAGCCTCAGCTTCTTCACCCAAGTTCTCAGCTGAAGGCAAAATTTACCAAGATCTCATAGTATTTCATTATTCACTCTGATTTTCAATATTTGTCTCTCTTGTTCTGTTGTGGTTGTTGGTGGTGGTGGTCGTGGTGGTCAAAGTGTGTGTGTGTGTGTGTGTGCATATGTGTCTGTGCCATCCTTACATTCTCATATTCTTATCTCTTCTTCATCTCCATTTTTACATTTACAGTTGCTTCTCACAGATACTGAATGTGGAAATATTACAGATTTGGTTGAAGACCTCTGACCCATGAATCCATACACAGTTGTGCAGTAAGCTTTCCTTGGAAGCTGTATCTCTGACTTGAAACCTGTTAAAAGAAAATATAATAATAAGAAAATATAATGAGGCAGTTAAAACAATCAGAGACCCAGAAAAACCTTTAATGGAGTCAGAAAGTTTAAGGACATTGCTAAAAACACTTCTGAGGCATCTAAATTCTTAGAAAGGGAATCTTTAATCTAGGTTGTATTTATATTCAAATGGCAATTGACTTGCCTCTATAATTAAGGTAAGAAAATGATTTTACCCTAAGGAATGCTACTCTTACTAGGTGCTTAAAATAAAGAGCCATGCCAATTAGTTACACTCAAGGAACATCATTGGGCCATAGTGCAAAAATCACCACCTGATGCCCTTTCCCTTTGCTGGCTGCTTCCTCTAGACCCTGGGGTTATTAGACTGAGAAATTCTGCTCTGCAAACGATGGAGGCTAAGATCCACCACCTTGACTTAGGTCTCGGGGAGAATTTTAATCAGGATTTTCTGAAAAATTCCCTGACATTCAGAGAGTTTTGGAGCACAGATTAAGTCACTGCCATGCTGGAATCTAAGAAGTAGTAACATTTTAAAATGGTAAGCCCATTTTGTGAATTTGCAGAGAATCATCTAATTCCATGCTTATAGTTGAACAACAAATCAAGATGAATAAAGACTGCAGACGAGGAAGAAGTACGTTCTGTGGATTGTTCATGAATCTCTTTGACTTGGATCAGTATAAGTGAGGTAGCTAAGCACTATTGATATGACACCGGGGGTGGGGAGTGGGCTTTATATTCTCACCATTACCTACAGGAAGCAAATTAAATGCAACTTTGTGAAATTCAGATTGATACAGAAAACCCTAAGGGATTCAACATGCAATGTTAACAAACACTTGTCAAACACAATTAGGTATTTAAGAAAAAAACCAACATGAATGAAGCACAGGAACAAAATAAAATGCACACAGAGTTAGCAGGTAAAGATCTTCAAATAACTGTGCTAAGTGGATTCTTGGAGGGAATAATTAGTACTGAGATAATTCTAAGCAAAATAAGAGTTGCTAATTAGTGGCAGAATTTGATTTGCAAAAGAACCAAGCAAAATTATAGACAACAAAATTTAAAATAAATCACATGTCAAATAGCAACAGTATGCTGGAAATAAACACAAAGGTCAAAACAAAATTCAATATCATAAGAAAAAGTGAAGAATGAGGGGGGAGAGAGGAAGGAAGGGAGGGAGGGAGGGAAGGAGGGAGGGAGGTCCTACCTAATAAGAAGATACAACAATTTTAAGTCTACATATGCCTATTAATATGGCTTCAAAATGTCAAGTGAAATTCTCAAAGAAATATAGGAGGACCCATGTGGGTGTTCCCAATACAAATCTCTGCATCGGAAGAGGGAATTGTCAACACATGAAGTATGCTATCTGATCACAGAGGAACTAAGTATGAAGTCTAAAGGACAAGTAAGAATGTTAGAAGCACAGGTATATTTGTAAATTGAGGAATTTATTTCTATGTAACTCATTGATCAAAGAACAATTTACAGCTCCCTTTCTCCTTCCCCCTCCACCATAACTTGTCCTTTTTCTCATGTATGACCAGAGGAGCAGGTTCTTAATCGCATGGCAGACTTCCATGTGCCTACACAAAAACTTACAAGTTGGGAATGAATGCCGAGCCATCCTCCCAGAGCCAAGGCCCTTCAGTCTGGTTACGGGAAAGGCCAATCCAAAATGAATTAATATGGTGAGAAGATGTTTGGCTTTCAATGAACTCCTGTAGTAAAACAAAAATACATACACACACATCAGAAGGAACCCAAGACAATGCTATAGGCATTTAGAAACAAATAAGTCCCTTTAAAAAGGGAAGTAATGTAAGATGACAATCGAGAGAGGACTGTCAATCTTTGTATATCGTTGAATGTCCGGAGAGATGTACTTCCTCATTTTAAAGCCGTTGTCAATCTTCCCATCAAGAATAAATTCATAATATTCATAAAGAATGTGGGCTAAGGAATTGTTCAGTGGGAGAGTGTTTGCTGAAAACACACAAGGACCTGGGTTTAAGTTCTCAATATTCATGTTAAAAACCAGACTATTCATGCACGCCTTAGCCCTTCTACTATTGGAGGTGAGGACAGGAGAATCCTGAGGCTAGCTGTTGAAGGAACAGCACCTGCCTTCCCGCCGCCTGGGTCCCGCAGGGCTAGCTTTACCCAAAATAATTACACGGAAACTGTATTCTTTTAAACACTGTTTGGCCCATTAGTTCCAGTCTCTTGTTGACTAATTCTCACATCTTGATTAACCCATTTCTAATAATCTGTGTAGTACCACGAAGTGGTGGATTACCAGGAAGATTCTAACGTGCATCCATCTCGGAGAGGAGTGCTATGGTGTTTGCCTCACTTCCCTTCTTCCCAGCATTCTGTTCTGTCTTCCCTGCCTACCTATGTTCTAACCTATCAGGCCAAGCAGTTTTGTTTATTAATTAAGCAATGAAAGTAACACATAGACAGAAGATCCACCTACATCAAGCTGGTTTTGAGCCTAGCTCTGTAGGTTCAGTACACATATATACATACAACACACATATGTGCACATACATACACATACATCACACACATTTGCACACACATGTGCACATACATATAAGTTCTTTTATAAACCAATGGGGAAAAACAGGCTTATTATATCAATATTCCACCCCATTCAACAAATCTCACAACATCGAATGAGGTCCAGCTCCCTGGAAGTTTCATGGGAAATAGGCCATTAGTTTTTGTGCAAGTTACAAATATAAATTCATACTAGCTTTGCCAAGAAACACGGTGCTGGCAGTAAGACCCACAGCCTGGAAATTGCCACGTAAGCACTCTACCACAGATCGCATCCCCAGCACTGCACTGCATGTTTTATAAATAAATAATTCAGGTTTCATTGAAGGCTTGAATTGGTCACAGAGATGAGATGATTCTTTGCCAATTACAGATTTGTATTAGAGGCCACATGGATTTCTACTATGATTCTCTTCCTTGGCTATATTCCTGCTTTTGTTAACTTTAGCAAGAACTGCAGCTATTAGGTATAGCACTATAGACTGATAAAAATGGAGTGATGAAGATAGAGTATACAGAGGGACTGTGTTGTGGGATGCTTTCCATTGTTCCCTTCTCACAGACCTTCTGAATCAATGTCTTCTGGATGGTAAATATGCTTCTGCAACATGCATGGTACATCCTCCTGTTTCTACAACACACATGTAAATCATCCCATTTCTATCTACAACATGCATTGTACATCCTCTTGATTTTATAACATGTATGGTATGTTTTCCTGTTTCTACAACATGTGTGGTTTGTCTCCTATTTCTATAACATGCATGATAAGTCCTCCTATTTCTACAACATGCATGGTAAGTCTTCCTGTTTCTACAACATGCATGATAAGTCCTTCTGTTTCTACACAATTTCTTGTTAACAGGACAACCTCTCAACTCTCAGGTTATTTGTTATTACTACATGATGTTTAACTATTAACAACTCTTGTTTCTCTTTTCAACTATATATAGGAGTGCTAGTTTTTAAACCTCTATATCACTTAGAAGGAATCTGAAGTCAGTATTGGCTACACAGTGAGTTCCAAGTCTGTCTGGGCTAAGATGGAAACATGTCTCAGAAAAAAAAAAAAGAAGAAGAAGAAAACCACTTCTTTGCCTTTCTTAGTATTTTGGAAAGAACAAACAATTCATAAAAGTATATAAATGTATATTATCATTGTTGATTTCTTTCTTGATAATTAAAATGACAAGTGGGCAATTTTTCACCTGTACTTCAACTTTGAAAATTGAAGTGTAATTATACAAAATTAAGAACTCATACTACTATATTCAAGCAATCGTAAAATTTATTATACATTATTTGTTTTAATATTTTTACATTTACTTGTTTAGTGCATTGTGTTGTGTGGCATGCCACAGTACTCATGTGGAGGTCAGAGGGCAATTTGTAGAAATCATTTCTTCCCTTCCATTATATGCATGCTGGGGATCAAAATCAAGTCCAGTTTGGTGGCAACTGCTACCTTGCAAGACCTGAAATTGTTTATTTTAAAGTAAAATTTGATCCTTTTTCAAATTAATTAATTAAAATTAAAATAATGTATTATGTACTTCCCATGCCTACTGCATAATTGTGTGATTACATAGAACAATGATATTAACACTGATCATCCAAGAATCTCTCTTGCTCTGCTGAACATAGACCACAGGTTGTTATAGTAGAAGTTTGTACTTACAAATTCTTTTGAGTTGTCTATCTTCAGTAGATGAGCACCTAACTGGGAGCAATGTCTCTTACTTCCAGCCCAGGAATTTTGTGACATCTTAAATAGATAACAGCTCTTCTCGTGTATGACCCAGTTAGGGGGGCAAGGCCCAGAAAAATGTCCTGGAAAGAAAAGATTATATCATGAAGTCCACTATGTACCAACTAATTCTTTTAGTGCATTTTCACCAATACCTAATGATGAGTTTTCATCAACATGTACGTAATTAACACATATCTATTTTTTTGACTCAAACTAGACAGTAGTTTTACAAAATTTATGAAAATCCCTTTGTTGATTAAAAAATTGAAATTAAGGACTGAAGAGTTGGTTCAGTGGTTAACAGTACTAACTGCTCTTCCAGACAACCTGAGTTTGATTCCTAGCACTCACATGACAGTTCACAACCATTTACAATTCCAATTCCAGGAGATCTGACACAGTCTTCTGGCCTCTGAGGGTACCAGGCATTCAAGAAGTACACAGACATACATGCAAGCAAAACACTCATACACATAACAAAATTTTAATCTAAAATCAATTGAGTAATTACTGTGCTTAAGTCGACAACTAAACTTATCTCTTCCATTACTTCAAATCTCATCCCAGACTCCTTTTCTCTACTGCTCCTCCCTAAAAGCAAATATATTCAAAATCAATTGCTGTACACAGCAGCTCCAGTTCACCCAATTCATGTTATGGAGAGGCATAAATGTAATTATTTATATTTCAAAGACTCTTTTATATTTCATTAGCTAAAAATGATGGGTAGGTAACTCCAGAGATGGAATACTCAAGGGAAAATATTGTCGATCAATTATGATCCAATCAGAAACACAGGCAGAGTACAGAAAAATTGCTATAAAAATCAATTCAAAGATATGATTGAATGCATTTAACCAGAGTTTTCAGTGATGTATGCATCAGGTCCATTTCTTCTGCATATTCTTATTCGTGTTCACCCTCTTGTCTTCAGTCTCCCTTCCTCACTATTCCCCTGACGTTCTTTTTCCCTTATGTCTATCTTATTATAATAATATCACTGTAAAAATATCAGTTCCCTACAGGCACTGAACACTGCCTCTTCCTTTGCATAAAATTATATTATATCCAGTAGGTTTCAACACACAGCCAGAGACAAAAACAGTTACTAATCCTTTTGGCAAGAGCTGTGGACTTGTGATATCAGGCATCTGACAGGATATGTGTTATGCTAAGGAACAGTATTTGTTCAGCATGTTTGCTTTGAATAAACTGTTATTGGGTGTAAACATCTTCCCCACCCCCATGCCTCAGCACCAGGAAATGACCTCTGGAATCCAGGATTCCATTGCTCCATTAGTTCAGGCCTTGCCTGTAGTCTGGGATGCCTTGGAGGGAGCCACCTTCTCATCTAAAGATGATTTTGTGGGTTTGTGGTTCTCCTTATTTCTTGATGGGAAGTTTTCTTTTTCCTCTGGATTTCTCCCTGAATTGAATCTCCAAAATGCTTCATATTTCACGAACAACAATAGTAACAGAAAAAAGAAAGTCATTCTGTGGTGTTTGAAAACTGAAATTCCACCAGTCAAATTTTATGAAAGTTCATAGGGGATATCTATGATTAAGGATAAATCAATGTTACTGATATGTTTCTGATGAAAGATGAGTCTGATGGTTGATTCATGGATGATTGATCAAATATATAGAAAGAAATTAATAACTTCTATGCAGAAGGTAGCAAGAAGGAAATGACATAGATCTAACTGGAATTATAAAAAATTTGAAATAATAATAATTCAATGACAATAATACTCCTTTTTATTTCTACTAATATTTAAAAAGGGAAGCTCTTTGAGAATTACCCAGCATGTAATACATAGATTTTTTTGTACTTAATAATCATTTGACTAATTATGAGTAATGAAAACTCCTGGAAGGTATTGTACAACTGTATTGACACAGGATTCATGAGATATAGAAACCTAAAGAGATCTACTCATCCTTCACAAAATAACTGCTTAGTTCTTTCTTAAGTGCCTCAGGCAATACTTGGTAGAGTCAAGAATTTTTTAGTAAAGATCATTTGTAAGATAATCTCCATATATCACAAGGCTCACAACATTATACACAACCCTTTTAATACAACTATGTCCTAGGGAAGATAACAGCATATTGTGTTTCTTTCTCCAGCTCTGCAAGTTCCCCTCCATTAATTTATTATTTAAATTTCTCTTTAAAAAATTAAGCTATTCATGTGGAATAGTAGAGCAATATAGCTAAGAACATATGTTTTATTAAGCAGATTGTCTACATTTCTGCTCATGTTACCACCACTAATTCATAACAATGGAATAGTCAGTCTTCCAGTCTCTCCAGTCCTCTATATGTGAAATGGAAATAATAGCAGGAACTCAATGTGAATAATATACAGATTAATTGTCTGTGACTGTCATTAATCTCCCTCATCCATACTCACCTAGGACACCCAGGACTGAAGCAACCACGAGGGCAACCAAGCACAGGATTCCCAAAGCCACCACAATAGGCCGCCAAGGAAGAGATGAAGCCTGGCTTCCTAAAAGGCAGAGAGAGAGAAAGAAAATAAGGAAAGTCCATGGAGCCCTTCAATTGCTCAACACACAGAAATGGGGACAGTGCTAAAGGAATCATCAACCAGTATAGTCTAGTCTCTTGAGAGTCATATGAGTCTCCATTGTCCCCCAGCTTCAGGATATCTCTTTCTTCAATTGCTTCAGCTGTGTTATCATCCTTTAGCATCCTGTATATTTTATACTGTTTTCATTTTTAAGATCTATCTCCTGCTAATGGGACATTTTCATCCAGCATATGTTTTCCTTCACTGATATATCAGCACCTTGTTTTTAAAAATTCAAATTAATCTCTTCCCATAAAAGTGTATCAGTTGTGGGATTTAAAACTCCGTAATTATGTCTTGCCATCTGTATAGTCCTCAATCGCAGGTTCACAAGCTGCTCTGTAGATCTGGACATTATTCATTCCCTGAAATTCTACTTGTTCATTGAGTGAACAGCTTTCTATAAGAGAAACAGAACCAATTATTAAGGGTAGCTTTCCTTTTTCATTTATTTGGTGCACCATTTGGACAAATTATTTTCTCCATCCCCTTCTTTTTATTTTTTAAATTTCCATTTGTGAAATGGGATCAATAACAAATTACTATTGTTGGGAGTAAGTTATGTAAAAATGCACAAAATACCCTTTTCAGCACGCATAGAAACAGCCTTTTCAGCAATTGCGAGCACTTCATAGTTTGCACAGCTCAAGCACATAGGCCTTGCATCTTTCGTTACCCATTTTTTCTACCATCTTCTAAGCAAATTGCACAAGAAAGGAATTGTGTAAGTGGTTATAAGAGGAAAATAATTGCATAATGTGAGCACCCAAAAGCAGAAGAAAGCAAATTGTGATGTCAGAATCTGTGAATCATTTCTTCCTTAATGATAACAGTGAACTGATTTTGTATTACACTTACCACACCAACAGCAGTAGCTAAAGTCACAGAGATGCCCAATAGGAGACCCAGAAAGAGAGTAAAGCACCCACCCTGTGAGGAGATAGATCCTTTAGCATCCTTATATCTTGTACTGTTCCCATTTTAAGATCTGTCTTCCTGCTAATGGAACATTTTTATCTAGCATAAGATTTTCATCACTGATATACCAACAACTAGTTTTTTAAAAATTCAAATTAGTTTCTTCCCATAAAAGTATATCAGATTTGTGATTTAAAACTCTGTGACTCCTGGCTACTCCTTGGATTTAACCAAAGATGTATTCATTAATTATTGCCATGCAATCCCCTATGATTTCATCCCCCACCCCTTTGGCACTATATATTGTAAAACTGTACAGGTTCATTTACAATATTTTGAGTTTCTTGGTCCCCTTACAGTTTACTATGAGACAAGCAACAAGCAGCTCGCTAAAATTCCTTTGTCTTTGTTTATCACTCATGTTACCAGCCCCACTTCCCATTGATGGAGCCTCTGTGACTGAAGAATAAAATAGTCCTTTTACCTGTCACAAATCAAAAGCAATCTGTGGGCATTGTTGAGTAATTTCTAGAAAAAGCAGTTTGATGATCATGCAAAGGATCTTCTGATGACTTCCATCAGTCTTAAAAATTACATATCAGTGTGTGTGTGTGTGTTCACACGTGCACGTGCATGTGCGTGTGTGTATCTGTGTCTGTGTGTGCATCAGTAGGAAGACCTTCAGATCCAGAGTCTCTCCACATCTCCACTTCTGCTGATAAGAATGAAAGTTCTATGGGCAGAAAGAAAATAAATACCTTTCTCTGATCCCTCGGGTCTTTTGTGGATGCCTCGAGTCCTGAAATCTAATTGAGTATATCCATCTTCATCTAGATTCTCTGGATGAGAGTGATATTTCATTGCTTCGTAGGGATTCAGTAGGCAGAGCACTTGAATGTTCTTTCCAATTTAATAACTTCCAGAATGAGAATCTCTTAACCAAACCCCGAAACAGCTTTTTGCTGAGGTTTATAGAGTTCAGCATAAGTAGTCTAGCCAGTGCCCAAAGCAGGAAATGAAAACCACGTTGGAGTAATTTCCCATTTTTCACCTCTAGATCCTGTTTTTGAGGCTGTAAATTCTAAAGAAAGCTGATACATACTATGACTGATACATAGATTGGTATCTTAAAGTGTTTAACTACACTCCCCATCGAGTTGACATGATTAATTGGTATGGCCTATGTAAACTGTTAAGAAATTTGGTTCCTTGAGCTCATCATTGGTTTGTTAGAATTCTGCTTACATGCACACATCTATGGATGTGTGCAAACACCTTTGGATGTGTGCATTCCTTAAATATATATATATAAATATATACTATATTTAATATATATATTAAATACTTAATAACTGGAGGAACCAGCAATGCTTGCAGAAGGGTTATCCACAAAAACTCATTGCCTAATGGAGGAAACCATAGGCAAGTATCAACAAACGATTCTCTCTGAGGCTTGTCATGGACTAAAAATATATAGAAGAAAATATTTATTCATTATTTATTGATAATTACTCTGTCTTTGGTACTATTCAGCACACGTGCTTTCTCATTTCATCTCAGACCTCTAAGAATTCTATGGAAGCATGTGTGTTAGTTCTACTATTCTCAGATGAGAAGAAAAAGACATGGAATACTCAGACAATGGGAATTTTATAACTAGAACAAGGAACTGGAACAAAGTTTCCTCTGTCTTTTAGGTTTGCCATTGCTTTCTGTGGCACTGCCCTTGCTCTTCTGGATTCTTATAATGCAAGACATAGTTTATGATAGTTTCAGACAATCTAAGTAAGACTACATGTCTGGAATTTTTTCTCTTTCTCTCTTTCAATTC
Organism: Chionomys nivalis; assembly: GCF_950005125.1. NCBI lineage: Eukaryota > Metazoa > Chordata > Mammalia > Rodentia > Cricetidae > Chionomys > Chionomys nivalis. The sequence continues at coordinate 20,043,471 of NC_080086.1, read as the reverse complement.
AAAGGTTAATGCAAAGTGATCAAATTAGTTCAATTTAGAAAAGTTTTATTTCCATCATTTGATTAATGCCATAGGTAAACAAAGAGGACATCAAAGTAATGAGAATAGATTAATTGAAGAATTACTATTTGCAATGGAGAAGAAGGTCTAATATGAGCTGAAGTCAGAGTTCACAAAACAAAATCTGAAGCCATTTCAAGGCTAATGAGAAGTTGTGGGGTGAAGGCCAAAGTGAGTCTTCACCAGGGCTTGTCCATGTCACTTGTTAAACTCAGGAATTTCTCATCTTTATGACATGAGGCAGTGGCACACCTTGAAACAATGCATGCACCTCCAACTCCCAGAGACTAGGTGGGAGAGCAATTCATTCAATTCATACTGCATTCTTTGTGAAGCAGTGTGATGAGATGTAGAACATTGTATCCCAAGATAAGGCATGTTGACATCTGAGAAACAGTACAAAGAGGAAGATCACCCCTGACACAGGCCATAAGATCTTCATGTGAGAGAGAGGGAGGAGGAGATCCTCTTTCAGTGTCTAGATGGAAGGAACATCCTCATTTTCCAAGAAAACACAGAAAAGAGAATGTAAGCCACTAGCCCCTGCCAAGTTCCCTTCAGTTGTCACTAATTAATTAAACTCAGAGGGTGCTGTGGAGCATTAATTTAATATGTGTTATTGCTGCACAAGTTCTAATTGATCTTAATAGTAAAAAGATCAGAGAGACAGAGGGACAAATCACAGTCAATCTCTTACCTTTGCTAACTCCTCAGCTAAAAAGAGGCAGACATCCTGTCTCCTATCTCCTTATGTTCATCTCTCTGCCCATCCATATCACTTCCTATCTGGCTGTACAGACCTCCAAACCTCCATGGTTAACTACTGGATAGCTCTGCCCTCTAATCTTCAGGCAAGCTTTATTTGTTAGAGTACAAACAAGACCACAACAGTATTACATTTGTTTATGCTGTGGAATTTTTCTTTGAAGAGGCAAAGGTATGCTGCATTCTTTTATGTTGCATTTGTTTAACTCTGTAAAGCTGTTTTTTTTTTTCCCCTGCTTAAAACACCTAATTGGTCTAATAAAGAGCTGAATGGTCAATAGATACGCAGAAGAAAGGATAGGCAGGGCTTCCACTCAGAGAATAAACGGGGGGGGGGGGGGAGGGAGACAGGCTTGAGAGAAGAAGGAGAGTAATGAGGAGTGGTTGAAAAGGAGAAGAGGAGGATGCCAGGGGCCAAACACACAACTAGACATGAATTAAGAAAAAAAAAAAAGATATATAGAATTTAAAAAAAAAAAAAGGTTAAGAAGTCCAGAGGCAAAACATAGTTAAAGAAAAATGGGATAATTTAAGTTAGAAAGGCTGGCTAGAAAAAAGCGAAGCTAAGACCAGATATTCATAAGTAAAAATAAGTCTGCATGTATTTATTTTGGAGCTGAGTGGCAGGAAAAAAAAAAAAAAAACCTACAAGTGGATGTAAATGGAGACTGCTCGTTCATTTCCCGATTGCCTAAACCTGAATAATCACACAGAAAGGATATTAATTACAATACTGTTTGCTGATAGCTTAGGCATATTCCTAGCTAGCTCTTACATCTTAAATTAACCCATTTCTATTAATCTATGTATTACCACGAGGCTATGGCCTACCAATCAGTTTCCAGAATCTCTCTCATTTGGCAGCTACATAGCATCTCCTTGAATCTACCTACCCTCTCTCTGTCTCTATCTCTGTTCTGATTTCCTGCCTGGCTTTAATCTGCTAAGTCATTGTCTTAAACAGCTTTATTCATCAATCAATAAAAGCAACACATATGCAATAAGACAGACATCCCACATCAGGTGGGTCATACATGAGAAAAAGGCATGATAATAAGAGAGGGTTGTTGAGAAAATGGGCTCCTGTGGGGGATAGTGGGGTAAGATAGGCTTATGAGGCATGAAATTAACTACATTTTATCATACAAATACATGAAAGTGTCAAACAACAAAAAAATTAAAAACTGCCTCTAAGAATTAAGAATCTTACTCATGTTAGTCACTAATATTTTCTAAGAAATTAAGAATTTTTTATTCATCATAGGTTTTCAATGAATACATATTTATACATTTATATGTCTATAAATATCAAAGAAAAGATACTTTAAAATACCAGTAATAGTTACTATTCTTCATTGATAATTCTCTTTTTCCTCATTTTTAGGTTGGCATACAAAACAGTGAACTTCATGAAGTCTCCATACATAGGTGTCTGTTGTCGGGATTTCTGTCCTGCCCAGTTCCTGCAATTGTTAAGTCCCAAAGAAATCACACAGAGGTCTACATTAACTATAAACTGATTGGCCCATTAGCTCAGGCTTCTTATTAACTCTTACAACTTATATTAGCCCATTATTCTTATCTATGTTAGTCATGTGGCTCAGTACCTTATTCAGTGGGGTAGTCACATCTTGCTTCTTTTGTGGTTGGGTCCGAACTCCAGAGCAATGGGTTTCCTTCTTCCCAGAATTCTCTTGTTCTCACTGACCCACCTCTACTTCCTGTCTGGTTGTCCCACCTATACTTCTTGCCTGGCTAATGGTGAATCAGCATTTATTTAAAATATAATTGATAGAAGACAGACCATGGTCCTACACCAGGTATCATTATACTGTAGTCTCCCTTATTACTTTTCCTACTTCACTCTGTAGAATCTGCCACTAACTTGGGCTTGGCATCACATGCTTGTAACCTAAGCTTCTGAGAGACTGAGGTGAGAGGATTGTGATTTCAAGGCCAGCCTGGGCTATACATTGAGAGACACTCCTAAAAAAAAAAAATCATCTATCAATACCAGATATAAAAATAAATGATAATGCTTCAAAAGCAATAACATATAATCTCTGTTGTCACTTAAACTCCATAGTCTGGTCCAGTTGATGGCATTGTATGCTTCAGTCTCTAACCCTGAAATGGAAGGGCATCCTGTCTTTCCATGTATTCTGAGTTCAATGTTCAGCACAGTGTCTGGAGCCAGACAGGAAAACAATCACCCTGCTCATAGAAGTCATCATGCTGAACTCTCAACAATTCCAGCTTCTGTCCCATTTTACAGCTGGGTGTTTCTAAACTGCCTGGGGAAGGTAGGTGGGATTGAAGAAAGAATAGCAAACGCTAGAAACCATTTTATTTATATAATTTTTGTTTTACTTTTATATTCTTAGTGATAATATGTATGTAATTCATTTAGTTTTAACTTTTGTCTTACATTTAATTGAAAGTCATAACTGTGTCATGGTTTTCGAATTTGGTGTGATGTTTGGGTATCCATGGACAATGTGGAGAGGGTTTTTCCTGCATATTTATTTTTGGGATTTGGCTAACCTGTACTTTGTCCTTCATCCTTCTGCTCACGGGGCAACCCCCCAACCCACTGCAATCACTTTTAATATATCATTACCAGTCCATTGATCATGCAGATGCTTGGTTTTCAATTCCTGTGCTCTTAATTTCATAGTTAAGCCGGATGTAGTAGTACCAGATAGCCCCCAGGAAAATCTCTAGACTGTCCTAGTTGAGTCAACAGCAGCACCCCGGGCGCCTTTTGTCCTTTATGTGGGGATTTCAAATACATAGTTTTATTTTTAAAAAAGTAACTGAGCTTAAAATATTGGCAGAGATTCACTTGATGCTCTTAGTGACAGGAGCGGGCATCGAATCACAGTGTAAATAAATCCTTGGTGCAGCTTCTAAATTCAGGATCCAGAGACACAGCGGGTGGCGGTATCCCTTCTCCTTCACCTGCTGTGGAGCGACTGACTTTCAAGTGTTTCAGTTTCTGTGCTGGATTTCTCCTGCGAAAATGTCTATCAAGATCCTTATACGCTGAAAAGAGAAAAAAAAACTGATGAACGAGAGTAGACTGCCTATAAAGTGTGGTCTAAGCCAGGCTGGAAGGAATAAACCAAAATGTTTAGCAAAATCTCACAGCAACAGTTAAAGTGATGGCGCCATCTACAGCCTTGTTTTAGGAATTTCAAGCCAAAATAGAAACTAAACCTGATCAGCTGGGGGTGGGGGGTGGGTGTGGGGAGTTGGAAGTGGGCGGGGAGAGTAAAGTTGCAGAATTTAAGCACGTAGAACCGGAATTGGGGTGAACGGCTGCTGTTTCCTCTTCACATTCATGGGTTTTAGAAGTTTTTATTTGTTTTAGACGTATGTGGCTTTCTTTGCCATAGCTGTGTATGTCTTTTATTTCTAATTTTTAATCTCTGCTATCAATTTACAAGTTTTGATGCTGAAAAATATTTGTCTATACTTGTCTTATTTATTATCAGTTCCAAAGATCTAAGTTGTTTCCCTGTGTTAATTGAATACAATTATATAATGTAGTTATTTCAAATTATTTCTCTTCCTCTGGAAAACATGGGAACAGTCTCTGTGTATCTTTATTGCTGTCTACACTGTTCATGTTATAGAAATGTTCTCTTTAGAATTAATTCTCACTAAGCAATCATTTGGTGAGTGAGTGAATGAATAAATTAACTACGAATGAAAGAATTCTAATCCATATTTTTTCTCAAGGCTGATTTGATTAAAAGAAAAACAAAATATTTGATGCAATTACTTTGTTATCTAAGTTACTGAATATAGAGTCAGATTTTGTTCGTTTTGCTTTTCAGGCAGGGTCTTACTATATAGTCTTGGCTGTCCTGGAACTCACTATATAGAGCATGATGGATTCAAGCTCACAGTTTTCCAGCCTCTCCATCCCAAATGCTATTTCTGTTGTTGTTGAGACAGGGTCTTACACTGTAGCCCAGCATTCAAGTTTTCTTTCTGTTGCTGTTAGGGTGACTTGAGGGAGGAAAGGGTTTATTTGGTTTAGAGTTTCAGGTTACTATCCATCACTGATTTGGAGTTAAGGCAGAAAATTAGTCAGCTAGTCATATCACAGCTACAGATGGGCAGAGAGAAACAAATGCATCTTGCTGCCTGTTTGCTTACTAGCTTTCTTATGCAGTTCAGGGGCCCATGCCTAGGGAAGAAGACGCCCACTGTGGGCTGAGCCCTCCTACAAGCTGCCTTGCTAGGCCAATCTGATCTAGCAATTTCTCAGCAAAATTTTTCTTCCCAAATAACTTTTGAATCTGTCAAATTGACAGTTCAAACTAGCCAGGACACACAGACACATAGCCCAAGTTAGCCTTGAACTCAGAACTCTCATGCTGCTTCTTCCTCCAGAATTTAAACACTGGAGGTATGTGTTCCCATATCTTGCTCCAGGTAGGTTTTTAAAATCACATATTAAGCATTCTGTATATTTTATAAAACATTATAATGATTGGTATTTTTTAAAAATAAAACCACTTAACTTTGAAATTGAAGCCAAGAGAGATAGTGCTTTATGCACAGTCTTAACAAACAGCTTAGCAAACACAGGTGATTTGACACATATGACTATATTGAGATAGATTCCTATTGCCAGTGTTATGGGATGTTTTATTGGACTTAAATTATTCATAGTGCTATTGATTTGCTTATTCTGTAAATGTTAAATTATAAATGAACTGCAGGGAATGCTCATAATGAGGTTAGACAACTTAGGCAGTGCTGAGGCATGCGGCTGTTGGCTGAACCTTAACACAGACCATTAAGTTTCAATATGTTATAACCAAAGGCAGCTTAATAACTGTAGAAGCCCAGATGACTCCAAGCCCACACACAAGTCAATGGATAACAAAACTGCATCATTCCTTACAATCCAAACCCTCACTGCACTCTCATTTCTTTTCCTACTTGTTCCAAGAAAACCGGAACGCTGTCAGCTTTGTGGTTGACGATCCATCCACTGCTTAATGCTTTGCCCCTCGTGGGGTGAAGCTGACACGGAGGGGACAGTTCGAGAGGATTTACAAAGTAGGTTCAGATACAAAGATAGTGCCTTTGAGAAGTGGTGAGATGACTCGGCTGCCAAGTCTGATGACCTGAATTTGATTCTAGAGAGGAAGAAGAGGATGGACTCCCACAGGTTGTCTTCAGACCTCCATGTGTGCCACCGCACGTGACCACACAGAACCAAAAAATGCAGAGAAAATAAATAAATGTAAATTTTTTAAAAAATTAAGTAGCCTTATATTAAAATATAAACATTAGATATACTTTATTTTTATTTATTATAGTTTGTTGAGACAGAGCCTGACTCTATAGCCCAGGCTGGCCTATAATTCATTAGGTACCCCAAGCTGTCTGTAAACTCACAGCAATCATTCTCCCTCAGCCTCCCAAGAATAGCTTCAAGATTAAAATGTTCAATGTATTCAACTAACTTGATAAGTTATAAAAATAAACTAGTGGTAGATCCAGGAAAGCACATCTGTTCTGCTCATGTTACTAGCCAGAGCAATTCAGCTTTGCTGGGTAAAATCCTCTGAGGCAATTCAGTCTTTGAAGATGTGAGTGCTTGTATACCATCTGTTCCTCTATTGAGCCAAATGTCTGGTAAAGTCTAAGAAATCCCAGCATAAGCTACAATAAAAAATAAAAGAGATGTTTCCCTTTGTTTTTGTGTGTGTCCACTGTGTAATACAGTATCTTCCAGGACACAATGCTGCAATACAAAGCTCCCAAATAACATTTATACATAGTGCTAAGCCCACTAAGGTTATTTGCTCACTGTGCATAAAAGTTTCAGAATCTGCTAGAAAGAAAGAACATCTGTAGGATGCCATAAAGACAAAACCAACAAAGAAATAGTAGAGAGAGCTGAGATCTCTTGAAATCATCAAATTCTAGGGAATAAAAGCACTCCATAAACTTTAGAGATTCTCAGATAGCTATGAGGTAGCAAGGGATGTTAGTCTTTTTTTATTATTTTTATATTATTTAATTAAAAATTTCCACCTCCTCCCATTTCCTTCCCATTCCCCCCATCCCCCTTCCCCTCCCTCTCCAGTCCAAAGAGCAGTCAGGGTTCCCTGCCCTGTGGGAAGTTCAAGGTCCTCCCCCCTCCATCCAGTACTAGGAAGGTGAGCATCCAAACAGACTAGGTTCCCACAAAGTCAGTACATGCAGTAGGATCAAAACCCAGTGCCATTGTACTTGGCTTCTCAGTCAGCCCTCCTTGTCAGCCACGTTCAGGAAGTTCGGCTTGATCATAGAGGACCTTAAACAGGAGGAGAAAAACTGCCATAAAGAAATGGAGATGACAAACAAAAAGGTAGAAAAAATGAATAAATCTCTCAAAGATACCCAAGAAAAAACAATCAAACAGGTAAGGGAAACGGTTCAAGATTGAAAAATGAAATGGAGGTAATGAAGAAAACACAAACCGAGGGAAGGCTGGATATGGAAAATCTGGACAAATGAACAGGAACTACAGAGACAAGTATTACCAACAGAATACAAGAGATAGAAGAAAGAATCTCAGACACTGAAGATACTATAGAGGAAATAAACTCACTGATTAAAGAGCAAAACAAATCCAACAAATTCTTAACACAAAACATCCAGGAAATCTGGGACACCATAAAAAGACCAAACCTAAGAATAATAGGGATGTTAGTCTTGTTTTTCGCCGGAAGAAGTGAAAGCATCACGATGGTCAGTAAGTTCCCTTTATAACTGAGGAAGTCAGCAGTTGAATCTGAACTCAGTCTGACATCAGAGCCAGTGCTAAGCCAGCATGCTCATTTTACTTCTTCATTAAAGAAATAAATGAGGAAACAACAACAAATTTGTACCAGCAGTCCGCAAACTTTCTCTGAAAAGGGATAAATGTTTAAAAACTTGCAAGCCGCTTACAGTCCACTGAGAATGTTTTTAGTTCCACTTTAAAAATGTAAAAGAAGAGTCTCAACCCTGGGGCATAAATGGGCCACAGGGAAAGAACTGTAGCTGAAACCTGATTTAAATAATATCAAGAACAGGAGCAAGAAAACAAGAATTGGGATCAGTATTCAGTGTATGAACTGACAGAGAAAGCCAGGATATCCTAGATCAGAGAAGCCACTTCAGAAAAGAATCTCAAGCAATGATGGGAAAGGGTCTATGAAGATTGTGGGAACAGCAGTGAGGATTTATATGGCAGCAGCGGGGCTCCAGAAGATAGTTCCATCATGAGCTTTGGAATAGCAGCTGCACCAGGCAGCTAAGAAATTCATCCTTCAGCTTTAGACTCTAGTTTATTTTTTTCAGCTTATTTATGTTTTCAACTGGATACATTTGTTCAGTGCTCACTCCCCAACATAAATATATATTTACCTTGTACTTTTGCCAAAAGTCAGGATGGAGCGGTGAGTTTTGTGTATGCCTTCCATTCAAAACTAAAACAGACACAGTATATGGAGTAGGCATTTTCAAAACAGTGAATAGCAAGCTAGGACGGACAGTAAAAAAGATGGAAAAGAAACAAAGTAGGCTCTGTGATTATACAACTTAGCAGGCTTAGAATATGGCCAGGTCACCAAGAGGGCAGGACAGTAAGGGGATTCTGGGAAATTCCCTGAGCTGAGGGCTTTGGAGACACAAAGACACCAAAAGTTCCCAGGCTAGTACAAGAGATGGCCAAAAGTTCCCAGGCTAGTACAAGAGATGGAAGAAAACAAAGACTGAGAGATCTGTGCAGGACCACCATAGTTCATTAGTAATACAGAACAAGGTCAAGGAAGGGGAAGGAAGGGAAGAGAAAAAGGAAGATAAAGGGAAAGAGGAGAGGAGTGAGGAAGGGAGGGGGGAAAAGGGAGCGAATAGTCTGTCAATCTTCACAGTCACTGTAGAAATGGAAGTGCCATCATCTGGAAACCTAGGGGGATCCCTTCCCATTCTTCCTCTTGGCTTGGACTCACTTCTATCCCCTTCCCAGACTTGGTGCTCTCAGGCACCTCACTAGGCGACCATGGTCTGGGTGAGCTTGAATCCAAACTGAGTTGTATAGTGCTAGCACCCTGTTAGTGCTGTCTTGTTCTGTTTTGGTTTTTTACATGCTTGATTTTTTGGTTTTGGCTTATCCCCCAGTAAAGAAGTAATCTTAGGAGGGGTGGCAATGGTAAATTATTTGTCACAAAAACTGTATCAGTGAAGGCTGGGTGGTGGCTATGGGGGTAAAGTGTTTCTATGAAAGCCTATGGAATTGAGTTTGGATCCCTAGCACATGTCACTGGCCTGTAACCCCAGTATAGGAGGGCAGAAGCAGGAGGATCCCTGGAGCCTCGTGGGCAAGCAATCTAGATAAAACCAAAGGTCCGTGTCCAATGGGAGAACCTTTCCAAAAGTAAGAAAGGGAAGTGACTGAAGATACTCACCATCAACATCAGGTCTCCATCCTTGTGCATCTGCACGGGTGAGTACCTCCTGCCCCCAACATACGCAGACATAGACACACACACACACAGAGAGACACACACATTTATACACACACAGACACACACACACAGACACACACATTTATACACACATATACACACACACAGGATGCTTATAATGAATAATAGAAAAAATGTTTAGAAAATATACCACATGATGAAAAACTTTATCTAGAGATAAAAATGCAAAACACAAGAAACGACTGCCAGAGTTGAGATCCCCAGCACTTGTGTAAACACTGGGTGTGCTAGCATGTGCCTGTAACTGGCTGTGGCAGGATAGGGAGCAGAGATAAGAGTATATTTAGGATTTGATGGCCTGCCAGCTTAATTTGTGAACTCTATGTTCAGTTAGAGACTCTGTCTCATGAACTAGAGAGTGCCTCTGTGAGCATCTGAATGTACCAGCATACCCACACAACAGGCATCTACTCACACAAACGAATGCATAATGCACGCTCACACAGACAGACAGACATACAACACACACAAGTGTACATGTACTCACATGTACACATACAGAAATAATACATTATTATAAAATAAAACTGTTTAAAAAGTAACTTACTTCTTAAATTGACAAAGACCATTTAGGAAAAACATATAGCTGACACTGTGCTTAAGGTTTAGCAACCTAAGGTCAAAGTCAAAAATGTAGATGTTCATGAAAGCATGAAATATGGAGTATGTTTAGATTACCTGTGCTGAAAATCCAGTAGCATATGGAAGAAAGTTTTTAGAACAATGGAATGAATTTACCAAGGCCTCAGAGTACACTAATATAAAATCCATTGCTTTTGAACACTAACAACAAATACTTATAAATCAAAATTGTAGGTGATAATTCTATCTATAGTAATTTGAGAAGTATGAAATACATAATGGCAGTCTATAGTGTGCAAGAAACCTGTAAAGAAAATACAAAACATTGTCCAGAGATCTCAAAGGATATATAGCATGTGTGGATAAACATGCTTTGTTTGGAAATCAGTGGGTTTTTTTTATTTTGTTTATTTTATTTTATTTTGAGATAGGATCTCACTTTGCAGTCCTGGCTGGCCTTAGATTCATAGTGATTGAGTTACTTGCTTCTGCCTACAAGTACTAGATTAAAAGATGTACACCATCATGTCTGGCTATGAATTAGCTATTTTAAGGTTTTAGCTCTTTTAAAACTTATCTATAGATTCAAAAAACAAAAAAAGGTTTTATGGAGTTGATGAGCCAGTTCAAAACTGAGTATGGAAACACAGTAGCACAAATCAACTGAATCTGCTTTGGATAAGAGTATGGTTCAAGTATCATCACTGCATGATTTCAAAGTTTCTTATAAAAATATAGTATTCAAAACAGTGCAGAGGTTGTGGTAGGAAAACACACAGAGAAGCCAGTGGGACAGAGCATGTAAAACAGTAAAGTATGGTTAAGGGGCAACAGCAACCCTACTAGGCTGTTGAAACAATTAGATGTCCACATGCCAAACTAGGAACTTACTGCAAGGCCTGCAAAGAATCCAAAACAGTCATAGACCTCAAGGTAAAACCTGGAACTGAAAACTTTCTGGACCAAAAGGCATAAGAGAAAGTTTTTATAGTGTTGAATTATGCAGTGAGTACTTAGACATAATGACTGAAATATGAAAACTATGATGTATGATTAATAAAATCCCAGAAACAGATATTGGGGTTCAACCTGAAGACCAGAAAAGCAAAGCAGCCAACCACTGACTCTTAACTCTACCTCAGTCTGAAAATGGTGATCCTGCCTCCAGAAATCCTCAGAATGAGACCTATCTCCTCCCATCTTATATTCCTCTCTGGTGCTGGAATTAAAGGAGTGCACCACTACTGCCCTGTTTGTATGGCAAATAATGTGGCTACAGTTATGTACAGATATGTGCCACCACTGCCTTATCAGTATGGCTGATCAGTGCAGCTGTTTTACTCACTGATTTTTGGGCAAGCTTTACTTATTTAATTACAAATAAAATATCACTACAAAACAGACTTTATTAAAATTAAAAATTCTGTTTTGTGATATCTATTTTAAAAACAACAAAAGACAGGCTGTAACTAAAATAACAAACAAACTGTGGTAGTTGAACATATTTGCCCCCATAAGCTCATAGTGAGTGGTACTACTAGGAGGTGTATCTTTGTTGGGGTAGGTTTGGCCTTGTTGGAGGAAGTGTGTCACTGTGGAAGCAGACTTTGTTTGAGGTCTCATATATGCTCACACCTTTTCCTGTTGTCTGCCAGTCAAGATGTAGCTCCTTCTCCACTCTCAGCTCCTTTCCCAGCACTATGTCTGCCTGTTTGCAGCCATGTCCTGCCACAATAATAACAAACTACACCTCTGAAGCTATAAGACACCTAATTAAATGCTTTCTTTATAAAAGTTACTGTGGTCATGATGCCTCTTCCCAGAAATAAAAACCCTAACTAAGAAATAAACAAAATCTTTTGTTTCATGATGGAGGAAGGTCATTGGTTAATTAATAAAGAAACTGCTTGGCCTGATAGGTTAGAACATAGGTGGGTGGAGTAAACAGAACAGAATGCTGGGAGGAAGAGGAAGTGAGGTCAGACACCAAGCCTCTCCTCTCCAGAGCAGATGCTTTGCTGCTCCTCTCCAGGGCAGAGGTGATGAAGCAAGCCGCCAGGTCAGACATGCTGAATCTTTCCCGGTAAGACTGGTGCTACACAGATTACTATATATGGGTTAAGGCAAGATGTGAGAATTAGCTATTAAGAGGCTAGAACTAATGGGCCAAACAGTGTTTAAAAGAATACAATTTGTGTGTTGTTATTTTGGGGCATAAGCTAGCCAGGGGGCCAGGAGCCGGGCTGCGGCAGGAATGCAGCCCGCAGCTCCCTTCTACAGTTTCATATCAGGCTGTTTTTATTCTCAAATATGTAAATCCTTCAGATTAAAAACCCAAGAAAACAATATTCTCAAAATATGTACCCAGTTATTTTATCATAGAAAGTGTATAGATAGTTAAATAATAACATGAAAATAAATACAAGATCATTTGCAATTTAAGAACTTTCAAATTAAAACCACAACTATACATGGTTGTATACCTATAAGAATAGCTAAAAGGCTGGAGACATGACTCAGGAGTTAAGAAAGCTGGCTGTGCTTCCAGAGGACCTGGACTCATTTCCCAGGATCATGAGGATGGCTCACAATCATCTGTAACTCCAATTCTAGAAGATACAGAGCCCCCTTTTGACCTCTTCTGGTGGCAGGCATGCATGTGGTACATAAACATACATGCAAGGAAAGAACTATTACAGATAAAATAAAATCTGAGAATTAAAATTTTCAAGAATTGGTTAAAGTGATGATATTGACCATACTGAGTTATGGTGTGGATGAAAAGGAACTGGTTCATTTCTACACTCCTGGTGGGAATGCAAAGTGCATTAACTTTGGAAAAACATTCAGCAGTTTCTCAAATCACTAACCATACATCTATGTACTGCAGGAACTGAACATCACACTTGTGGGTGCTTATGTGAGAAATCAGATCCTGGGTTTAGACAAAGACTTGCTCATGGACATTCGTAGCAGCTTTATTAGTAAATGAACCCAACCTTAAACAACCCAAATGACATCAACAAGTACAAAGATAAACAATGAACAATATGTACCCATAGTGTAATGCTCAACATTGAAAATGAATAAGAAACTGATGAAAACACTGAGATGGAAATGTATGCCTACCAAAATAATAGCATCAAGTGAAAAAAAAAAGTTGGACCAAAAACACATAACAGGTAATTCCATTCATATAAACTGTACGAGTTATGTGTGTCAGTGCACTCCTTTAATCTTAGCACTTGGGAGTCAGAGGCAGGAGAAACTCTGAGTCAGAGATCAGCCTGGTCTACATAGTGAGTTCCAGGCCAGCCACAGCTACATAGTGAGACCCTGTCATAAAAAATATATATATAAACTCTATGAAATGCAAGCTGAAAACAGATCAGTGTTTGCTTTAGGGAGGAGACATTGGGAAGGGACAAAAGTGACAGATATGTTCATCACCTTGGCTATGGTGATATGATCACCACAGTTTACATTATTTACAAATTCAGTTTAGTGTAAGTTTATTACACAGCAAAGCTGCCAGTAAAAAATTATCCCTGTCTCATCTTCCCAAGGATGCATCTATCACACACACACACACACACACACACACACACACAATTGCTGGCCTAAAACAATGGAACGCTTCCTTTGAAGTGGAAAGGTCTCTGAAGTATGTGGAAAATGGAAGCTTTGAAAATAGAAGCTTCTAAGTCCATCTGTTCCAAAAGAACACTATTTTTGTATCCAACTCATATTGCTCTAAGAACTTGTCCCAAAACTTAGTTTCTTCCATTTTGGTTATGTACGTTTTTGGATCATAGCATAGAGATCAAGGAGAGGTTGTCTACAAAGGATGTGTAATTTAAGAGAAAAAAAGTCTGGTTTTGCTTTGGGGCCACATATTATATCATTCTAAACAATACTATTTTAAAGGGTTAAATTCACAATACTGTTGTTTGATAGAGAAAAGACAAAGAAATAACTTATGCAAGAACTAATCACAGTGACTGGAGAGGTAGTTCAGGCTTAAGAGCACTGGCTGTTCTTCCAGAGGACATGAGTTCAATTCCTAGAACCTACATAATGTCTCACAACCATCTGTAAATGGACAGTATGCTCACTTCTGATCTCCAACGGTATCAGGCACTCATGTGGCACACAGAAATACATGTAGGCAACCCCCTACAAACATAAAATAAAATTTAAAAAATGCAAACATGTAAATGGTTCAGTCTGGAGATGGACCACAGTTACAAAGATCAAGTTGGGGCTTCAACAGGGACACAAGTCCCTGCTTGCAGGGTTGCTTTTCCTCTGTGCTGTTTCTTTGCATGCTGCTTCTCAGACACACTTTCCTCCTGAGCCTTCTGCCTGCACTTTAGCAGGGTCTCTATAATCTGCCTTCCATGCAGCTCCAAAAGTCACTCTGAGGTACAGGAGACTGATTTTTCAGGTCAAGCAGGAGTCATCATTTAAAAGAGGAAAGGAATGAAGGATTGCAGGTTGACTGGGAGGCTTGGAAAGAGCAAAACTGTGGATAAACAATTGGACTCACAACGTTGGAAACAAAGATGTCAAGCAACTGGATCCCCAGTCTCTGCTTCTGGTCCTTGCCTCAGCTGAGGTGAACTGAAGGTAGTAGTTTGCTGACAGCTGTCAGGGGAAATCATGTTTTACATTCAAGTAAGCAAGAATAGCTTAAATTTCATAACAACAGTCCAAGGTCTTCTCCTGTTCTTCCAGGATCTTTAAATTCAGTGCATCGGCAATAGCTTTGCCTGCTTCTGGCAAATGCTGAATGCAGTTAAAATGCAGTTGTCAGCAAAAACAGCTCCCTCTTGAATGTACACACAGGTACCTGATGGATGCGTCTGGGAAGGAATCCCCCTGATCTTAAATCTGCAGGTGGAGAGAAAAGGAAAAAAAAAATGACATTTAGCATCATTGTTTTAGAAACGAATTCTGTCTCAGAGTTTGAAATCAGCAATAATGTGAGAGGAAATGCCAGCAAAGGTCTGAAGAGGAAAATAGCAAATCCTCTTGGGACTTTCATTGATTCCCTACTCTTCATTCTGACAGGAAGAGGATTTATGTGGCATGTAACAGTGGCTTCAATAAAGGACCAGTCAGGAATAGAACACTCACAATGTGCACCAAGAGGAGAAATGGACTTACAGGTGAGGACGCAAAGAAGAGCCATTCTCCCACAGCCAGGGTTCGTTTTGTTTCTTCCGGTGCAATCCCATCCAAAATGGCGATGTGGAATGGGAAGTTGCTTGCGAGATGAAGTTCTGTGGAAAGATACAACTCTGACCTTAGATTCATCAACTAATTATCAAAAAGATCTTCTGCATCCCTTGGTGGTTTAACGACAATGTTTACAGAAGCCTACTGAGATCACACATCCTATATGCCCAAGGCCAAGTATGCAATCAGACAGAAAAACAGCTATTTTCCCTCTCAAACAAGTGTTCCTCCCTGTGGTGGTTAGAATGAAAATGTCCCCAGAGACTCATAGAGAGTGGAAGTGGTGTTTTGTGGGAGTAGGTGTGGCTCTGTTGGAAGAAGTATGTCACAAAGGGTGGACTTTGAGGTTTCAAAAGCTCAAGTCAGGCCCAGTGTTACTCTCTACTTGCTGTCTGTGGATCCAGATGTAGAACTCTCAGCTCCTCTCCAGCACCATATCTGCCTGTGTGTCACCATGCTTCCTGCATGCTGATAATGAATCAAACCTCTGAATGTGAGCCAGCTCCAATTAAATATTTGTCCTTCTAAAAGTTGTCATTTGTTGGGGTCCAGTGCTACAGCCATGATCATGGCATTCATTAAGGGCAATAAAACTCTAAGACACTCTCTCAGGAACCTAAGCCTGATTATCATCGCCACAAATGACTCACCAGATCATCTATGCTATTAATGTGTAGCATCTGAGCATCCAAAGACAGGCAAGTTTCTTGGCTCTTTGTCCAGTAAGATGACTCTGAAGAGAACAGGTAACAGTTTTCTTTATGCCATAACCAGTCTTCTGGGCAAGGACCTAGGAAGTATTAGTAGAACAGATGATTTCTGAGTAAAAGCATTTCTTAAGTTCTTCCTTAGAATGATACCCACATTCTACAAATACCAGAATGGTCAGAATCTTTGTTTCCATCTTGTTAAATCGTTTTTTTCATTTTATTTTTCTTTTATGTGTATGGGTATTTTGCCTGCATACATGTATGTGCAACACATGCATGTAATACTCTCAGAGGCCAGAAAAGGGCATCAAATCCACTAGAACTGGAATAGCAAACATTGATGAGATGCTATTTGGATGCAGAAAAACCAACCTAAGTCCTCTGGAAGACCAGTCAGTGCTCTTAAAAATTGAGCCAACTTTGCAATCCTTATTTCCCTTTATACATTTTTCTTTTATTGAATATATTTTTTCATACAAGGTATTTTGATTATGATTTTCCCTCCTCAAACTTCTCCCACTTCCTCTTTCTGTCTTTTATGTTTATAAAAGAAGAAGAAGGTGCTTCAGAAGAAGAAGTGCTAAAACATGCTGATTTTAGCAAACTGGGTTGACTTCCCATTTAGCATTTCATTTCATTTTGTTGTTGTTGTTGTTGTTTTGCTTTATTCTGTTTTTATTTTTTCAAGGCAGGATTTCTCTGTAGCTTTGGAGCATGTCTTGGAAACTAGCTCTCATAGAACAGGTTGGCCTTGAACTCACAGAAATCTACCTGCCTCTGCCTCCTAAGGCATGCACCACCATCACCCAGCTTTATTTCCTTCCCTTCTTAAGGAATAAATTGGTATGCAAGTTTGGAATTTGATATTTTTTTAAATTTTGTTTGAAATTATGAAAATAAGAGTTGAAGAACTGGATGTTTCTTCAGCCACTCTGTTATTACAAAACTAGACATGCATTTAAAAAACTGTATTTCTCTGAATAACAGAATTAGTTTTGGTTACTTTGTCTTCTTCTTTTATTTGTGTGTTGTCCAATACAGTCACCAATGTGGTTTCTGAAATGAGGTAAGTTTGCAGTCACCTGTTTTTGCATTTAAAGTACACATGTGATTTTGAGAGCTTCATCAGATTCATGCATCAGAACAGACTAGCCTGTTGAGAACCTTATAGCATCATGTTAAATTAATATTTCACATGCTTGGGCTAAGTAAAATATTTCACTACAATAAATTCTGTTTCTTTTTCTTTCTTTAAACATGTTCATGCTAAAAAATTTACTGTCGCATAGAAACTCACATTCTTTTGGACAAGTTTGATTCAGGTAGAATGTTGTATTGATATAAAATGAGCATTCTCAATGTCAGTAAATAAGATGTTCTCAGCAGCAAATCTGATAGGGAGTCCAGCAAACCCACCTCTGGGAAAAGGCAGTAGGCAAAGACGTTATCAACATCTGTGTATTGACAGCTTTTGGGTCATCAGCATGGTCATCACCAGCCTACTGTGGTGGTAACACATAAGAAACTGCCTTTTGCTCTATAGTGTGACAAAAACAGGGAAAAGTTCTTGATGTAGGTGGGTCATCTGTCTATCTGTTGCTTTCATTGGTTAATTAATAAAGAAACTGCTTGGCCTTTGATAGGACAGCAAGTTAGATAGGCGGAGTAGACAGAACAGAATGCTGGAAAGAAGGGAAGTGAGGCAGATGCTATAGCTCTCCTCTCCAAGATGGACGCAGGTTAAGATCCTTCCCGGTAAGCCACCGTCTCGTGGTGCTACACTCATTAATAGAAATGGGTTAATCAAGAGTGAGAGTTAGGCAGTAAGAGGCTAGAGTTAATGGGCCATGCCATGTTTCAAAGAATACAGTTTTCGTGTAATTATTTTGGTAAAGCTAGCTGTCCAGGAGCCGGGCGGTAGGAAGCAGCCCGCCACTCCACACAAGTCCTTACAAAAGTTAAATTATAATTGCAATTTTCATTGTAACACAAATACACCTGATAAATTTATACAAGAAAGTTTTACCAGAAAGGCAAATGTAGACCTAATATAGTATGTCTTGCCTGCAACTCCAGCACACAGGAGACTAAGGCAGGAGGAATTCCTAGAGTTCAAGGCCAATCTGGTCTAAATAATAAGTATTAGGCCAATCTGGGCTACAGAGTGAGAACCTATATAGCACAACAAAAAAGGTGTACATAAGGGATAGAATAGAATGTTTCTGGAAAAATGAAAGCAGAAAATAAAATAGAAAAGGCATGTTTGAGTGTAAAGCAGAATGTGAAACTTCCTTCATAGTTTGTCTAACCCCATCACAGTATGTAAATGTAAGTAAATCAGGTTTTTGTGGATTAAAGAAAAGGTCTAGACAACTTGCCTATATTATAACAAAATGAGAAAGTCATGCCTCTCTATGTGGTATTAAAATCAACTATATTTCTTTGTGTGTGTGTGTGTGTGTGTAACATCATATTGCATCTACCATTACATATAAAGTTTAATAAACACAGATATTATTTATCAAGTGCACAAACTGCTGGAAGTCCTTCAAATATGTAAACTTATTTAAGCTTTGCAAAACTCAGAGACTGACTCCACTAATGTCTTCATTTGAAGGTCAAGAAATCAGGGATTTGAAACTGATGTTGACTATGTATTTAGTATTTGTGATAGAGCTCTTCATTACCCTTGGTTGTCAAATTGTCTGGATCTGAAATGAACTAAAAGCCAACCTGCCTGTGAGGGATTTTCTTGATCAGATTACCTGAAGTGGGACCTCCCCTAAATATGGGTGACCCTTTCCTGTGTCAGCACAGAGAAGGAGAAAGAAGAACATTATCCTTTGTGCCCATGTGCATTTATTCTGCAGGCAAGTTCATTGATTACATGGTGGCATTCATTCCCTGGTATTATAACAAGATGTTTCTAGCCTCAAAAATGGAGTAAAGCTCAGTCACTTGTAGAAAGAATTCTAATCAATCTTAGTAATAAAAACCCAGAGTCAGATATTAGGGGGTGATAATTGAAAAATCAGAGAAACAGAGCAGGCAGACACTAGTTCTTACCTCTATGAAATCCTTAGACTAAATGGATACCTCCTGTATCTACAAGTCCTCAGACTGAACACCTTGAGCTCCTGTCTCCTCTGCCTTATATTTCTTTCTGCCCGCCATATGACTCCTGTCTCCACCTTGAAGTGGGATTCCCTTCTGTATGTTATGAATATATTTTAATGCCAATGGTTAATAAAGAAACTGTTTTGGCCTGTAGTAGGGCAGAATATATGTAGGTGAGAAATCTCAACTGAATGCAGGGAGAAAGAAGGTGGAGTCAGAAAGATACCTTGTACCTATTGAAGGAGAAAGACACCAGAATCTTACCAGTAAGCCACAACATTGTGACAATACACAGATGAATAGAAATGGGTTAATTTAAGGTACAAAAGCTATTTAGGAATATGACTGAGCTGTTGACCAAACAGTGTTGCAATTAATATCATTTCTATATGATTATTCAGGTCTGGGCAGCCAGGAAACATAAGAGCAGTTTCCATTCACATAATCACACCCCAACATCTGGCTAGAATATCCACATAAAGGCAAAAAAAAATTTTTTTAAAGTGGGGGAGCTTCTAGATCCACAAAAATTGGAGTCAATTGGAGCTTCTTGGTAGCTGAAGGTTTTAAACAGACTCAGTTTGTTCTTGGGGAGCAGAGGAACAGCTCCTTTAAGAGAAGGCTTCCTGGCAGCTTTAGCAGCAAGAACTGTGTGGCTCCTTTAAGAAACAGCTTCCTGGATCCTGTTTGTGACACAAATGGCTCTGGATCTTTCTGGAGGTTTTGTTAAGGAGCACTTGAATGGGGATTGTGGGAAGCATGCTGCAAGTTATTTGGTGGATGCATGAGCCAACTACTTCCCAGAGTTGGGGTGGTAAACATGGCTCCCAGGGTTGGTGGCAAATGGATCTCTGCCATACTGGAAAGCTGAGCAGAGTAGAACCAACAGCCAAAGCAGCTGCTCTTGTCCTAGACATGCTTTCTTTACAGTTTACAACAACGATCAAAAAAGGATTACAGATATGCAATGAAGATAGATTCAGACAGAAATAAAGCTCTGGAAGGGTCATAGCGTCCTCAGAAAATGTACGTAGGCTTAAGAAAAATAAAAAGGAAATGGGTATAGGCACCTATAGAAAGAAACAGTTTTGAATAATGAAACAAAGCTTTTAAAGAGACAGTAAAAATAATATAAAACAAGCCACATGAAAATGGAATCACACAGAAAGTCTTGACTACATACATTATCGTGCCTTCTTTGAATTTTTTGACTGTTAGCTAACTGCTGAGAGATACTTGGTTATGGTGGCTGCAAATCTAAACCAACACAAAGGTATCTTGACTTCAAAAATTGAGTCTAAGGATATGTTACTTTGGAAAAGTGGTTCTACTTTTGTTTCCACAGAAGATGAGAACCTATGGAATCCTTCCAGGCTAATGTGGTTTGTATAGTTTTCTTCAGTTATGATAAAAGATAAATTAGATATAAAACATTAGACTCACAAAAATACTGTATCTGTAATTCTTGCTTGATACCTGATTTGTTATACATAATTTTATTATGTTAAAATTAAAACCTTCCTTTGTATTTAGGCAGTAAAGGGGAGTTGGTGTGGGAGTCCTCTTTGTATGCTTTGAATATATTTTATTAGCATTGGTTAATAAACAAGCTGCTTTGGACTATAGCAGGGCAGAATATAGGTAGGTGGGAAGCCTAAACTGAATGCAGGGAGAAAGAAGGCAGAGTCAGGCAGATGCTGAAGAAGAAAGATGCCAGAACCTTACTCGTAAGCCAAAGTCTTGTCAATACACAGATTAACAGAAATTGGTTAATTTAAGATATAAGAACTAGCTAGGAATATTACTGTTGGTCAAACAGTGTAATTAATATAGTTTCGGTGTGATTATTTTGATCTGTACAGCTAGAAAACATAAGCAAGGTCTCCATTTACACTACCTCCCTTGTGGTGTTGGGATTAAAGTTATGTGGCTCCCAAATACTGATATTAAAGGTATAAGCCACCACTGTCTGGCTCTGTTTCTCTTTGGCACTCAAACAATTTAATGCAGCCCAGGGTGGCCTTGAAGTCACAGAGATCCATCTGCCTGTTCTCTATGGGTAACTAGTGGCTCACCCTGCACCGTGATCTTCAGGCAAGCTTTATTTATTTTGCACGAACAAAATATCACCACGATGAATACTCCAGACCTTCACTGCCAGACAGTGACAGTTAAAACATCCAGCCTCACAGACCAAACAGCTGCCACATTCTCCACCTACCCAGTGAGCGATAACCATTATTCGTTCCCCAGACATATTATGCAAACCATTCTAAAAAAAATCCGTTCTTAGTAAATACTCATCCTGATGGTCCTGTTCCTCTTGAGAACCTATTACAACAGCAGTAGCCCACACCCTTTCAAACTTCTCTGAGGATGAACTAATTGAGGAAATAGTCTGCTGTGAGCCCAGAGTTTGGGGACCTAAGTGGAATCTGCCATTTTATCAATCTATTTGCATTTGCATAGTTGCTAAAAAAAAAAAAAGCACCAATTCTGCTGCTAAATGTGGAGATCTATCTTTTTGAAGACTCTGCTTCTCCTTATCTTCTAAGCAAATCATTCTATTGATCTGTTTGTAAGACAGAAAGAAGCTGCCTCAAATGTGAGAAAAGTAACATCGCTTTTTTCACTTGGGATTTCAGCCCTACAGTATTTTCTTTCTTTTTTTTCTGAGACTGAGAAAGTTTATTGCAAGGAATTAGACACTTTCAAGAGACTCTCCTTAAAGTAACATGATTAATTAGACATTCTTCTGGAATCTTTACTAATTGGTCATATCTAACATTTCAAAAAATGGAACAAAAGGCCTAAAATAAATGCCAGAAAAAGGCATGTGAGTTCTGTGTCTGATTCATTGTTCATGACTGGCATCTCTAGGAAAAGATTCTTCGTTGTCCATATACAGATTGAATTCCATACAGTTTAAAGTTGATAAATGCAAAACTGTTTCATGGCAGAGTCTGTTGTTTGGGATTTTGACTGTCTGAATATGTATACACTCCCTTCTTTGATATTTAAGCCTCCTTCCCTTAAACCTGGTTTGAAGAGTTGCATCTCTTATTTTATTGAAAGGTCCTTCCCTAGAAAGTTTAAATATATATTTGACACTTGTCAATGGCCAGCTTGTTTAAAACTTTCTGCTTATTTTTGCCAAGTTAAATAATTCCTTTCATACTAAAAGGACAGAAAGGATTCATTGGTTTGTTTGATATCTTCACATAGTCCTGGTGGGAACTCATGATGTACATAGTGCTGGTCTTGAACTCAGAAATCTGCTGCCTCTCTCTCCCCAATGTTAGGATTAAAGGCATGTTCCACCATGCTTGACCTGAAAATGAACAGGTGGCTATCATTTATATTATTATATAATCTTTACTTAACAAAACTGCACAATTGAGGTTTTAGTCACATAAGCAAAAAAGTGGGGAAATGTGTTTTTGAATGGCACTTAAGTTCTAATCCTGAAAAGAGCATCCTCATTCATGCACTTCCCAAGAAAGGGTGTCTAACTCTGCACACCTAACTCTGTATTTAGAAACACATACCTTGCTTGATTACAGAGTGCAAACAACTCAATAATGTAGAAAGCTCCTGTACTAGTACAAAACTTGTCAGCATAATCTGTTCATTGTCTGCTTCCTAGATTCTGAATCCTTTTAGACAGATGGAGCCATCTCCCTTCCTGTATAAACTCACTTTCCAGACCTCTTAATTTTGCTCAACCTGAAGTACCTACCTAAACCTTCCAAGTCAACTGACCTCCATGGGTTGTACTTAAACAGATGTAGTGCTCATTTAAGAAATGGTGTACCAGAATGAAGGTAACATGAGAGCTGGTATAAAGAATTGCAATGACAGGAAGACTCTCAAGGACAGGGAAGCCAATGATAAGATGCACTTGGATGGAAATAATAACATATCTGTGGCAAAGGCAATGACAGGGCAGGATGGCACACAAATCTCAAAGCTAAAATTGAAAAGAAAAAAGGAAGAAAAGGAGGGCTCCGTCAAATTAGATGTTTACAAGACTTAACACAGACTAGAGTAGAAATGGCAGTGGCAGAGAGCTTGTGTAGGGCATTCTGAAGGCATGGCCTATGCGTAGGGCACTAGCTTGTGAAACCCATTTAGGACTGAGCAGAACATCCACCACCACCTCTCCTCACTGCCTCTTTCCTGTACCTGAAAAGTTTTCAGCTCTCTGCAGGGCTTCTTGGAGGTTCACGTTCTGTCGCAGAAGTTCTTCCTGCTCTTTGGATTTCTCCTGCAGCTCCCAGGTAAGGGTGTCTATAGTTTCCTTGAGTTTCTTCTCTGAAGCATTTGCTGCTTGCTGCTGGGCTAAGATCTGTCCCTTCAGGATATGTTCTTGGTGAGTAAGGTTTGCTTGGTATTGCTTTAAGAGGTCAGATACCTGGAGTACTAAACCACAGAGAATTAAAACTCAGCCTCTCCTCTCTAGTACAAATGCTGCTACTGAATTCCCAGAACATTAAAACACAGACTTAAATAACATATCTTGACAGCATGTGAGTGTTGACAGAAATGCTTCATGAATTTGAGCAGCAATGGCGAAATAAATGTACTTAAAAGGCTGCTGCAGCATAGGGCTCAAAAGAAAATCCACAGTGTCATCACATACTAGATATTTTTATCTGAGGGATTAGAGAAAAAGGCAGTCACAAGGCTCTTGATGGTTGCTTTCAGACCTTTCCTTTATTCTTCTTTTGCACCTCTATTATTTGTTTTCTTGGTGATTTCCTTCTCTCCCTCTTGAAACTTTCCTTCTAACTCTTTTTTCTTGATGTTTCCTTTCTAGTTCCTTTTAACTCTACCATTCTTGATGTTGCATTTCTAACTCTCAATCTTGATATCTTCCTTCTAGCCCATTTTAGCTCTATCTTTATTCTTTTTCTTATAACTTAAATATCACAACAAAATCTTACAAACTGTAATATAAATATAAATTTTATATTATATATAAAAATTATCATGTGCTTGCATTATTTTTTCAAGTAAATGAATACAAGTAAAAATAACATGTTTTCAGAATCCCTTACAAGAGTAAACATTTTATATATAACAGATGGAAAGCAAATTATCCAAGAATCCACTTACAATCATATTCAGTCAACTTCCCATAGATTACCATTTAGGCAAGCAAGATATTCTCAGTCAGGTCCTTACTGGCAGGCTGCAGTTTTGCAGTTAAAAAGAAAGGACCAGTTACTTTATTACTTATCTTGAAAGGTAATCTTACAAGGTAACTTAAAGGAATCGCAAACCTAAACTTTTATATATGAAAAAGAATCAGGTAGTTCTACTTTAAGTCTTTGGGGGATATACACGAACTCATCTTTAGTTTCTTATATCAGGAGATTGAGGGCAAAAATGAGCACAAAGAAATAATCATATCCTTTGGTTACCAAGCAAACCCAGCAAAGAAAATGCAACAACTAGCAACAATTGAAAGTTGCTTTGTGTTGTTGAACCTATTATTCAGCTATGTGTCCTTGTGAACTTCAGATTGTCTTCTGGTTTGTTAGTTTGTTTTCATCTCAAAGCTACTACCAAAACCTTTGATCTATTCTGAAGTTATTTTAAGGTTTTGTTTCAACTCATGATACACACCAAAACCTGTAAATACATCATTCAGTATTAAGAGACTTAGAGACAGTCTGGCTCCTGAAGACTCAACTGTTTTCCTTAATCATTAACCTGAGCTGCAATCTATCAGCTCCATAGGTGAATTTCATAGTCTCTAGCTGTGTGACAATTCCTTGTATCTATTTTTAATCACCAGAACTCTGTATAAACGAATACTACTATTATCAATTAGACAGTATAATTTAGGAAGGAATTATCTTCATAATGATCCACAGGTTAAAAAACAGCAATAGAATAGGGTGTTTCCATGAGATAAACATACTACATTATAGGCAGTGGACATCTCGCCACACCCATTAGCACATACCAGATAACAGAGGAAGATGGCAGGGGCAAATATGTAAAATAACAGCAAAAGAAAAGACACTCTGTGGTCTATGATCTCAGGACCTTGCCTATCCAAGCTTCACCATCAAGGATGCTCCTCCTGGTGCGTTAACATCCTGAAGTCAATTGCCACCCACTGCTTCTCTGACATGGCCACCAGCATGACACCAGTCAAAAGTCAGTTTTTCTAAAACTTTCTGATGATTTTTGCAAAGTTAAATTTCCCCTTTAATACTGAAAGGATTTATTTGTCTATTTATTTGTTTAATCTCTCTATGTATTCCTGGCTGGAACTCATTATGTAGACAATGCTGGTCTTGATCTACCTAACTCCGTCTCCCCAATGTTAGGATTAAAGGCATGTTCCACCATGCTGGGCCTGAAAAGACTTACAAACTGAGTAACTTTACATCAAACCACACATTATCTTTATTGTTAAAATCTATCCTCCTCTCAATATTTTTGTCTATACAAAATAAAGTGGCTATCCATATATTACTATATAAACTGCACAACTGAACTGTTAGGCAGAGAAGCAAAAAGGTGGGGAAATGTGCTTTTGAATAGTGTTTAAGTTCTAATCCTGAAAAGAGCATCCTCATTTGTGCGCTCCCCAAGAAAGGGTTATATGACTCTGCACACCTAACTCCGTAGTTAGAAGCACATACCTTGCTTGATTACAGAGTGCAAACAACTCAATAATGTAGAAAGTTTCTGTACTAGCACAAAACTTGACAGCATAATCTGTTCATTGTCTGCCTACATGGTCTGTTCCTTAGATTCCAAATCCCTTTAGACAGATGGAGTCATCTCAATTCCTATACAAACTCACTTTCTAGACCTTTTATTTTTCTCAACCTGAAGTACCTACCTAAACCTTCCAAGTCAACTGACCTCCATGGGTTGCACTTTGACAGATGTAGTGCCCTTTTAAGAAACAGTGTCTCAGAAGGGAGCAAACACAGGAGCTGTGATAAGGAATTGCAATGACAGGAAGACTCTCAAGGACAGGGAAGCAAGCGGTTAAGATGCATTTGGATGGAAGTAATAACACATCTGTGGCAAAGGCAATGACAGGGCAGGGTGGCACACAAATCTCAAAGCTAAAATTGAAAAGAAAAAAGGAAGAAAAGGAGGGCTCCGTCAAATTAGATGTTTACAAGACTTAACACAGACTAGAGTAGAAATGGCAGTGGCAGAGAGCTTGTGTAGGGCATTTGAAGGCATGGCCTATACGTGGGGTGCTAGCTGTGTGAAACCTATTTAAGACTGAGCAGAACATCCACCACCACCTCTCCTCACTGCCTCTTTCCTGTACCTGAAAAGTTTTCAGCTCTCTGCAGGGCTTCTTGGAGGTTCACGTTCTGTCGCAGAAGTTCTTCCTGCTCTTTGGATTTCTCCTGCAGCTCCCAGGTAAGGGTGTCTATAGTTTCCTTGAGTTTCTTCTCTGAAGCATTTGCTGCTTGCTGCTGGGCTAAGATCTGTCCCTCCAGGGTATGTTCTTGGTGGGTAAGGTTTGCTTGGTATTGCTTTAAGAGGTCAGATACCTGGAGTACTAAACCACAGAGAATTAAAACTCAGCCTCTCCTCTCTTGTACAAATGCTGTCAACACAGACTCAAATAATCTCTCTTCTCAACATGTGAGTGTTGACAGAAATGCTTTATAAATCAGAACAGCAATGGAAGAACAACTGTACTTGAAAGGCTGTGGGGCAATTACCGAAATTTATTCGGAATTTATGAACCTAGAAGTTATTCAATTATGTTTTTGTAATTGCATATCTATTGCAATTTTCATTATAACCATGCAGATATTTTTTTATAAAAAATTCAACAGCTTTATTTTTGTTGAGATTTATACACAAAATAAATGTAATGGTGGGAGTGGTAATAAGGTGCAGGTGGTGGCAAAGGGATGTGGCAAAGGGGTGACAGGTAGGGTTATAACTCAATGGGGGAGGGCTTAGTCAGCATGCTAAAGCCCCTGGGTTCTATGTTTAGTTTGGAGGAAAAAATAAAGGCAAAGGATGAGGATGGGCTCTGCAGATCCCACCCCTACTTGAGGAGCTATTGGCAATTGGTTGCTGCTGGAAAAGGAGTCAGTTTTCTTCATGAATGTTGATCCTGTGAGACTCCCTATGCTCCAGCAGATGGCCCTATACCCATGCCCAGACAGGCAGCAGTAAGTGGTTCAAAAATTAAAAGCAGAACACATGAAATTCAGAGGAAAAGGAGGGTTGTGGGAGAAGAATGGGGATGTGCGTGATCAAAATGGATTATATATATGAGTACGAAATTATCAAACAATAAGGAAGTAAAATAAAAATTTTTAAAGTAATGACAAGGAAAGAAATAAAAAGGAAGACCCTAAAAGGTATGCTCATGGAAGGCCCCAGGAAGGGGAAATAGTTAAGATCTCCTGGGTAAACTGGGAGGGGGAGGGGGATAGAAACATGAGGGATCGAGATGGCTGAGTTGGGGGAGAGATGGAGATGGGGAACAACGAAAGAGATAACTTGATAGTTGGAGGCATTATGGGGCTTGGGAGAAACCTGATGCTAGGGAAATCTCAAGAATCCACAAGGGTGACCCCAGCTAAGACTCCTAGCAACAGTGGAGAAGGTGCCTGGACTGGCTTTCCCCTATACTTAGATTGGTGACTACCCTAAGTGTCATTATAGAAGCTACATCCAGTAACTTATGGAAGCAGATGCAGTATCCACAGCCGAGCACTGGACTGAGCTTCTGGAGTTCAGCTGAAGAGAGGGAGGAGGGATCACATGAGCAATGGGAGTCAAGATCTTGATGGAGAACCACAGAGACAGCTGCCTACCTGAGATGCTGGGAGTTCACAGATGCTGGACTCACATCTGGGAAATTGCATGGGTCTGAACTAGGCCTTCTGAATGTGGATGGCAGTTATTTGTTTGATCTGTTTGGGGGTGGGGTTTGTGCTGGCAATAGGACCAGGACTTATCCTGGATGCCTAAACTGGATTTTTGAATCCTATTTCCTATGGTGGGATACCTTGCTCAGCTTTGATGCAGGAGGGAGGAGCATGGTCCTGCCTCAATTTGGTATGCCAAACTTCATTGACTCCCCAAGGGAGGCCTTACCCCCTCTGAGGAGTGGATGCTGTGTGGGATGGGGGATGTGGAAAGTCATAGAAGAGGAGGAAAGGGGAAATGGGGTTGGCGTGTAAAATGAAAAAAAAAATACTTTAAAAGAAAGTAAGTTAAAAAAAGTAGTATAATGAAACAGATATAATATTGGCAATCTATAGTAGTCACCTCCCCCCAGACTCTAATGCACAGGAGGAAATGTCATTAGCAATTTATTCGCTTATTTCCTCTTTAGCTCCTCCCACTCTGTATACCACATACTTCCTAATTTTATTTAGGAACTCTGACATTTGCTTTCATTTTTAAGGCAACAACCCATGAAATATTTGTGAATTTCTGTACGGTATCATTGAGAGTAAATTTCATTTGAGCCATAGGACAGTTTGGGGTTGTGGAGACGAAATGAATGTTGTGTAACCAGGCAGAAATGAACTCTGTTTTGGGAACTCAGCTCAGTTCTAGTGCAACTTGCTGTTGACCCTCTGCTTCAAGGCGTAATCTGAGTCTGCTGGGTAGTGATGGACACCTCACTTCAGATTGCTGCCATCGAGTGGGATCCCCTGCACCTCATTAGGAGAGGCCTCAGGCGCCCCCAGACAATTTAAAACAAACAAGCAAACAGAAACAAAACAAAAAATTGCCCAGACTTAGACACATAGGAAACAAGTGGTGGTTCTGGGACCTTATATTCTGAATCTGACTGGCAGAGTGACTCAGTCCTGAAACCTTCAGGCTAATGCAGAGAAGACCTTATCTTTCCTTCTTGGCCACTCTGGTCTTTTTTCTCGTGCCTTCTTTTTCCCTCTCAGTATCTCCAATTTCCTACACGTTATAAATTCAAAATACTTTTTGCTGTTAGTGTTTTACTTACTTTAAGGGGGCAATAACAATTTTTAACATTTAATCAGATAGGTCCAAACAAAGCTAAATGGGTTTTCTTTTCCTCTTGGCTTGCTCAGATAACAATATGTATCATAACCTTCAAGTTATTATCAAATTATTCTAGAATGCAAATAAGCTCATCCAAGAAATTATGAAGCAAAACAAAAACACTCTACTGTGAATAATCTCCATTCCATGCTCCTCTCTGGTGGAGGGAAGAACACAATATATACATTAAACTCTTGGCTTCTTCTCAAAGCATTTTGCCCAAAATAAGTCTAAATCTAGACACACTTATAGTTATTACCAGATGTGTTCATCAACCCCATCCCCCACCTCCAGTTCCTTATTTTAACACTTACATTGCATCCACTGTATAATAAGGGTCACTGATAACCCCAGGCAAACGATGATGAGAACCATAGCAGCAGGGCACCACCATGGGGACAAAAGAAAAAGCAAACCTGCAGGGAAGGAGAACCAGAAAATTGAAAACAGCAATGGCAGAGAGATCATCAAGCTGGGCTCTGGATCTTGTCTTGCTCTGTGCTCTGCACGTCTTAGCCCCCTCCCTACCCTCACAGGGCCTACATATGTGCAGGTGAAACAATGGATGGTTAGGGAACTGAAGCAAATGACTCATGGACTGACATGGGAAAAAAATAACAGCTGGAGTTCAGTGGGACATCCAACACCAAATACTTGATTCTAAAGCTTTAACTTCATCTGTTCTATGCACAGTGCCCTTGGAAGAACTCTCAGTGCAGCCTAACTCCATCTACGGTGCAGAAAGCCTGACTTTTGCATACACATGGACACAGGTATTCCTAAGTAACATCTGACCTTTACACACACGTGTGTATGGGTACTCTTAAGTAATATAGTGCAAACTGCTGTCAGACGTCAAGCAAAATATTTTAATCAGTCCCCTGAGATTTCCTCAAGAAATTTTATGCCTGATATCACACCATTCAATTTTCATTCTAACAAAACTGCCTCTTGAAGCTAGAGTTATTTACCAAAGGAAACTAGGGACAAAGCCTTGGTATGCACTTGACTGATAGCAATAGCTTGCCTTGTGCTTAGGTTAAATGTGCCAAACCCCCTACATTAAGTAGAAAAATAAAACCGAGTGCTCAGTATGGCAGGGGATCATTGGATGTTTCCTCCATGAAGTGTAGGAGTCAGCTAAAAACGTTATTCCAGCTGGGATTCTGATAATGGTGGTGGCTGACGTGAAGTAAGCTCAGGTATCTAGGCCTATTATCTCCAGAGAAAAAGTCACCTTATTTATGAAAACAAGCCATGCAGCTCTGACGTAAGACATAACTCTGACATGAGAATGTACAGTTATGTATCCCAGTATTGCATAACCACAGGAATTACAGACACAAGAAAAAAACATCACACACAGTGTATTAGGCTTCCTCCCCTGTAAGACAAACAGAACACTGATAATGTTCTCCTTTCTATGTAAAGAAGAAACCAGAAGCTTCAATCACTAGATTGAGAGCACACATGCAATAAAACTTAGAAGGTAGATTTTTGGGTTTTATGTTGTTCTTGCTTGAGACAATGTTTACTTTGTAGTCCACATTGTCTTGGAACTCACTAAGTAGACCAGGATAGTCTCAGGCTGGTGAATTTTCTTGCCTCAGCCTCCCTAGTGCAGTACCAGATCTGACTCCAAACACAGGCCTTTAATCTAATACTGATAAGCCACAGGCTTGGTATATTGCATTACCAAGATTTCAGTATAAACGTGGTAAATGTTCAAGTCAATCAAGGGTGAAATATATTCACAGAGTTATCATGTTTTAATAATCTCTGTTAGACTCTATAGATGCTTTTTTTTTTTAAAGATAGAAATTGTTACTGGAGGAAACACAGTTTATTCTCTGCCTCAACAATTTCTGTCTCTGTACTTGTGGTGAGCTGGGAGACAATAGAAGAGAGTAATAGCTTTTACAAATGGTTACCTAATCCTGGCATCTGGCACAATGTAGCTGTGTGTAACAACTCCTTTATCTTTCACACACTCCAGTACTCATTCAACATTGTATACTCACGGCTCAAATGAAAACACTAATCCCGTGAGCCACCCATGTGAAAAGAAGACACATGTTTCTTTTATCTACAAGATACCTTCACCCCATCTCAGCAGCAGAAATTTTCGTGGTCTAATTCATCTGACTTATGGATTTTAGTCAGAAAACAACCCTTAGTCAATCAATAAAGAAACAAACAAATACTTCCTCATTGAATTCAGTGCCTAATGCATACAGTTCAAGTAGGTCACTAATCTAACCAGGGACCTTAAAGAATTAGTCATATTTATCGCAATAGTCAGTTATTGCACAAATAATGAATGAATGGTTGAACAAATCACTGACTGACATTATCTCCTGAATCTACTATTAAACACTTGCAATTCTTCACAAGAAGCTAGTTTAACTGTTGTTCAGTCTACCACTAACCTCCAGTACTGTCTTCACTCTGAGCTAGTTCAGCCACTCGTATATTAAATCACACCATACTCACCCTTATTCTATCCATGGAAAGATTCCAGTCTTGTTTACAGACACAGTCTATCTTTCTTCCACTTCTTATGTTTTGTACCCACACCAACCCCCACGTACACACGCACACACACACACATGCTTTCTCTGTGTAGTCTTGGCTGTCCTGGAACTCACTCTGTAGACCAGGCTGGCCTGCTCCTGTCTCCAGCCTCCAGACTGCTGGGATTAAAGGTGTGCACCACCACTTCCCAGCCTCTTTTCTCTTCACTTTATAAAATAATAGGCATTTTTCTGTAGTTGTCTATGTAATTGAGCTTATCAATTAAACCTAAGTGGTTCAATTTACTATTTTGGCCAAACATAAACTACAAGTTTTCAAAGCAATGATAGACAACCAAGTCTAATGTGTACTCAGCCATACTGAATATACTGAATCGCTTTAGATAATTCATAAAGCACTTCAGATTTTTACAGTACTTTAACAACACATATAAAAATACTGTGTGCTCTGAATGAAAGCATTCCCTATAGTTTTTCTTTATATGGTTCCACAAAAAATAAGTGACTTCATTAATCCTGATTCTGGGTTCGCTCTCTGTAGAGGGAGATAAAATCGGCAGCACTCTTGAAGCCTTCAGGATAATGAGAAGTCACTAAAGTAAAGAGATAACAGCTTACAATGAAGATGTAGCAAAGGCAAGTTATTAGCTTGAGTTCTACTTGTTGTTCTTCTAAATAAGTGGTATTAGCCTCTTGTATTTCCTGATATTCTAATGTTTTTGCTTTTTAAAGTCATTATCCTGTACATTTAATTTGAATTTCTAAGCTGAGCTGGCATTCTGTCTCTGTAAGCACCCACCCACCCCTGGTACCTTTACCCTTCTTATGACATGACTTCTGGTCAGGCTGCTCGTTCACAGACTTCATCTTGCCATCAAAAGTCATTTCCAAATTCATGCCAAAAATGAGAAGCTGAAGCAGTCAAGAACCTCAACCAACTGCCAGTGAGTGAGCTTCTGTTGCAGTTTAAGTAGCTGTTCTTATCTAGCAGGGGATGACTCAACCGTCGCAGGAGGAAGGGGAGACTTTGCTTCATATTGGAAAGTTGGCTAACACGAATTCTTAGGTTGTGTCTGTTGTGGGTGGGGAGAATGGTAATTCCAGTCCTGTTTCGTGACCTTTCCCTAAGAAACAGACAGCAGGCAAAAATGCAGTGTCCACGACAATTATAGGAAAGACAGTGTAGACTTATCAGATAAGCTTCTTTGAAGCTGAAAGAAGCACATGCTTCAAGCCAGGTTTGTAGAAAGAAATGTGACTTAATTTTCCACATTTATCTGTTTGCTGATTCACTCAAGCAGATTGTCGCTGTATGCTACCTTTTTATAAGTAGTACATTTTACTTTTCGTTGGTTTGATTGGCAATTAGAAATGTTATATAAATCATGGAAGATTCCCATGTCTAGCCATAGTACCATGGGTATAAGGCTCAGTAGGGGCAGTCTTGACCACGGTGACTCTCAACAATAGCATGAGCTCTTTGGTACTAAATAGAGTAAGGTTTTATATCTTCTCCTGAATCTGTCATCTTGGAAAAATATTTATATTGAATTTATGTATTTGTCTGTGATTTGAGGATAATGTATATTTTGATAGTGTTTCAATAGCCAGCTGTAGTGGCATAAGCCTTTAATTCCAGCACTTAGTATGGGAGGTATAGAACCAAGTGGATTTACACAAGTTTAAGGCCAACCTGGTTTAAAATACTGAGTTCTAGGATAGCAAAGTCATTATAGTGAGTCTTGTCTCAAAAAAAAAAAAAGGAATTATAATGTTTCAATAGGAACTCAAAAGACATTGTGAGAAATGTAGGTGGGACATAAAACTCAGAAATAATAGGTAAAACTACTATTAATCCTTATATCCAGGATAGTTACATTGACCATAATAAAATATGTTTTAGTCTGACTAATACTTCCTGGGATTTTAACCCCTATACCTGTCTATAGAGGGAATCTTCACTTGTTTTCTCATCATGAAATGATATATCTCTTTGAAATAATTTATATTTTTAACATGTGTGTGTGTGTGTGCACATTTGCTTGTATGCATGCACAACACAGGTATACAGGTATATATGGAGGTCAGAGGACAACACAGGTATTGATAGGCCCTGCTCGCCCACTGATTAAGCAAAGGTCTCTTATTTGCTGATGCATGCTCTAGGCTAGCTGATCTGAAAGATTCCATGATCCTCTCCTATCTCTGCCCTCCATCTCACAGTAGGAGTATTGAGATTACAGACAGGGGAGTCTGTAATGGGCATTAACTGAGTTCTGGAGATCCTATCTTAAGTCCAGTCCTTGTGTGAGCCTTTGTAAAAAGGAATCTCTTACCTGCTAAACACGTTTTCTGGAGTTTGTGTGTATACAATTCTACAGTAGCTAAATTTTTGTTTTAAACCACTTAGAGAAAAAGTGGAGTGGGGAAAGGGATAAAAGGAGAATGGGTAAGGTGTCTAGGAAGTTACACAGGAAAAACCATCAATCCTGAGAGTGTATATGATTCTGTAGCCTTCCTCCATGCCAAGCGTTTTGTTTTCCCTCTTCCTGTGTAGGATATCCAGCACAAGCTGAGGATAGCTTTTCTGCCCTTTAAAGTTTTCTTCTGTCACACAGTTCACAAAGCAGTCGACAGAGCCAACACAACCTTATCCAAGATCTGCATTTGAAAAACAAAAAACAATGCCTCCCTTACCTACTCCCTACCCCTGTTTCCTAGCTGAGGAGTGAATGCCAGGAATTGACTGTATTCCTCAATTTCCAAAGTGGCCTTTTCAGTTTCACTTTCACTAAGATTCAGTAGAATCTCGGGAAATTTCTTATAGTGATGAATTAATAATCCCTGAAATGGCAGTACGATTAGAAGGACGCTTTGTTATTCCCACAGTGACTCATTTATCTCAGACGCTATCAATACCGAAGAATATAAACTACACAATGACTGATATTTTAGCTACTGAAGATGTAGTGCTTAAGGTCGCGCTAAGTCCAGTCACATTGTCGTATAGCTGTCGTCACCACCCACTGCACAATGTTCCCTTCTTTTCTCGCTGAAAGTGTTCTCACAGTTCTCACAGTGATGGTTCATTCTACTTCCTGCCTTGTCTGGATCACTTGATACCTAGATAAAATGTTTGGGAATAGAGGTTTATACTGTATACCTATTTCCTCTAAATTGAAACATTTCTTTGTGGATGAGGGAATGGTGGGATGGATTCTTTGGTCCGTCCTTGTTTCCCTATCTGTGGTCAACAGATTTTGTTCACATCTTGCCATAAAAAAAAAAAAAAAATCACACAACAGATCAATCAATCAATCAGTAGAGATAGATGGCCTATTTATATTTTGAAAGAGATTCATTCAAAATATGAAGGCCAAAAGAACAGAAGCAACTATCCTCCTCCGTGTAATGAAACATTTTTTTTTATATGACCTTTGGACTTCGGTTTCAGCACCTGCTCTTTCTGGTCTTTGAACTGGAATTAGACCCTCCCTTGATTCTTCTGTCTCCTCATTTTTTTAGGCAGCTCTGCAGGTTTTGACTAGACAACCCCTACAGTCACATGAAACAATCTCATCTTAGAAACTTCTGTCTTCATATCCACACATTCCATCAATTCTTCTTCTCTGAAACATTCTATTGACCACTCACTCCCCCCTCCTCCTTGAAATCAACCCTGTATTTTCTGTCCCTTGAATTTTTTTTTTTTTTTTTTTTTTTTTTTTTTTTTGGTTTTTCGAGACAGGGTTTCTCTGTGGTTTTGGAGCCTGTCCTGGAACTAGCTCGTGTAGACCAGGCTGGTCTTGAACTCACAGACATCCGCCTGCCTCTGCCTCCCAACTGCTGGGATTAAAGGCATGCGCCACCACTGCCAGGCTGTCCCTTGAATTTTGATACTGTACTTTGTGCCAGATTTCTAATTCCTGAACAAACTATCTGAGGTAATGAATACACAAAGAGGAAGGCTTTATATTGGCTTTTGGTTTTAGAAACATCATCAATCAATAGTCAGTTACCTACAATGGTTTTGAACCTGTGGTGAGACAGAAAATCAGCATGAAAAGATGCTCAGCTTGTGGAGCTAGGAAAGTAGGCAGTTTCATTCAAGGACCTGTTCTAGAACCTCTTTTTGGTCCCACAATTTCCTAACAGTGGGCACAGACTGGCAACCAGTCCTTCAACACTTGAGCCTTTGGAGGACATTCAATCCCTATTACCTCATGTTAGTAAAAGAATCTGCTGGTTTTCTTTTCATGTTTGAGTTAGTTTGCTGAAAATTGTGTCTTCAATTTTCATCCATATTACAGCACAGCTTAGAATCCCCTTTCTTTATGTAGAATACTGTATTTTATGTTTTCACTTGTTAATGTGTTTATCTTGTTTTCTCTCTCTCTCTCTCTCTCTCTCTCTCTGTGTGTGTGTGTTTGTGTGTGTGTGTGTGTGTCTTGCTCTTGATACAGGGTCTCACTATGTAGTCCTGGTTCAAACTCACAGAGACCCTCTTGTCTCTGCCTCCCAAGTCCTAGAATTAAGGTGATGCCACACCACCATACTCGGCCTTTTCTCTTGTTCCCAAACATCTGCAGAGATAAGTTTCCAAGAAACTGTAAAGACTTAAACGAATACAGGATGCTGCATGACCCCTACCTCCTGGTGTCACAGCTTCTCTTTAAGGATGTATTCTCAGTGCTATAACTTAAAATGTAGCAAAGGTCAAAGAATGCAGGTGGTCATGCAGAAGGAATTACTTCAGGCACATGATGAGTGTGCTGAAACCTCTCTTCTCCTGTGTCTGTCTCCACACTCATCATTAGAATGTAAAGAAATGTTTCTTAGTTGTCTAAAGTTCTTTGTCCATAAGTGGGGTCCTGTAAGACTTCCCACTTTCATGTCTTCCCACTTTCCTTGTTGAGGTCTAGTTTAGGCACTGTGTTTTCAAGGTTCCATGAGTGATACTAATGTTGAGAGAGGGAGAAATAAACTTCTCTATGGATGAGCTCCCTCACTGATTATCCAACACCAAGTGGTCAGTCCTGAAATCAGTCAACCATGTTCACACAAGTAATACTAAATGGAATGAGCAGGAAATTATGTAATTATATTTCAACTAAATTTTTTTAAAGTATGATTACATTAATCCCATAGCCACTAAGAAATACATTCTGCCTAAGAGAGCTTGCAAGTGGGCCCTCTGCTATGACAGCCTTCTGACAAGAATGCTGTTAACCAGACACTTTGATGTCAGCCTTCTAGAATTCCAAGCAATAGACTCAGCTAAACTGTATACAGACTTCTTGCCCTGTTGGGAATGCAACTCATAGTGTGTGTGTGTGTGTGTGTGTGTGTGTGTGTATTGTCTTATACTGTTGCTCACACGATTTTTAGTAATGAGCTTCACGACATCTTAACCAGACATCCTAATTTTTCTGTCTTGTTTAACTTCTCTAAGTTTAGCACAAATCTCTGAGTTGGATCACCAAAACTACGCTAAGAGGGAGTGGTGGCACATGCTTGTAATCCCAGCACTGGGAAGATAAAGACAAGATCAGAAGCCAAGGTCACTCTTAGCTACATAAAAAGTTTGAGGTCAGACATGAATCTCTGTCTCAAGGGTAGAAACACTTTCAGTTTAATCCTGTCACTAATTTTCAGTGCCTCTGAGGTTGGAATTCAGTATCTATGCTGTGATCTTGGCTCCTAAAGCAGAGACATTTCCTAGTGAAACAGCCAGGAGTTTTAGAATGAAACTGACTTCTGTCTCCTCTATTCTTGAAATCATGTTTGTGGGCCAAACCACTGCTCAGCCGTATGCATCTTGAT
The DNA here is from genome assembly GCF_950005125.1 of Chionomys nivalis. Classification (NCBI taxonomy): domain Eukaryota; kingdom Metazoa; phylum Chordata; class Mammalia; order Rodentia; family Cricetidae; genus Chionomys; species Chionomys nivalis. Next base: position 20,006,049 of record NC_080086.1, on the reverse strand, counting down.
GTTAGTGTCTCTAAGTACCCATAGTCCTGGCCTCTGTTTAACTGAGACATAGAAAGAAAGGAGAGCATGGAGGGTGCACCTAACAGCCAAGGTCAAAGGAGAATAATCAAAGGAACCACAGGTTAGTAATTATTTGGCTACACTTGTTAGAGTGGTTGTATAACAATTCCCTGAAGCACAGGTGAAGAGGTCTGTGTATGGGTACCTCCCACTGGCCCTGGTCCCAGCTCTTTATAACATGAGTATAAGGTAATGATTCACAAGCTTAATGGGATGGGGAAATGTAGGTTGGTAATAAGAATATTTCCATCTTCCCTAGCTCCATGCCCACCCCCATCCTTATGCCATGGAGACCTTCAGTTTTCTTCTCTGACTGGTCTTTCCTTTACCATTGTTTCCCACTTAAAGGATGTGATTTTAATGTGTCACAGGGCATGACACATTAAAATAAATGAATTAGGTTTTATCTCCTTGGGGGATAGGAAAAAAATGGTACCAGTAATTCTGAAAAAGAAAAACAAGGCAGTCATTAACAGAAGCCTGTTTTGTTCAGGCCTGTTAAGAAGCTTGGGGGCAAGAAAGATGATTACAATCATGTGGTCAGAAATTGCCATGGGGAGAAAGTCAAAGTAATTGGGAAACCTGTTTATTCAGGTGAAGGCTGGTATGGGTAGACATAATGGTAGGGTTAACCATGGGAACTGTTCAAGGAAAGGAATAGTGCAATCTAGAGAGGGCTGGTAGAAAAATGGGATAGGAATGGTGGACATTAATGATCCAGCATACTGGAAAGAACCATCGCATATAAAATAGAGCTAAATTAAAAACAACTTAACTAATACCAAATGCTTGCTACCAGAGCTGTAGTATGCATCATAAACATTCATTTTTTTTTTTTAGTTTATCTTTATGAGTATTTTGCCTTTGTGTATATATACTCACTGCATACTTGCCTGGTCCCCAAGAAGGAAAGAAAGTGTCAGAGCCTTCTGGAACTGGAGCCACTCCAGTTCATGAGCTACTATGTGGGTGCTGAGAACTAAATTACTTTTTGTATCAAATCAAACTGAGTTGACAGAGAATGGAAGGCCTTGTCCATAATCCAACAGCTAACAAGGGGTTAAAGAAGCAGCTGCCTCAACCCCCTGAGCTATGCTTTTAGCCATGGTTGTTTATGCATTTTCCCAGAAGAAGAGGAAAAGGGAGGGATCCGTGGGGTTTTTCCACTACATGGTGTCTGAACAGAAATATTCTACGCAAGAGGCTTCCTTGTCCCGGATTGTCCTTTCTCTATTAAACAAAAGCAAATGCAAGTCTAATGAACAGCCATCGTGCTCCCTACTGTATGACTAGGAGCGGTAGGGCCAGGCCTAGTAAAAGGTTGTAACTAATGCCTCACTCTCCGGTCCCTACAAAAGTCCTTCCATCTCACAGAAACTTCCGTGGAAATCTGGAACACACTTTTCACTCAATAGCCTATGTTTTAAAAATAGACAAATAGACTTGGGAAGACCAACGTTGTACCAGGGAGTTCCCTTGCTGTTTGCTTTCCTTAGCTGTGAAAAGGAAACTGTTTAAATTCTACATTCCTGTATCACATAGTCACAGCTTGATCATAGGGTTTGTGAGGCTCAGAGTGTGAAGGAGCCCACCCCCGCAGCCTCTCCTCATCAGGATGCCACCCTGCAGCCCCCCCTCATTAATTAGAAAACAGTTGAGATGTGGTTTTGTTCAGTCTTTTGAAATGGACATATCACTGTAAATTAATCCTGAATATTCTTACCTAGCACTTTGCACTACCTAAGAATTCCTGCTTAAACGTCAGGCATTCATGTGATATTCACTGTTTCTATACAAGAATTTTCTTTATAACCATTTTCTATCTTTTCCATCGTGGTGCACTAATTTTTAAATATGACTTTAAGTTTTATTTTATTGTGGATAATATGTTTTTGAGATAGAGGTCTTACTGTTTCCTAGGAAAGCCTCATGTTACTGAACTAGACTCAAATGATCCCCTTGCCTCAGCCTCCTGAGTAGATGAAACCACAGATTTTACATACTGTGCCTGGTTTTCAAGTGGCAATATCACAGTACTGCTTTGAGAGGGGTGGGTATCATGAAAAACAGAAACAGAGGGGGGTTTTCTTGGAAATCACTTTTATAAACAATGCCTGTGTGTCCAGTTTGTTTAAATGGGATTGAAACTGATGTAGAGTGGGGACTGGGAAGATTGATAGCACCGGAGAGTCTAGTTTTAAAACCCATTTCCTACTCTAACGATGGGACGGCTTTCTGGCTCATTTGGAATCCCTCAGTCCTGCTGAGTGGTTGCAATAAATGACCCAGAACTAGCAGGGTTGATGATCAACATAGTGAGGGAGTTTTCAAGGATCAAGAAGGGAAATGCCAATCACACGGAGAGGGAGATTGGCAGCATGACTTTCAGACTTTAGCGGTCATCCAGGAGCCAAGTTTGTAACCAGTTCCCTGATGAACACAAGAACGCATCTGGTCACTCGCAATCTGCCTTTGACCTATTTCAAACCTAAGTTTCTCATTATGGACTGGAAAAAAGTCTAATTCAGAGGACAAATGTATCCTTCGATGCCTTTCTGTTAGGGGCAAAAGGGGAAAGATTAAATACATAGAAAGGCTTGATAACCAAAAGGAAAGGAAGAAGAAACAAATGGGGACACCATGTGAAGAAAAATAGAGAAAGCAGAGGAAACTAAAAGGGAAAAGGAGGGCGAAATCCTGGAATTTGAAGGCAAGAGGAATAGAGGGAGAGGGGTATTGATTTATTGCTGAGAAAAGTTCTCTCTTTAGGAATTCCGAACCACGAAGATCCACATGGCACTGAGCATGGATAGGATACAGCAGATGCACCCAGCATGATGCTTCTGGACCAGGTGTTCAGCCTAATGGCAGTCCGCACCCGCGTGGTGATGACCTCTGTCCTGGTTTACTTCATCCAGGTGAGTTCAGCTGTGAAAAGGTGAGAAGAACCTTTCTTTTGCTTATTTATTATTATTATTATTATGATGATGATGATGATGATGATGATGATGATGATGTATACTGACTCTGGGAGGAGATGGATGGGATAATAAACAGATGTAGTGAGGAAAGAGTATCACACATTGGTCCCTTAGTACTGAGGAGTCTTGTTTGTGTGTGTGTGTGTGTGTGTGTGTGTGTGTGTGTGAGAGAGAGAGAGAGAGAGAGAGAGAGAGAGAGAGAGAGAATGAGCAATGTCCATGGAAAGAGCAACAGAAGTTAGGACGGTCAGAGACAGTACATGCTGTTAGATCCTGCCTTAACAAAGCTGGTGAGATTCAAACTCAGGTCCTCTTGCTTAAACATCAAGCTCTTACCCATTGAACCATCTCATTAGCCCCAGAGGACTCTTTAATACTATTTTAATATTTTAAACACTTTATTTTATCCCAATGGTGAAAGCGAAGCCCGTGAGTCATCCATTCGCTGAGAAAAGGCTAGATAGATGGAGTTTCTGGACAAACACCAGAGCCATGTTCACACAGTCTAGTAGGGACAGAAACAGCGCAGAAACTAAGCTAGATCACATTCCTATGCAGGAAGCAGCCTGTCTACTTGACTTCCCACACAACTTAACTGATATATGAAAGTACATTTTTTTTCTTGTATGTTCTCTTGGCTTCCTCTTTTTCTTCTCATCGTTCCCCTTCTTTCTTTGTAACATCTTGTCCCTCTGTTGCTCTTCTTGTGTGATGAGTTACTGATATATTAAAGACTGTTTCCAAGTTTCAACTGGGCAAGGACAAGAAAGACAATCACAATGACCCAGGGGATATGTCAGGAGATTTCTAGGGTGACAAACTGAAATAGAGGGCTGTCCATCATTCCCAAAGGTGGTGATGCTCAGCCACTATCCAAACCACATATAAGATCCCTGCCCTCGCAAGGAGCTTGTGACTTGTGAGAAGTAGCCATAGGCAAATGAATGAACAATGTCACAAACTATTGCAGACCAACCCTATGGCAATGTCCTTGTCTTTACAACTAGGTCTGAGAGAGCACAGGCCTAAGAGATGATTGTCAGGCTGCTGAAGGCTGCAGACGTGACCATTTTCCTGTCTGTGATTATTTCCTTCCCACAGCTTTCTGGAGCCAGATGTGCGGAGAATTGTGTCAACGCTGAACAGTAAGTGTCTGAGAGTTCAAGCTGGAAGCAAGGAAAGACAGACAAAGCACTACCACCCAAACATAGGCTAAAACGTCAGTACATAGCTCTGACTTCCCCTTCTACTTAAGTGGGCACCACCCACCCGCACAGACGTGTATGTCATCCAAAGTGCTCAGAATAACCCAGCCAATAGCACTTTTTTGTGAGACTGTCTTCCCATCAGCGTAGCACAAGTAGTTTAGATACACGTAGTCAAGGAGACCTGCAAATGGCTTCCTTAGCTGTGCTTTCCAGTGATTCATCAGGGCAGACTGGGTTCAACAGCCAGTCACTGCCTTATCTCAGGGTGATTCCCATAGTAGCAGATCCACTTCAAATCCTTAGCTTCAAATGAGGCCAGATGTAACAATTCTTTTCATCTAAGGAAAAACACACATTTGCTGTAGAACCGTTTCCCTGAAGCCAACTCTCCCAGATGTGAAGCATAAGGATCACTGTGATGACTTGACGTGTGTATATTTGTTATTGGCTATGAGACATTTGAGGATTTGGACGTCTGCCACTATGTGGAGTCTAACACAGAAGTGAAAGGTTTGAACAAATAATGAGTGTGAGGAGCAAGATGATACACTATTCCAGGGGAAACACAAGCTGCATTTTCTATGGAACTGTGGCCAAAAATGGAATGCAAGAATAGATCTCAATACACATTTAGTAGACAGTGTTTCTTTAAATTATTATTTTAATGACAAAACTGCTCCATCTTTAAAGATACACATGGTCCTCTGACTCTCGATTTTAGTCTCTCCCACGCTGTCCTCCTTGTCATCCCTGCAGAGAAAGTTTACAACCGCCCAAGCTAGTTAGCTCTCTTTGTGTGAATCTGGCCTGTGCCTTGTCTCCCTTCCTGTTTCATCTCAGTGCATGTGCCCATCTGACCTTAGATGTGAAAGGGTAGGCCCTTCATAGGGGTAGGATGTTGCAAGAACTTGTGAAATATAAATTACAAATATGACTTCTTTCATGCCTTCAACTGACATTTTCCTGGTGTGTACATTTCATTGGCCGCACGTTTATATGAATTTAATGTTCCTGTCTGTTTTCCAAGTTACTTCTTAAAAATGTGTATGCCAAATTCTTTCTTGACAATTTCTAACAGAGCTGCTCACGGTAGCCATGTGGACATTTTCTATTCCCTTTCCTTTATGTAAGTTTAGAAAGAATTAGGTTTCATCATGCCATTTTTCAAACAAAATTTGTTATAATTTTTTCTCTTCTTTTCCTTTCTCAGCCTCCTTAATTCTTTTCATAGCCACTCTTTTTAATGCAGTATTTAGGAACCAGAAAATGATTTGCACAGCAATGCCACTTTTTTTTTTTTTTTTTTTTACAAAACTCTATTCAACTAGTTACATTGAACTTTTTAAAAAGTTTGTCTTAGCTGAGCATGGTGGCACATACTTTTAATCCCAGCAATGGGGAGGGAAAGGCAGGAGGATCTCTATGAATTCCAGGTCAGTCTGATCTACAAAGTGAGTTTCAGATCACCCAAAGCTACAAAGTGAATCATTCCGAAGAAGAAGAAGAAGAAGAAGAAGAAGAAGAAGAAGAAGAAGGAGGAGGAGGAGGAGGAGGAGGAGGAGGAGGAGGAGGAGGAGGAGGAGGAGGAGGAGGAGGAGGAAGAGGAGGAGGAGGAGGAAGAAGAAGAAGAAGAAGAAGAAGAAGAAGAAGAAGAAGAAGAAGAAGAAGAAGAAGAAGAAGAAGAAAATTGTCTTGATGTTTTTGATTATAACATAGTATTAAATGTAACAACATGATTATTTCAGATCACATTATTGGTTTTTAATATAATAAACTTCTTTCTCCACAGTTGTTTGTCCACTGACTGGGTGCATCTCTGGTATATATGGTAAGTATGAGCTATATAATACCCTCAAAGAGACTTCCTTTTTTGGGTGCATTATTTTTTTCAGTTTTTTATATGCTAACTATTAGTACAAATAAAAGTGTAGCTGTATTTCACAGTATAGTTTTCTTAGTTCATCTCTAACCTATGTCAGAATACACCATGGTTTCCTATTTCAATATACTCTCTTCATCAACATTGAGGGGTTATAGTGTCTTTCCCCCAGCATGCACTTAATAAATACTTTTGCACAGTGAAGTGAGAAGCAGCTACTTCAAACTATCTTCAGTTCTGTTTGCCCTCATGACTGCCAGTCTTGCTGAAAATTAATGACTGATATATGCAAAATGAAATCAGAAGATTAAAGCCATATAAAAGATGAATAGCAATCAAGATCATACATTAAGGGGTAGTTATGTCAGAGCCAGGAAAGAAGCCCATCACAGCTTGGACTTAACAGGTGGACTCTTGCAGGTTGCTGGTGGTAGTTGGTATATTGCTTCTCCTGTGCGGCCTGACCTCGGTATGCTTCCGCTGCTGTCTAAGCCGTCCGGAAAATGGGGAAGATGGGGCTCCACCACCCTATGAAGTGACCGTCATTGCTTTTGACCATGACAGCACTCTCCAGAGTACCATCACATGTGAGTGCACTCAACTTAGATAACCAAGAAAGGGGACTCAGGTTCAAAGAAGTACTAAAGGTATGGAGGTGTAGGGAGAACTGCCAGCTAGCATTGTGTGTTTGGGAATTCAGAGTAATTTTAATTGCCAGAAACACATTGTGTGACCTGGGCTATCACTGATGTCTGTATTCTCAAGTTTTTTGTCTGATAATAAATTGATGAACAAAGTAAAATGTTAGAGTCAAGGTTCACCTTCCTTCATTTATTGTTCCCTCCCTTCCTCCCTCTCTTGTCCTCTGCTTGCCTTCCTTCCTTCCTTCCTTCCTTCCTTCCTTCCTTCCTTCCTTCCTTCCTTCCTTCCTTCCTTCCTTCTTTCCTTCCTTCCTCTCTCTCTCCTTCTCTTCTCTTCCCTCCCTCCCTCCCTCCCTCCCTCCCTCCCTTCTCTCCCTCCCTCTGTCTCTGTCTCTCTCTCTCTCCTCTTCCTCTCTTTCTTTCCAAGTAGAGTCTCATATAACCAAGACTGACTTCTGATTCTCCTACTTTTCCCCCTCTCCTCAGGAATGTTGACATTCAAGTGTGTACCATCACCTAGCTGCATTCTCTTTCTTTGCTTTTCTTATATTTCTTTGTGAAGCTGGGAGTAGAAGCCAGGACACACAGACTGGAAAAGTATGTTACTTATGTGAACTCCCAGACTCTTAGATTGTTTTTATTTCAAGAAATACAACTGGTAAATTGACCAGGTTACCCTTGAATTCAACTGTAGGTCAGGCAGGTCTTAAGATATAATCTTCCTGACTCAGCCTCTCAAACGGTTGTGATTACAGACCACATTACTTGGTCTGTTCTTTATGAAATTATTCTTCCTTAAAAGTGAAGAGCTAAGTCAAGATAGAACGACAGAGGATAAAACACTGTGGCACTTATCGTAAAAGCAACATAACCTGTAACTCAAAATTGACAAATATGACAGGAATAAGTATTTGAAAGAGGTTTTTGTGCCCTGTGGTGGTGACTCACACCTTTAATTACAGCACTTGGGAGACCTCTGAGTTCTAGACCAACCTGGTCTACAGAACTAGTTCCAGAACAGCCAAGACTTCACAAAGAAGCCCTGTCTCAAAAAAAAAAAAAAGAAAAGAAAAAAAAAAAAAAGAAAAGGAAAGGAAAAAGAAAAAATAAACAAATTAAAAATTGAGATTGTAATATTGGGAGGCTAGTACAAAGGGATCTAAATCTGAAGGTGGAGCTGGGTGGAACTCAAGAGAATAGTGCTGCCTAGCTTGTGTGAGGGTGAGGCCTTGTTTCCTAGCATAACAAAACAGCCAAAACCTGTAAAAAGGAATGAATAATAAAAATGCAACTCAGATTATTCAGATAGTGGGAAAGCAGGCTCTCCTGCAGGGTATAAAGTTAGTCATAAAGAATCTTTCAAGGATTTTTGTAATCTTTGTCCAATGTTGTGACAATGAGTTTGGAAATAGGTTAAAGACAAAGAAAAGCTAGGTCTGATGTAAATCCCCCGTGTCTAAGGACATTACCTTTGTACGTCATCATCTCTATATAGATTGTTTTCTTCCCTCACAGCACTTCAGTCTGTGTTTGGCCCTGCAGCTCGGAGAATACTGACAGTGACTCATGCACACAGCTCCCTGGGCCAGCTGCCCCCCTCCCTTGACACACTCCCAGGCTACGAGGAAGCTCTTGGCATGAGCCGCTTCACAGTGGCAAGGTGCGGGCCGAAAGCTCCTGACTTACCCTCAGTGCCAGAGGAAAAGCAGCTGCCTCCCCCAGGGAAGAACTCTCCTCAGCTGGAACTCCCATCATACTGATGGGCACATTGATGCTATTCCTAATATCTAAGACATCCTGGAGTTGAGAAAGATCCCCAGATATATAGAATGCCTTCTTTTGTACCACCCAGAAAGGTTCAGGATACCATCTAGACATTGTTCTGTCCACAAGATAGGTTCCCACTCTTTATTTACAACAATATGTTTTTTTGAGACACAATTTTCTAATTGGAATTCTAACTCCTTATCTAGCTATGTAGATTACTACCAAAGCAGGGGAACATTAAGGTATCTTGAAATCTTTCAACTATGGCATTCATGTACAGTTCCTTTAACCAAATGATACTGCAAATTGCTCTTGTCTCTGCTTGACTGCAGTAATGCTGAAGAAAAACACAATGCAGGCACAGTCATTGATATCAGTGCACCAAACACACGCATCTTTCCTTCTAGGGAATGACCACCATTATACTGAACAACAATGGTCACCTGGACTTTGTAGATTGCAAGGCTGGGGGTGCTAATAAGAGGAGAGACTATAGAATAGCCTGTGCCACATGTCAAAACCTTTCTATCACTTTGGTCCTATACACAAGTGTGACACATGATATAGAGAACAGAAATGGTCCTAGAAACTCTTCAGAGCCTTGTCCTGCAAACATATGCATGCACACGCACATGCGCGTGTACACACACACACAGAGAGAGAGAGAGAGGCTTGCACTTCCTTTTAGACTAAGAAAAAAGCCTTGCTTTGCTTCTTTACTTCCTGTTTTAAGATTTATGTCTAGAGCGACTCCTACTGGGCATTACTGCCATCTAGTGGAGCTATAGCCAAGAATGCATTTCCTCCATTGAGTTCCTCTGCACCTCTCCAATGCTCAAAACACTTAAATGCTACCCTAAGCCTCGAACCTTCCACGGTACCACCCTGATGAGTGAATAGTGCCAAGCAATGTTGGCCACATTCTACCTTTTAAAATACTGTCATCACAATCAAAAAAGTGAGATGTACCCTGGAAAAAACTACCTAGGAAAGTTCCTGAAATCTTGGAAGATGGATTTTTCTCATCTATAAATTCGACAACATTGTGCACAACCAAGAACACAAATACCCAAGGCATGATTTGTAAAGTATGTGTGCATTAGTTACTTCTTACTATTCTTTCTGCTGTCATTTGCTCTTCAGCAGCCTGCAGTGACTCCATTGAGTTTTACGTTCTGGTTTGTCCTTTTGCTTATCTGCTATGTTATTGTAAAGTCATACCTAAAGTGATTTTATTTTATCAATAAACATGCATTATTGAGATAAACAGCCAAAAATCTAAGTTATTCTTTGTAACATGCTCTGCAGAGGGGTATTTGAAAAACCTGCCTGTTTTGTAGTGATGAGCTGGGGTTCTCTGGAGGAGAAGATCAGACCCAGGGAAGCATTGATTAGTGCTGCACCTCATTAAATACATTCTTGCAATGGTCACTGAAGCCTGGAGGGGCATCGTATATGAGTGTAACCTGTTAGTGATCGGAACTCCTCAATCACTAATCAGAGTGCCTGGGGAAGCTGTTGACATGTGTAACTTGTGAGTAGCACCAAAGGGGACCTTCTTTTACCAAAACCACCACCAAGCCACCCAGTCATCATACATTCCACAAAATATTCACTTTCTTTCCTTTTTTTTCATCTTTTCTTTTGAGATGGTACTTTCTTGTGTAATCTAGGGTAGTCTCAAAGTTCCTATGCAGGCCAATTTCCTGCTGAACTCTGCCTCTTAAGAGCCAGGATTAAGTGCTAGGATTACAGAAGTATACCACTATGTTCCACTCAATATCCTTGGTTTTTCATTTTTCAATATGATACAGATTTAAACACATTAAGAGGCTGACTGACGTTAAAATTTCTTCAGTTCATTTTTCTGTTCAACGTAAGGCATATGCCAATCACCTCAGTCATTTTCATCAGTGTTTCAAGTTCTTAATTTCTTTTAATTGGTTTCATGCCAATTTTAAAAATTTAAGTCTTGGTTCAATGAAATTACATGATTTCTTCCCAACGCTTACATTGCTGAACAATGCTGGAAAAAGATCTTACAGCCCCACTCATCAAAACAAAGTTCACAGTCTTAAATACCTCCTGGGCCATCTAGCATTAATGCCATTTTTTATGGTAACTTCTGTATTTCTCTTGATACATATTCAAATATCATTGTCTCTCGTATTTCCCATGCTCCACAATCAATCTACTAATTCTAGGCAGGCTCTTGGCTTGGTTCAGAAGGAAATAAAAACCTTTGGGTAACTTTCTATCCTGCAGCCCCATCAACATCTTTTTTTTTCATTCCCATTGATAATGTTGTGCTTTCTCCTCCATAGAAAGACTACTACTATGGTGTTTTGCATTGCAAAACAAGCAAAATACAGCAGGATCTTTCAAAACAAGAAGTGTTATTTAAGGAATACCATGCCAAGAATAGCAAAAAGCCTGCCAGGGAAGAAGAATGTGTACAACAAAAACTTTGATTCTCATCTCTCAAATTTTTTTTTAATTTTATTTTGAGAAATGGTCTCATAAAGTTGACCAGAATAACCTTGAATTTATTCTGTAGGTCAGGCAGGCTTTATACATAAGATCCTCTGGCTTCAACCTCTCAAACATCTGGGCTTACAGATCTGAGCAACCACACCCAGTTTACACTATATTATTTTATATCCTTAAATAAATTGATGATTCGTAGTTTCCTTCAGGTCTTTGGTGACTGTGATGAGACTTTCTTGAAGGCCTGAACACAAGAACCTGAGTTAAAAGGCTGAAGCTGGAGTTAATGTCAGCAGGTGATGAGAGCCTCATGAAGACATCAGAAAAGGAAGAGGCTTGTTCACTAGCCCACACTGGAAGGTGTTGCCCACATTCAAAGTGGGTCTTCCTCAGCCATACAGTCACTGTCCCACTCATTAGGCCTGTTTGAATCACCCCCCACCACAGACACAGCTCTACCCATGTCTCAATCCAGTCAAACTGGTAACTAAGACGAACCATAATAGTCTGTAAAATAGTTTGTTTTGTTTGAAACTAAAATCACCAAATCTTCAAGAGGAATAGAGTGAATTAAAACTGCTTTGTTGTGACAAAGGTGGGAATGCAGAGAAATGCAGGATTTGAGTTGTACTGGGAACAGGATCATCACATCACAGCAAGCCGATTAGTTGGAACCATGTGCAAGGTGACAATTCCCCAGCCTCACTGTCTTCCTTCATTTTGCTCTTGCTTTCTTTTTTTTTAACATAGTATTTTTATTATTATTTGGGAATTTCTCATAAAGCACTCTGATCACTCTTTCTTTCTTTCTTTCTTTCTTTTTTTTCTTTTTTTTTTTTTACTTATTTATTTATTTTTATTCTTTTTTAATTAAAATTTCCACCTGCTCCCCATTTCCCATTTCCCTCCCCTCCTCCCAAATATTGCCCTCCCCCCACTTCCCTCCCCCTATCCCCACTCCTCTTCTCCTCCCCCCACTCCATTCCCCCTCCCTCTCCATACTGAAGAGCAGTCCAAATTCCCTGCCCTGCGGGAAGACCAAGGTCCTTCTATCTACGTCCAGAAAGGTGAGCGTCCAAACAGGCTAAGCTCCCACAAAGCCAGTTCATGTATTAGGATCGAAACCTAGTGCCATTGTCCTTGGCTTCTCATCAGTCTTCATTGACCGCCATGCTCAGAGAGTCCGGAATCGACCCATGCTTATTCAGTCCCAGACCAGCTGGCCTTGGTGGGCTCCCAATAAATCAGTTCCACTGTCACAGTGGGTGGGTGCATCCCTCGTGGTCCTGATTTTTTGCTCATGTTCTCCCTCCTTCTGCTCCTCATTTGGACCTTAAGAGCTCAGACCGTTGCTCCAAATTGAGACTCTGTCTCTACCTCGATCCATCGCCAGATGAAGGTTCTAAGGTGATATGCAAGATATTCATCAGTATAGGATAGGGTCATTTCAGGTTCCCTCTCCTTAGTTGCCCAAGGTACCAGCTGGGGACATATTCCTGGACACCTGCGAACCCCTCAAGAGTCAAGTCTCTTGCCAACCCTAAGATGGCTCCCTTAGATAGGATATATACTTCGCTGCTCCCGTATCCATCCTTCCTATATCCCAACCATCCCAATCCTCCGAGCTCCTCCCATCCTCCCCTTCTCATATTTCTCATCCCATTTCCCCTTTGCCCCATGCCACCTCACCCGCAAGTTCCCAGTTTTTGCCCTGGAATCTTGTCTACTTCCCCCTCTCCATGCGGATGACTATATGATTTTCTTTGGGTTCACTTTCTTATTTAGCTTCTATAGGATCACACATTATATGCTTAATGTCTTTTATTTTATGGCTAGAAACCGATTATGAGTGAGTACATCCCATGTTCCTCTTTTTGAGTCTGGGATACCTCACTCAGGATAGTGTTTTCTATTTCCATCCATTTGCACGCTTTCTTTCTTTCTTTCTTTCTTTCTTTCTTTCTTTCTTTCTTTCTTTCTTTGTTTTTTGTTTGTTTTTGCTTTTCAAGACAGGGTTTCTCTGTAGCTTTGGAGCCTCTCCTGGAACTAGCTATTTTTTTTTTTTGATTTTTCGAGACAGGGTTTCTCCGTAGCTTTTGGTTCCTGTCCTGGAACTAGCTCTTGTAGACCAGGCTGGCCTCAAACTCACAGAGATCCGCCTGCCTCTGCCTCCCGAGTGCTGGGATTAAAGGCGTGTGCCACCACCACCCAGCCACATTTGCTTTCTTTGCAGCTTCTTCCATGTAGGGTATTTATGTCATAGTGAAAGGGAGGCAGGAAGCATTGAATTGTAGAAGAGAAAGGGCATATTTTGTGGATTAGTGCTAAGCAATTTGAACATTGAAATTTTTCTTTTCTTTTTAATTTGTTTTTTGTTTGTTTTTTGTTTTTCGAAGCAGGGTTTCTCTCTATAGTTTTGGAGCAAGTCCTAGAACTCACTCTGTAGAGTGGGCTGGCCTTGAACTCACAGAGATTTGCCTGGCTCTGCCTCACGAGTGCTGGGATTAAAGGCGTGTGCCACTATTGACCTGCTGGACTTGAACTTGATGTTAATGAGGAACTAGTTAATATCTTTTTGTCAGGGGAGCTCCATGACATGATCACCGTTTTACAAAGAAACTGTAATGCACCTTTGAATCCTTGCGTGAAGTTTGAGGAAAGAGGATTTTCATTCTATCAGGCAGCATAAAATCCAAGATAAAAATGATGAGAGGGTGAAAAAGAATATGGGGTGTGTGTAAAATGATGGTAATTATCTCTCTTTTTTAACTACATTCTTAGCCATGCTCAAGATGTAATCCATCAGGAAACAAAGACATTGGCTGATTGTTCTCAGACTGCCCTCTAATTTGAATCAGTGAAGATTCACTGGCTTTGCTTTCCCAACCCACACAAACACATCCCAGATTTACTCTGCATCCTCTACTGCTCACTCTGGAGTTTCTTGAGGTGACCACAGTGATTTTTCTTCCTTTCACATTGATCCAAATTACAGCTCCTCCAAACGGTCTGAACTGAATCTAGTGTGATGCTTGATTGTGAAAGAGAGTCCCTATCTACACAGTCGGACAAAGTGACCTGACAGTGCAAGGCTCCTCTTGTTACTAGAGTCATCAGTAGGTGAGAACCCAGGCTCTGAAGGCTATAATATTTGCCATTCATAAGCCAATTCCCACCCCAAGTCCACCTTCCAGGTACTAACATGTGGTTTAGGTTTAAATAAAGGGCCAGAGGTATTCAATTTGGAACCTAAGTAATCAGGGCCTACTTTAGTTGTTGTTGTTTTTTCTTTGTTTGTTTGTTTTTGTTTTTTTGTTTGTTTGTTTTTTCGAGACAGGGTTTCTCTGTAGTTTTGGTGCCCGTCCCGGAACTAGCTCTTGTAGACCAGGCTGGCCTAGAACTCCCAGAGATCCGCCTGCCTCCGCCTCCCGAGTGCTGGGATTAAAGGCGTGCGCCACCACCACCAGGCAATTGCCTACCTTTAATAACCAGATTCCTGTCTTTCCTATGTGGTGGTCTGGTATGTTTTCAGAAGACCAGTTCCCCTTCTGGCTGGAGCTAGGCTTCTTTAACCTTTTCCTCTCCCATAATGAGGTTCCAGGAAACTGTCCAATTTTGGGGGGTACATGGTCAATAGTTTGGCTATCAAAGAGGAGTACACAGTGCTTGCTTAGAATAGCTTAATTCCTACAAGGAGGTTTGCATTTATGTATCGGGATTCCTAAAACAAGTATATAATCTTTCCCATGAGGACAACAGACTATGCTTTGTGAAGAGTGAGAGTAGGAGAGGTGAATTGGGCTGTAGGGAGTAGCTCTCTATGGAGAGGGAGCAAACAGAACCACAAGTTACTCTGCTGTGGCCTGCTGCTGGCCCAGATCTAGGCTAGGAACTGTACTGTTGATTTTTACTTAGTTTATCATATGCGTGTGGCTGGCTCTATGGTCTTTATTAGAGGATCAACTTCATTGATACAACAGTTGTAGATCAGACTTTGAAAAGAGAGCAAACAATGCATTGTTTAGCAAAGTCTGGAGATCATGAGTTTTGCTTTACCATTCTTTGGTTAAAATACAATCAGTTAGAAGGTAATAAAAAAGCCAGAATAGGGAATCTGTCCTTGAGCAAACAGAATGGGAAAATAGCTTCATTGACTTATGGGTTGTTCCTGAAGTATCAAGTGTTAACTCTGAAAAATATTTGACTTGCTCTGTCTGAGTAATGTTGGCCACCATCCTTCCATTGGCATACACACCTTAGACAACCCAGAATTACACCACTTCCTACCCCAGAATTCCTCACAATTTTAAAGTTTGGAAAGAGTACCAGGAAATGAGTATCTGAATTTCAAAATGAGAAGTAATAAAAATTTAAATACCAAATGGGCAATAGAAGGACAGTTTCTGTGACAAGTAAAGGCTAAAAGAAAATTAATAATAATAAATAGATAACAGAAAGAAAATCTGAATTACAGAAAATAATAAAAATTCTGAGAATGATGTAAGTAGAATGAATCCTGGAAGAGAAGCTGGAAATGTTTTAAGATATTAAATATAGCCATAAATTAATGGCCTTTCTCTACATTTTAGTTTCTGGGTGTTAACCTTTGAATGTGAATACTGTCCCTATTCCTTCCTGCTTAATGGCTCTGGCATTCCAGGAATCCAGACTTCTCAGGATTTTCACTTTACACACAAAGTATCTCAACCAGAGTCTTCCTTACACTTGACTGCTGGTCCTCTCTCCATAATGACTGTGTAAGTAGTAAAGCTGAATTATCCTTTCCTCCAGACAGCAATAAATAATACAGGTCCAATTTGAAGGACACAAATTTTATATCAAGACAAATAATTTCAGCCGGGCGGTGGTGGCGCACGCCTTTAACCCCAGCACTTGGGAGGCAGAGGCAGGCGGATCTCTGGGAGTTCGAGACCAGCCTGGTCTACATGAGCTAGTTCCAGGACAGGCTCCAAAACCACAGAGAAATCCTGTCTTGAAAAAAACCAAAAAGAAAAAAAAAAGACAAATAATTTCTATCAGAACAGTCTAGTGGAGAGCAGAGAAATATCGTCAGTGGTTAAAATTCTGAAACCAGGTTCTGAGTGTTAAAATTCAGACTCTATCCTTTAATCTCAGTCCCAGTGTTGGGATAGACACTTGATCATTCGAGGCTCTCATTACTTCATTGATGATTAAATAGTGACACAAGGCGTATGCCTGCATCTCGTTACCACAGGAACATAAATCAAATCAAATTTACAGTAGTGCATGAGTATTAACATATCCATAATTAGTCACTGTGTTATCTTATAGACACCTCCTCCATTGGCTTACATTTTATTTCCTTTATCTGATGACTTCTTCTTTCTTGATTGGTTTCTGTACACTGGCACCATTTCCTGAAAATGTGTACATGAGAAATAAATGCTTGTATTGTCCCCCACATCACCAGTGTCCTGACCTACATCCACCCTTAAAGACTAGTTTGGCTTGATGCAAAATTCTAGGAATAAAATGGTTTCCTTTAGATTTTAAAGGTACAGTAAGATTTAGATGAATTATGGACTCTACCATTTGCTTTGCTCTGTCTAAGACACTTTCTGTTTTTTTGTTTTGTTTTGTTTTTGTTTTTGTTTTTTTTTTTTTTTTTTTGCTTTTCGAGACAGGGTTTCTCTGTGGTTTTGGAACCTGTCCTGGAACTAGCTCTTGTAGACCAGGCTGGTCTTGAACTCACAGAGATCTGCCTGCCTCTGCCTCCCAAGTGCTGGGATTAAAGGCGTGCGCCACCACCGCCCGGCACTAAGACACTTTCTATGTGATATGAGAGTTGGTGCTAATAGCTTTCTGTGGCTTGGAAGTTTCATAGCATAAACCCTTGACCAAACTCTCTGATTCCCAGACATGTGTAGCACCCATTCTTTGTGTTACCCTTATAGCTTATAGCTTTCTGTGCTTATAGCTTTCTGTGGCTTGGAAGTTTCATAGCATAAACCCTTGACCAAACTCTCTGATTCCCAGACATGTGTAATACCCATTCTTTGTGTTACCCTCTTGGTATAGTTCGTGCGCCACTGTACAGTACGCAAGCCAGGCAAGGGCCTGGTGATTGAAAGAATACACAAGAGACCTGGGTCATTCAAAAGGAGATCAGGTGAACACAGTTTATTCAACCTTGGGGAAATCCTTAAATACCTAGCTGCAGCACAAGGAATCCCCTCCCCCCCCCAGGCAGGTGGAAAATTGCCACATCCAAGATGGAGTAAACAATGCCCTACAGCTAATCACCAGGCGGGGCAGAGGGAGCACAAGAACAAACAGGATGTTTTAGCTGGCTGAGCAGAAATTGTCCTCAAGATGAACCCCAGGAGCAGGGGTAGACCCAGACCCTACAGACTTGAGGCAAGGAAGGGGTGGTGGAGCAGGAAGGGAGATCTTGTCATCTTGATGGTGGAGAGGGACTCTCAGTAGAATACTTGTCTTTTTCCTTGGACGGGGGAAGGCTGCTGCCTCAGCCACAACTGTGTTTCTCTTTTCTTGTACCCCAGCACTTTTCAACAGAAGAGCACCAAATGGCAACTCCCCAAATAGTTTAAAAGAACCCCCAAAATACTCAAAAGGATCGAAAGGGAAGCAGGGAAGCAAAGCCTGGAGTGCTCCTTGAAGTGCCTGAAGTGATCAAGGTGGGACTACCAAGGATCACACTTGGCTGAAAATCCTAAACACAGTCCCAAGTTGCTTTTTAGTTTCACCAAATGGAGATAAAAAGTAGTGGAAGCTGACTTGGAAGATGAAAATGGTTCTGGAGGGAATTACTCCAACAACTGCTGAGAACGAACGAGTCCATCTTTCTTCTCTACCTGGAGTCAGCTCATTTTGAGTGACAGTTAACCCAAAATTGTGTCTTGTTCCTTCAAACATGGAGTCATAGCCTCTGTCCCAATTTTGGTCTGGCCACCCATCCTCAAAATTCAATAAAGAGAGTCAAATTAGTACTGGAAATCAGAGAAAGGAGACATTGGGAAGAGGGACAAAGAGCTCCAATGAATCCCTCAAGTTCGCATTCAGGATCAAAGTACAAACAGAGGGCCAAGATATGTATATCTAATGGACCCCAGTTGAAGTGTGGTCCCTCACACCACCACCGTTATCTGGTTTCAGTCTCATCCTGGAAGGTCACGCGACAAGTTGCTAGAACTGTTTGAAATCTCTCTGCCTTACAAATTCCTCTTCTAGTTGGTGGCTTTTCTTGCACTCAGCATGAGTTTCCTGGGCAAACCTCCATTTTGAGAATTCATTATTTCAATAGTCTCATAGATTGAGAAGCATGTCTCTCTTCATTTCTGCCAGGAGCTTTCCAGTGTGTTCTCAGGTGATCTCTGGTTGCTCTGAGGAGATGAAGGCAGAGGGGTGCTGCCTCCTGGGGTATTCAAACCATTAAAGGAAGAGAATGAAAAAAAAAAAAAAAGCCGGGCGGTGGTGGCGCATGCCTTTAATCCCAGCACTTGGGAGGCAGAGGCAGGTGGATCTCTGTGAGTTCGAGACCAGCCTGGTCTACAGAGCTAGTTCCAGGACAGGCTCCAAAACCACAGAGAAACCCTGTCTCGAAAAACCAAAAAAAAAAAAAAAAAAAAAAAAAAAAAAGGAAGAGAATGTTGGTTTGGTTAGTCAGGGTACCAGTCTGGTCTGACTGAGACTTTTACTATGACTGGAGATTGTCTAAACCTGTGAGGGACAGCTTTTCCAAAAGGGGTGCTACCTGAAACCAGGACCCTGAATGCTGTTAAGACTCTCTCAAACTATCTGTCTACCTTATCTGAGTGTCAAGTTTGTCTTTCTTATCTAGTGTCTACCTGAGACTACCTGAATGTTGGCCATTTGGTATCATCCCTCCAAATCCATTTACTGATTAATTCCCCGACCTGACCCCATTCCTGCCATTCACCAAAATAATGGTACTGAGAGGTGAGGCCTTCGGGAGATGATCGAGTCATGAGGGCAAAGACCTTATAATAGGGATTGGTGCCCTTGTGAAAGAGGCCTCACAGAAACCTCAGCCTTTCTTTGCGCCCCACCTCCTAAATTTCAGGATGTTCTTCAGCTTTTGAAGACAACATTACCAGTGTGAACTAAGTACACAGGGACCTGTGAGGATAGGCAATCTTGGAGAAAATTCTGAAGTTTGTTGTGGAAGAGCAGAGAATTGAACTTCTAAGGACTTAGACTTTCTTCATAAGACTGCAGGCTGATAGCTGGATAAGGCAAAACGTGTAACACAGGGAAAACTCATCTTTAACACACGTATTTTGGCATTTGAGTCTGTCTTTGCACCACCCACAAGTGATGAAAACAAGATTGAAAGCCATTAGGAGTGAGTGTGGGTGACAATCATGACTTTAAAGCAGGTCCGTGAGTTGTTAATATCTCCGCTCTACTGGGATACTTTCCTGAATCTAAGCAGAACCCTGTGTAAAACGAGAAAGCCATTACCTCATGGTGCTAAACACATCAGGGAGATAACAGAAAGCTCACTGTGCCTAGGAAGGAGACATTAGGGGCAAGAAAGGTTCCTGGCATGGAAATCAACAAGTCTCAGCCATATGATCTTCAGCATTTGATTTGTAGGTAACCATTTGCTTAAAACTTAAAGAAATAAAGCTTCTTTTTAAAAGTCTTTGACAAGTACATTTTCTGATGATTGGCATTAACTTATGTCTAGTTACATCTAGGTTCTACTTTTTTTTTTTTTTTTTTTTTGATTTTTTGAGACAGGGTTTCTCTGTGGTTTTGGAGCCTGTCCTGGAACTAGCTCTTATAGACCAGGCTGGTCTTGAACTCACAGAGATCCGCCTGCCTCTGCCTCCCGAGTGCTGGGATTAAAGGCATGCACCACCACCACCCGGCTACATCTAGGTTCTAATTTTGTTTTTTATTCGTAGGCATATATGATAATAGAAATGATCATAAATGAAGAAATAAAGCTTAACTTTATATTCAGCTTCAAGTTGCAATGTGTGACTGAGAAGGATTATGAAATGCATTCGATGAGAGGCATACAACTCTGGGTATGAACTCTGTGCACTGTCAACTAATTGTGGAGGTACCAGCAATGTTTAAGATGTAGCATGATGAACCACATGTTCACATTCAGCGGTGAAATCCAATTTACTTTTAAATAGAAAGAAAACAATTGGAGCAGTGGGCACGATGGTATTGCTTGTCTGAAATCCTCTACATGACTGAATATGCATAAAAAAGTTAAAAAAGTTTCAATCTCATAAATATAAAAGCCAGAACAGTACAAGAAGCCTTTGGAGTGGCTACCTGAGAAAAATGTGGTCTTTTTAACCCCATGTTTTGTCTGGCTGAAGAAAGGATTTTTAAACAATTTTTATCTGTTTAATTGTTAATTTTTTAATGTATGTCTATACAACATTTTAAAGAGTCTTCTGAGAATAAATAGTAAAATTGTAGAAATAGATACATTTTGTTTTTCTCAAGTGATTTTTGTTGTATTTGTGTGGGTGCTCTGCCTACTTGAATGTATATGCACCATGAGCATGCAGTGCACAGCAGATGCCAGAAAAGGGCATAAGATCCCTGGAACTAGAGTTACAGAGAGTCTTGAGCTGTCTTGGGGTTGCTGGAAATCAAACCCTGGTCCTGTACAAGACCAGCCAGTGATCTTAACCACTGAGCCATCTCTCCTGCTCCCAATGTATTTTGTATTCTAATGTAAACTACTAACATTCAGAAAACCCTTAGATGATTAACCAATACTTAGCCTTTTATTTTTCATACACTGCAGACATTGTCACTAGACCGAAGAAACTGCCCTTCAATTAATTGAGATTGTACATCTATTAAAAAACAGTGAAGGTCACTCAGAAAATGACAATATTACTATTTTAATCCCTAGGCTCATCTCAACTGGTTGGAAAGTTTTCTTCTGAAAGACTTAATTGTATTTGAGTCAAACATAAAATGATTAACTGGGTATTAAACTATTTTCAATTGGAAAAACACCTGAAAATTATTAATATAAACATAACAATGTGGTGCATTAACTCATCGGTCTTTATATGTAGTGACAATTCAAAAGATTCCTGGGAGAAAAACCAGAAGTGGGCTATGCATTTCATTTTCTTGATTGGGTAGTTAAATTTAGCTCAATTTATTTTGTGGGCTTTTGAAGGCCAAGTCACTGAGAGTAATTTGAAAGGGGGAAAAAAGTCAGGCCACCAGTGCTGCTTGCCTGGTACCATTTAGAAGTCATTTTATTTGAACAACACAAAGCATCCCTGACCTCTTTCTTTACCATTTCTAATGCTCCCCAAATATACGTTTGGAGAGTCACTACCAGTAGGATCAGAAGGCTGACCCAGCATCCAAAGATTCCTGGTGTGCCAGAGGGGCCTGGGCAGTCTGATCCTCTCTGTAAGCCTCAGGGTCTTCCACTAGAGATTTTGGTTCCCATGAGCTCTTTCCATTAGGACAACTGTCCTGCAGTTTATACTCCCTCCCCCCAGGAAACTACTGTTGGGGAGACCACAGTCACCTAAACTGCTTGACCTCTGTATTTTCAAGAACCCAGGACCAGACTTATGGGTGAACAGGATAAAGTGAATGGATTCAGCTCTCCTTTGAACGTGCATGAAGCCCGGTGCTCGTCGCGGCGTAGCTTGTAACCTTGATGACATCATGCGCTTCACCCTGATGGGTTCTTCAAATCCCTGAGTCACGCTCTGTTTATGTTGTCTCAGTACCAGTTCCAGCACAGATACAAACGAAAGGACGCCAGAGTGAAGAGGAGGAGCTGGGGTGGTGAACCCAGGCCAGCCACGGGTGCCAGGCAAAGGTCAAAATGCAAGCACAGGACGTTTCTTTCTGGGCTACAGATCTCGTGACGCCTGGCGCTTTTGCTCCACCAGACTACTGATACCTCATTGCTCTGGAAACAGCTGGATTTTCTTCCTGTGTGTTTGTTTTGGGCACCAAGCAAGAAACATGAAGGGGAGGGATGAAGACATTTGTTAGAGAATTCTTTGGGTTAAAAAATATTTTCTATATAAAATAAGAAAAATAAAAACAGGAAATGTATTTTTGATTTTTGTTAGAGTGATTTAGAAAAATTTAGGCGTGAAAGACACACATACAAATAATCAAGGTTTCTGTCCACCCCTATCGAGCAAATCCTTTGCGCCGGGGGCGGGATAGAGGCGGGGCTCCGTGATGTCACAACACCGCCCTGGTGTTTTTGTGTTCCCAGATCTTGGAAAAGCCTCTCAATTTCTTTACCTGGTGGTCCTTTACCTTCCTCCCGGGAGATATCCAGACGTTTAGTCACGTAGTGCGGCGACGGGCGCGTGGTTGCTGACGCGTGTGGAGCGATTGTGATAAGGTTGACATTGACCAGGGGTGGCCAGACGCGAGACACAGTCACCGGCGCGCGGAGCAGGCCCCGTCCGGGGAGCCCCCAAACCTGCGTTCCATCATGAAGTTCCAGTATAAGGAAGACCATCCCTTCGAGTATCGGAAAAAGGAAGGTGAAAAGATTAGGAAGAAATAC
Source organism: Chionomys nivalis (assembly GCF_950005125.1). Lineage (NCBI taxonomy): Eukaryota > Metazoa > Chordata > Mammalia > Rodentia > Cricetidae > Chionomys > Chionomys nivalis. Next base: position 19,983,460 of record NC_080086.1, on the reverse strand, counting down.
CCGGATCGGGTGCCGGTGAGTGGGGGCGGGTAGGGGCGGGCGAGCTGGGGAATTGGGGAGCTGGTTGCTTGGGAGCTGTAGGTTAGCCGGGCGCTGGCCTGTGACAGAAGGGTAGCCTGGTACTAGCGGGTGGCCCTGGCACAGGAGGGTCCCCGGAATTACATAATCAATCCTAAGAGGCCTATGCACACCTTTGGCATCTCAAAAGCGCAACCTGCGAGTGGGTGACTCAGCAGAATTCAGCTCTCTTGGAGGTGGGGAATGTGCAGGTGGCGCGGCCTCTGTGTGCGGGAGTCACTGCTTGGGGGCCTCAGATTGGATGGGTTTGTAGAGAACATGCGCAACCCTGGAGTGTCAGGTGCGGTGAACCTTGTGCCCATCCATGTCTGCCTTTCGTGGTTCTCCATGAATCCGAGTTTCATCCTCATTTCCTTGAGCGTAGGAGGTAAAACTTGAGAAGTCAGTAGATTCTGCCCTGCCTTTTCCTAGAATTAGGAGGCGGGGAGCTCCCACCAGGCGGGCCTTGCAAACAAGGTCACGCTCTCTGCGCCACAGTCAGCTTGCCTCATCATCATTGCTGTCTTCCTGGCCACGCGATGCTAAAGAAGGTCTTGCCTTGGACTGCTGATGGGTTGGGTCCTTGGGCCTCAAGAGCAAGGACTGAGAACCATTTCCGCCACGACTTATACCTCGATTTAAACAGCCAAAACCTAGTTCACGCAGTAAGGAGAAAAATATTAAGGGAGCCCTCAGCATCCGGGTGTTTTTCCCTTTACTCCCTCCCCCGCCCACTTGCCTGCTTTTGAAGGCTGCGCAGCAGAATTGGAAGCCGAGGGCGACATTACTGTTAGATATGGTGGATGGAGGAGCAGGGGACTTTAAAATCGTTCTCTATTTTTGCAAAGGCAATGATGTTAGAATTGCATCGCTCATAACTTTATTTTTTTATTTTTTTGGATTTTTGAGACAGGGTTTCTCTGTGGCTTTGGAACCTGTCCTGGAACTAGTTCTGTAGACCAGGCTGGTCTCGAACTCACAGAGATCTGCCTGCCTCTGCCTCCCGAGTGCTGGGATTAAAGGCGTGCACCACCATCGCCCGGCCTCTCGTAACTTTAAAGGGTAAAAGAGCTGGATTTGCCTATTAATTTTTCTTGATGCATAAGTACTTTTGGGGCGTTTCTTGCTCAGTCCGACTCAGCTATGGCGACTAGAAGAAACGTAGGCCCAACTGGAAAAAAGCCCTCAACCCCATTTCCTGTTAGGAAGGGGGGAAGTTAAATATTTCACCATTCTCCAGGAATTGCACACAACGGTCTTAAGGGAAAAGCTGGAAACACACTAGCCCTGTCTCCGTAGTACGCAGCCCTTCACATCTTATTTCTGTGGAAGACTGCTTTCCAATTTTCTCTGAATTCGTCAGCCCCACCCCCTTTGAATTTTAAAATGACACGTGGACCACATAGCAGGCAGCACTCTGAATGCCTTGTCTGCATATTCACTGGCTCACCTCACACAACTAAAATCCCTGTTCTACAGATGTAGCCTGAAGCACAGGGAAGTGAAGTCACCACCCAGAGGTGTGACATTCCTGGTCCTTGACCTTCAGGTTGCCGCCTTTTCTTCCCAGTTCGAGTTACCAGAATTGAGTGTCTTCTACCTCACGTGGTTGACCCCTGGAAGTAGGTTAAGTCTTGCTGCCATCTGGAGTTCAGCTGGTAGACCAGTGAATGTCTTAAGCGAATGTCTACGCCCCATTATTCAGAACTTTAACAGAAATACAGGCTGTGAAGTGTACCCGTCTCCAAATTCATTTGAAGCTCCTCTATTTCCTCTAACCAGGAGCCTTTCTCATTCGGTTGGTTACAGCACTCACCCAGAATATTTTAGTTCCTTATTCTCCTGCTTATGACTTGATGTTGAATGTTTTATTTCAGTGATAATTTATAAGCCAAGAAAAGGTCAATCAGATCTCATGGATCCTCAACCTGAGAGATTCTCAACCTATGGCTCTGAAATTGGTTGTGACAGAAGAACTCTGCTAAATGCCAGAGATTTGGTTTAGGGTGGAGGAGGCGCAGCACTGGGGATGGAGCCCTTTGCTTGGTGGCCTATCACTGGGTATACCCTTCGCCTCAGAGATGTGGGTTTTAGTTTTGTTTTTTTGTTTTGGTTTTTTGAGACAGGGTTTCTCTGTGGCTTTGGAGCCTGTCGTGGAACTAGCTCTGTAGACCAGGCTGGTCTCGAACTCACAGAGATCCGCCTGCCTCCCGAGTGCTGGGATTAAAGGCATGCGCCACCATCGCCCGGCTAAGAGATGTGGTTTTGTTTCAGGGTTGTAACCAGAGTTCCTGTACCTTGGGCACAGAACTCAATCTTACTATGTTCAGGTGTTTACGAAAAGCCATTAAGTTTCTAAGGCAGTCTGACTCACAACTTAAGCTTGGCCTCAGAAGACGTGGGCCTTGGGAGAGGGGGTCATGGGATCTCAAAATAACAGAGTGCTAGGGACCTGCAATAGCAGGAACTGCTGGACACAGTATTTTTAAACATTTGTAAACAACCTGTGGTAGAGCACCTGCCACAGATGAAAAAAACAGTTTTCCTCTCTTGGTGGGAGCTGCCAGGTTTCAGAGTCCCTGTGGTAAATACCAGGGCTCCCCCTGCTTTCTGTGCTCTGTCTTATGTAGCCTGCCTTCTTTCCTTCCTTGTGTTTGGTCCATTTCTAGTCTCCTTGCCAAGCTCTTTTCTATTTAATTTGAAGCTTGAAGCTTTGGATTCACCTGTCTACCCAGGCATTTACATGTACTTACTTGTCTCGTCTTTTCTGGGGTGGGGGTACAGCTTGTGCAGAAGCCTAGAGGGGTCACAGATATCCTGAAGGTCACACAGCATTTAGGGATACTCGTCCAATGTCTATTTCTGCTTCTTGGCTTTTTGGTATTTCCTATTTCTCACATTTAAGATGAGTTTTTCAAAATAAAAAAATCCAGTGTTAATATTCTTGCAATATATTTTCTGTTTTCTAAGTAAATACATAACCATCTAAGATTTTATGTGTCTTTTTCTTCATTACAAAATGCATAATCTTTAAAAATGTTATAAAAATATTTAATGTAGATATTGAAAAATCCCTTAAACTCCTAACATAGTTAATAACGCTGAATTGTACAGTGCAATGCCCTCATAAAGTGTCCCACATTATTAAAAAAATTCATAGTACTTTTCACTTAGCAGTGAACATTTTTTTGCAAAGATTAAAACCTGAGACAAGTTGCCTGTGTGTGTTAGCTATCACTGTAGCAATGTCGGAGACAGTCAACTTCTAGAAGGTAAGAAGGCAACTGGTTTCAGAGTCTGTCTGTGCTCACTTGGCCCCGTTCTTTGGGCCGGTGGTGAGTCAGCCTATCATGGTGGAAGCACAGAGGACTCAATAACCTAAACCTCCCATGAGGTCCCACCCCTCAAAATTTCCACTACTTGTGCACAGCCAAGGAAGGAGCACTTCTTTAACACGGGGCCTTTGGCAGGCAGTGAAGATCGAAGCTGTAATCTTGTGTGTCTATAAAATGCGTTTCCCCCCTCTGTGTGCGTGTGTGTAAGGGTGTGCACACGTGAGGGGGCATGTGCATGATTGTATGCAGATATGCGTGCGTGTGGAGGAGGCCAGAGGTTGATGTCTCATACAGTTCTTGGTTGCTCTTCACTTTACTCACTCTGAACCCAAGCCTCCCACTTCAGCCAGACAGGTTGGCCCAGGATCTCCATCTCTGCCTTCCCAGCACTGGGATTGGCAGTGGCCCCTGCAGATCCTCCTGGCATTCACAGGGACTTGAGGGATCTGAAATCAGTCATCAGATATACTGCTTTTATCACCATGTCATCTCCCCAGTCCATAAGTGGTATTTTAGGGGGAAAAAAGCAAAACCAAAAAGCAAATAGATCATTAGACTATCCTAGAAACAGAGAACAACTGTTTGATTCTTTAATAAAATGCCATAAGGTAAATGTCTTTTACTGTTCTTTATAAATAATTTGTAGTTGTGTAAGGTCAAGGAACATTGGAAGCAAGGACTGAAAAAATTACACTGAGCCTAGATAGTGTGGACAAATTTAAGGTGTGGAAAGAAAAAGACAATAACTAGGTTCTGCAGTTCTAATCCCTTCTCCTGTTCTCCTTTTAGGTCATCGTGGAAAAGGCTCCCAAAGCCAGGGTCCCTGATCTGGATAAGAGGAAGTACCTTGTGCCCTCTGACCTCACCGGTAATAGTTTTTCCCTTTTCTGACCTTCCATTCCAGGCAAAGCTTTCTTGATCTTTATTTCAAGTCCAAGTTAGTTTATTTTAAGTCCAAGTTATTGACCAAAAGAGTTGGGACCATTCTTCAGGGAGCGGACCTGTGCAGACAAGCACACTCTGTTCTTCTGTTTCTAGCTGTTTGGCATTTCCCAATGCCTTACTCACGTGTCTTATTCCTGAAGACACAGCAAAGGAATACTGTGGAGTAAAGGAGCAAGTCTGTAATTTACATAACATTAAACATCAGCGTGATCCTGAGGTCGATTTGTTCCAAAGCCAGCCCAGTGTCTTGGATGGGTCACATTTTAGAGATTCCTATCTAAATGCTTTATCTCTTAAATGTAGGTCTGTTTGTGAGATAAAAAACTGCAGACCCTAGCATATCTTCTATTTTGAATTACAGGTATTTAGACTTTACCTTGTTCTTAATGAAATACCTGGTGCTTTCAGGATTCTTTTGCCCTGGACTTCATGCATTTGTCCAATAGCCTTCCGGAAACTTTACATTGTTTTCAGGAAAAGGCTAACCATTGGATACACTCATCACCCTGACACTTGCCTCATCGTGCTGGGATATCCAGAGTCCAGGGACCTCTTTGTATTGTTAGCTCTCAGGGTGGGAATGGAACTAGAAAGGCATCAGGGGTCCATGTTAGACAGGAATGCTTCAGTCTGCATTATACTCCCTCACAGCCGTCATTAGGCTGGGCTGGTATGCTGACTGTGTCTGAGGCTGAATGAGGGGGAAGGGAAGCCGTCCCACTGGTGTTTCAGGGGGTGTACAAGCCTCAGTTTCTATTTCGCCACTAAGGATCTTAGATAGTATTTGGGTCTGAAAAGCTTGTATTTAGCCTAAAGGGGGATAGATACAGTAGATTTTGGTTTTCATGATTTTCTCTTTGCTTAGTCCTTTTTCTTTTTTTGCCCTGCTCTCTGTTTCCTTCATGTAGTTGGCCAGTTCTACTTCTTAATCCGGAAGAGGATCCACCTGAGACCTGAGGACGCCTTATTCTTCTTTGTCAACAACACTATCCCTCCCACGAGTGCTACCATGGGCCAGCTGTATGAGGTAATGGTTTTGGTCACAATACCGAGCAGCCCGGCCTCCCCTAGCTCTGGTTCCAGGGTTTGTTAACACACCTGGGAAGTAGGACAAGAGGTGTTTTTAATGGGGATCCTCTTACACACAGCAGTGTGAAGCTGAGAGATTAGATACCCCTTCCTTGTCCTTTCAGGATGGAGCACCTTCTCGGTTTAATCTTTTGAAATCTCCTTTCAATCTGGTCTGACTAGAGTGCTTTATTGCTGGCTTGAGCAGTTCCTGGTAGCAAGGGCTTCCTGGGAGGTCCCCGTTCTATATGTGGAAGCACAATTTGTTAGTGAACTGTGCACTCCACCTGTTTGTCGGTCATCCCCATCTAGCGGTAGACTTGAGAAAGGAAACACCAGCTACATTTGACCCCTTTTCAGTCTGAACCGGGAGCTCTGCCATCACAGTTCACACGTAAACTCTGCAGATCTGGTTTATGTCAACCACATCCAGATGCTCTTCTTTGTAGAACAAACTTAAGACCACAAAGAGTTCCCATTGTCTGAGTACATACAGTGAATAAGTTAAAGTATAAAGTTAAGGGAGAATTTGAGTGGGGAGAAGCTGTAGTTAGGACTTCATATATAAATGATGTGATCTAAGATTGCAACTGTACTTCTTGAACACTGTCACACAAGGTGCTGCCTTTCCATTGTGCCCCATTCGTTAGTCAACGTGCACATCCAGGAGCCTCTGGTCTAGCCTGTATTCCACAACATTTATTCCCCATGACTGTGCATGTCAGTTTGTATTTTGTGATATCTATGCTCTCCTTGCTAGAGTGAAGGGGTTTTATTTATTTGCTTCTTTTTTTTTTTTTTTGTCATTTTTTTTCTTGCATGTGTGCACAAAGGTGGAAGTTGGAGGATAATTTAGGGTGTCATCCTCAAGAACACTCTGTGTCCCATTTGAGACAAGGTCTCATGGGCTTATAGCACACCAAGTATGCTGGCCTGTCTAGCCAATGAGCCCCAGGGATCCTCCTTTTTCTCTCCCAAGAGCTGGGGTTACAAACACACAACACTGCTCATGCCATTTTCATCCAGGTTCTTGGCACTGAGCTCAGGTCCTCCGGGCTTGCAAAGCAAGTGCTTTATTGACTTACTAGCCTCACTCCTACTCCAGCCATAAGATAATATTTCTTTCCAAGTTAAGAATTATTTCCCAATGTTTTGTTTGTTAAAGCTTTGAAAACATCAAACAAAAAAAACAAGTTGAAAGAATTTTACTGAAAGTGTAGACCGGCTTTCAGGGTTGTGTTGCTCACAATGAACTTGTACATACTTTTGGACTTTTCATACTTTTACATATCGTATTTCAATCACATTCGTCCCTGCCCCTTACCCTCTCTCTTCCCTCCTACTGCTGCTTCTCTTGTCAGCTAGACCTCTAATGGCCAGGGTCATTTCCAGGCCAATGGGAAGAGTGTTTACAGAAATATGGTCACCTTACCAGTGACTTCCTGCCCCCATTAAATTCTTTCTTCCTCTTCTTCCATAGTATTCCCTAAACTTGGGGGGGGGGGGCGTTTAGATAAACCATATGTGGCCAAACATTAATCACTTATTATTGCACTTTGACCAGTAAGTATTAGGCTCAGTAGCCACACTGTGAAAGGAAATGTTGCCTAGCTGTGGTGGCGCACGCCTTTAATTCCAGCCTTCAGGAAGCAGAGGCAGGCAGGTTTCTGTGAGTTCAAGACCAGCCTGGTCTACTAGAGCTAGTTCCAGGACAGCCTTCAAAGCTACAGAGAAATCCTGTCTTGGGGGGGGGGGGGCGATGGAGGAAATGTCCATGGCTACAGAATGAATGTTTTTTATGACTATGGCTTAATATGGTTATTTTTCTGCTGCTACTGATATAATATGTTCTCTATAAATCTTGCTTTTGTGAAGCCAGAGCTCAGCATGTAGTTGACACCTCTTATTCTTTGTTCCTTTTTCTTTTTTTATTTTTCCTTTTCCCTGACCTACATCTTGAACCCAGAGCCTCACACTTACTAGGAGAGTGTTCTACCCCTGCGCTGTACTTCCATTCTTTTAATGGGAACTAATGATGACCACATGTCTTCTCCACAAGGTTGTGCAAGACTCAGAATCGTAGAGACAATGAACATGAATGTTTAGTATTTTCTACTGTCTTCTTGTCTCCTTTTAGGACAACCACGAGGAAGACTATTTTCTGTATGTGGCCTACAGTGATGAAAGTGTCTATGGAAAATGAGGCAGAAGCCCAGCAGATGGGAGCGCCTGGACTTGGGGGTAGGGGTGGGGTGCGTGTGGGACTTGGGGAACCAGAGGGAGGGCTCCCAACCATGGAAGAGACGCAAGGTGAAGACATCGGAAAACATCATCCCGCACACACTGTCGTCTTTTTTTCACAAGCTCCATTGTTAGTTTTCTCTGCTTCCTCAGCCCAGGAAGAACTTGGATTGGATGGCTGTGAGAGCCAGATGGGGACGACATCGTTCACAGCCTTGCTGTGAGTTTTCGTGCAGTTTCATCAGAGGGTTGGGAGGAGGGAAGGTGGCCACTAGAGAAGAATACAGTTCAGCAGCAACTCCTGTCTCTTTGGGCAGAGGTTTGATTTTTGGCATTTGCACAAACCACATAGGGAAAGGGGGAAAATGCTTTAGGAGCTGTAGGGGACCATACTAAGGGACCAAAAAATACTCACTGTCATTGAAGCATTGTGACCCTTGACCTCTGTCTCCAATTCCTCCCTCTCCTGGTTCCTTTTATTCCTTCCACACAGGTGTCATAGCACCACCCCAGTTGTGGCAGTGGACATTCGCACAAATGTTTAGATGGAGTTTTTGGGGGGAAATAGAGTTGTGCGGAAACGTGGTTACAATTGCCAGTAGATTGAATGGCATTAAACTGGAGTTCGGGGTTGGGCATCTCTGCTCCTCATCCCATAAGAACTTTAGAATTTCAGGAGCCTCAGGATCGGTCCTCTAGCATTTCCTTTAGCTTTCTCATGTGCCAGGTCAGTGTGTCTTTGTGTGGAAGGTTCAGGGCACAAGGTAAGCAAGATTACCCACCTGCCACTTATCTTCCCCCTGCTGTGGGCTCTTCAGTCTTACATGCACTGGAATGCTAAGTGATTGGCCAGCCGTTTGCCTCCATGCCATCTGCTCTTCAGGAAAGATGGAGTGAGGACTCCAGGGTTTCATGGGGAGTTTTACTCATTCATTTTCATTTAGGGGCTATGTGGGGAGGGGGTGGGAGCAGGAATTGCACTCACACATGACATTTCAATTCATCTCAACACATGAAGAGCGTCCTCCCTGTTGGGAGCAATGTGTATGTCTGCTCTGTCAGCTGCAGGTTCCGATTCTTTGAAGTCAATGATGTCAGGCCAGGAAAATAAAATAATTGCTTACCTTAAAAATCCCCCTGAGTTCCGGATTGTCACTTCCTTTTTTCTTTTGGTTTGCATGTAAATGAGGGTTGCGTGGAGATGGAAGTGGGTGTGGGGTTGGTGTAGTGCACACTTAACATAGAGTCAGATGTATATGTGTTCATTTAGTTGTTGCCCAGGGGTAAATGTTAGTGTAGTCTGCCTGGTGTGTCTCAAGTAAGTGCACAGCCGCTGCTTCATGTGTTTCTCAAAGCTAAAGTCTGCCTACCTCACGGTGGAGGACTGCTGTGTGCTGTGCTAATTAGGAATGCAACTGTCTAGGCCTCGTCCCAGATTTGGCTGGCAGCTGCTGCGTGTGCTGCTAATTATGAACAAGTGCCTCAGAAGATTGTGCTGAGCCTTCAAGTCTGCTCCAGGCGTCACTTCTGGTCCCAAACACAACTTACTCCCTCCTTTATACTTCACAAGAAGCTAACACCTTTCAGAGCAGGAAGTAATCTGGTTTGTGGGGTCAAGAATAAGTTCAGTGTCTTCTGGCTAGGAGTGGGTCTTTCAGCGAGTCAGGAAGCTCGTGTGGCTAGGCTGTGGGTGTGAAAATCAGAACAATCAGCCAGGACGTGAGTGAAGAACCCTCAGTCCCATTTCTCTCCCTCTGATTTCTTGGCAGTTCCACACCTAGGTGGTGGCTTCCTCTTTAAGAACTATGAATGAGTCACTAGAAAGGAATTAGGGAGTCATAGGTCTACACCATGATATTACCAACCTGCCCACCAGAATGATGGAGAAAATTCAGTTAGCATTGAGAGGAGAGAGGGAAGCCTGGACCAGGAAACAAAACAAAACAAAATTTAGAAGTTGGAAGTGGTTTTAAGTTTTCCATCAGGACCTTGAAAATAGATGCCTGTGGTTACAGAAATGGCAGTGTGCTATTACTGAGCAAGCCACGGGAGTCTGATGCTTGGGCTGTTGAAATGAATTCTATTTTTGAAACTATTACTACCTGGGAATAAGACTTGAGTGTTTTGAAGGACACACACACAGCAGAGCCTGCGCCCTCCAGGTTCATCTGAAACACAGCAGGCCTTTGCTGAACTGGACCTTCGAATTCAGGGACTGACTCCCAGAAGGCTCTAGCTTTTTCTAGCTCCACTTTTTTGCTAGATTTTTTTCATATGAAAAATAAAATTATTGGATGTGTCATTGCTATTTTAGACCAGTGCCATTTTACATATGCATAATTTTAATTAACTTACCTAAGTTTGGCTCCAGTGTCCTGTTTAGGTCCTGTTTCCTGAACATAGGTTCTTGACACCTCATACTTTCCCCAGTCTTGTCTGCTTAATGCCTTTAAGGCCTTGCTGGCTTTCTGTGAGCTGAAAGCAGCATGGGAAATGTCCTGGTAACCTGGACTCTGTTCCATGTCACATTAATTGGCTGACTCCAGATCTGCTTTGTCAGGATGGGAGTTTAGATGATACATCCAACAAATCATTCTTTTCCTTAGACGCCATGTGACGTCATCATCAGAGACAAGTCTAGTTCTGTGTTTCCTGGAAATGTCTGTATGCAAGGGTAAGCTTTGACATTTGCCAAGGGCAATCCTTTCTTATGACTGGTTCCTTCACTGCTGCAAGATTCCCTAGTGGATAAAATAGTTGGTCGGTCTCCTTATCCTTAGAAGTCTCCACTGTGAGATGCTCAGTGGTGATACATTTAGGTTGTGTATCCCAGTGGGGACCACAGCCCCACATGACTGGATGTTAGACAGGGGATCTCATTTCTGAATACCAGGATGTAGTTTACTTTTCTTCCAGTGCTGAGTTGCTTGCTTCCCTCCAAGCATCCTGTACCAATTTAAAGGTATAGACTGTATTGCCTATTCAGAGGTTAAGATTACAAAATAACAAAACACGATGTTAAGTAATGTAAGTGATGAGGCTGATGAGTGTACTTCCTGGCATGCTAACAGCACCTCCAGGTGACTCTCCAGGGTCGTGCTGTTTCCTGGGTGCTGCTCTGACCCTTGAGACACTACCCTTTGAGAATATTAGCATGAAGATTATAATTCCATATAAAGTAGCCATGTTATGTGGTACAGGAGTATGGATGTACATGTCTGGGGAGATAACATCTAGTCAACTTCAACAGTGAAAATAGCCAGGCATTCTGGAAAATAACCCGATTGATTGATAATTCTTTTTTATCTAGCTTTCCCTTTGTGATGTGTTTCTCAGTGCTGGGCATGAATTATTACCTCACATGTGCCAGGTAAGTGTTCTATCACTTGGTTGTATCCCCAGCCCTCTGGGTAAACCATTAACCGTTTTATTTTTTTACTCTACAGACTTAAATAAGTAACAAGGGCTAGTTTTCATTATTTTTTTAGATGTGTGAACCCACTCATTATTTTCAGAAGCTGGTATGTTTCTCCCTTAACTGGTTCTGAGTGAGTTGTTTCCTCAGTGCATCCTGAGTAATTATTTTCTTCCTAGGTGGTACTTGTTGCCTGCCTGTTACACCCCCTCTTTGCCTCAATATTTTTTTCAATGCAAGTTATACGACCAGTTCCAGCCTGTGGCTTGTTCTCTTGGGAACATCTGGAAAACAGCTTGTTTTTCTCAGCCTAATAAGATGGCCAGCTAGCTAACTAATGAAAGAATGATACAAACACAATAGTCTCTACCCCAAAACTAGAAGACATTGTGTGTGTGTGTGTGTGTGTGTGTGTGTGAACTTGATTGCTCCATTGTGTTATATTCCCTACCTCTAATAGTTTTTTGGTTCTGGGTGCTTCGGACCTTGGTAAACACCCCACATGACCAAAGCAGTTCCCATGTAGCAGGAAGTAGCAGGAAGTCGTCACCCTGAGAAGTAATCTCATGATGCATTTTACCCTGCCCTTGGCAGGCATGCAGTTTTCATCAGTGACCGATGTCCTATGGTATTGTGCATGATGAGCATCACAGGGCCATCTGCACTATAGTCTTGTTTGTAACCATAGTGCATTTATGGTACTGAAGACATTTCTTTAAAGTTACTTACTCCATGACCAGCAGTATGGCTCAGTGAGTAGAAGTGCACCCTGCCAGACTTTGTAATCTGAGTTCCATCTCCAGGTCTCACACAGTGGAAGGAGAGAATTGACAGTGTGTGCCTGCTCTCACACACACTTAGCTCCTAAAATCATAAAATGATTCTGAGAATCCATGGATAGGTAATTTCTGGATGGAAACACATTTGTTTTCCTTCTTGGAATACATTACTTTTAACAGCTTTCTCTGTGACACTTCCACACTTAAATTCTATATACTTCAGTCAAATTCACCTCCACTTGAGCCGGGCGGTGGTGGCGCACGCCTTTAATCCCAGCACTCGGGAGGCAGAGGCAGGCGGATCTCTGTGAGTTCGAGACCAGCCTGGTCTACAAGAGCTAGTTCCAGGACAGGCTCCAAAACCACAAAGAAACCCTGTCTCGAAAAACAAAAAACAAAAAACAAAAAAATTCACCTCCACTATTAGTCTTTCCTGTCACTACACTCTCCTCCTTTCCCCTTACCTCCTTGTAGTCCCCCTTTCCCTTTCATACCCACACCCTGCCCTAGAATCCATATCACGCACATCCTTGTACAAAGAAAAAAGCTTGCCTATGACTGATGTCAACAATTTAGCTCTCAGAAATCTTTTAGAATTATTACTGATGAAAAATGCAGAATGTGGCAAGATCAGGGAAACTGAGGCAGAGTTTGCTGAAGAAGACACCTAGGAAGACCTGACATGAAGCTTAGCAGTACACACTCTTTGTTAGATCTCCTATTTACTGCTGATTCTCTGCACCAGTAACAGCTGCTTGTCCTCAAAGGTGTCACTGGAGGCCTCTTTGCCACAGGAGTATCATCAGCAAGTTAGCTCTGAGAGGGAGTAAACTGGTATTGTTTCACCCCGCTAAGACAGAATATCATAAATCTTTTCAGACGTTGTACTATCTTTCTAGTATTTTCCAGACAAGCACACTGTGTGTACATCAACTCCTATCCATTAATGTTCAGGATGGCCAGTAAACCACTTCCTTTCCAAGACATTTGCTCTCAGCTCAGAGTCCAAAGCTGCTTGCTTAGCAGAACTCTTTCTCCCATCTGTGCTCAATTTAACTCTCTGAAAAAGCCAGTTACAAAACAGCACATGATATGTCTTTATGCTTATTAAAAATAGAATTATTTTATTAGTGTGCCCCTGTGTGCAGGTACCCATGAAGGCCAGAAGATGACATCAGACCTCCTGGAGCTGGAGGTAACAGGTTGTGAATTGCCTAACATGGGCCCTGGGAACTGAACTTGGCAAGAACAGTGCATGTTCTCGACCATTGAGCCACCTTTCCAGCCCCTTTTATGCCTTCATGAAATCAACTTGAAAACCTTAACTAGCAAGTTTTTTAGTAACACACACTTCTTAGTTACACCTGGGTAAGCAAGAAGTGAACTGTAGTGGGTTGTGGGAGGTAGGGAGAGAGAACCCTTGTTGATCAACTAGATTTCCAGTTCCCTTTGCAGGGCCATGCTGAAGCTCAGCATTTTATTTTTATTTATTTTGATTTTTCGAGACAAGGTTTCTCTGTAGCTTTGGTGCCCGTCCCGGATATAGCTCTTATAGACCAAGCTGGTCTTGAACTCCCAGAGATCCGCCTGCCTCTGCCTCCCGAGTGCTGGGATTAAAGGTGTGCGCAACCACTGCCCGGCGAAGCTCAGCATTTTAGAGGACTGTATAGAGAAGTTATACCAGCTAACAATAAACTTCTTTGCTAAACAATAAGCAATTGAGTAAATAATGTATTGACTATAGTAAGAGTCAGTACTTTCAAAATACTTGTATTGAATCCACAAAGTTAAATTTAAACCCATGTCTCCCTGCACAGTGTGTGATGGTTCCTCACCATGGTCAAGGCAAATTTGGAAGTTTGGATTAATCTGTGAGTTTTAAAAGGGGACAAATACCGATACCAGTAATTGTTTCTCTTTCCTTTTGTGATGATCCCTTTCCCTTAGGGTGCTTCTGTTTGTTGTCACAGACATATCGGGTTATTTTACATCCATAGCCCTCTCCTTAAACTGTTCAATGTGTTGACTATCCTTCTTTGTCCCATCTCCCTAATGAGTTCTCCAGAAGCACCTCTGTGTGAAGATTTTGAGCAACCTTAAATTGTAGAGTAGTTGAAACAGTACTTTATTCTACCTTAATGTAAAAACCTAGGTATGGATTGAGGACTACCTCCTCAGACCCAGGCTGTTCGTGCCTCCATTCCTCATCAACCGGGCATAGTCTTCATCCAAGAAAGCCTTTCCGAGGATCATAAAGAAGTGATGCAGGACAGATCAGCTTTCTCTTAAGGGTCTCTGTAGCCATTAAGGAGTTCTATTTGTCTCTGCTGAATAGAACGTGGTAACATGACCACATGGAACTGTAAGGAATTGGAAAATGGTCCTTATTATGGACAGCCATCTGTGTGACTAAGAGTTTTATCACTGTGGAAAAGATTACACACACACACACACACTCTTCTCCAATGTTGTCTTAGAAAATCTACAAATTAATTCTTTGTTCAGCCACTGTAGCCTGTCTCATAATACTTCTGTTATAGCATCCCTATGTATTTTTTCCATATTTTTTTAATTTTGTTTTTTAACCAAAATTGCTTCCCAAATTATATCTTAGTTTTTGCAAGGCCTGGGACCATGTGTTATTTGTCTCCATTATACTGGAATCTACAAATATGTAGAAGCCTGGTGTGGGATTCCTCTTTGTATGCTGTGAATACCATTGGTTAATAAAGAAACTGGCTTAGCCCTATAGGGTAGAATAGAGCTAGGTGGGGAAAACTAAACTGAATACTGGGAGAAAGGAGGTGGAGTCAGGGAGAAGCCATGGACTTGCCACTAGAGACAGACGTGTTGAAACCTTGCTGGTAGGCCACGGACCTCATGGTAAAATATAAAATAATGGAGATGGGTTAATTCTAGTCATAAGAGCTAGCTAGCAATATGCTGAAGTAATTGGCCAAGTAGTGATTTAAATAATATAGTTTCTGTGTGATTATTGCAGAATAATGAGTTGCTGGGTAGCCAGGAAACAAGTGGTCTCTTACAACAGAAGCCAATGTCTGTCAGAGAAAGGCAATAGTAAATGATCATACGATGCTCATTTGCTTTCAGAGAATATCCGCTTTAGCTTTTCGAGTTGCTCTATACTCTTCTCCATTAACCATTCACACTAATTGTTCCTCCAAAGCATACTTATTTTAGTGAGATGATTTTGAGTTAAAGTGTGTTAATTTGTCATCATTGTAGCAAAATATTGAAGACACTGTTGTGGGATATTTGCACACTGTGAAGAGGTACTTCTGTGATTGGTGTAATAAAAGGTTGAACAGCCAATAGCTAGGCAGGAGAGATAGGCATGACTTCGAGGAAGAGAGGGGAGGAGAACAATCTAAGCACAGAAGAAGACATAGAGGATTCAAGATGGTGGTATTTACAGAATATCAGTGAATAGAAATGGATTATTTTAAGCTATAAGAGCTAGCTAGCAATATGCTGAAGTAATTGGCCAAGTAGTGATTTAAATAATATAGTTTCTGTGTGATTATTGGAAACAGGCCTATGCTAAGGCCAAGATTTCATAATTAATGATAAGTGTCTGTGTCATTGTTTGCAGACTGACTGTCCCAACTAGAAAGTATTGTTACAAGACACATCAAATTACAGGAAGAAATGTTGATTTTTGTCTCACAGCGTGCTTAGCCCTGAGACTATGGCAAAATAGAACATCATACCAAGAGTAGGTGGTAGAGTTTTTGTTTATTTATGGCAGCCATAAAGCTGAGAGAGAGGAAGAAGTTAAGGAATAGTCTTTTCAGGAATGTGCCAACACTGCTTTAATGCCTCACTTCCTGAACATTAAAACACAAGGTCCAAACATTTAGTATGTTTATTTCATGGACATTTAAGATCCAAATTATAACACTGCTCACGTCTGTTTCACATACATATAGCATGTGATCCATTTTTTAGTTCCCCAAATCTTAATGGTTTCTCTACAGATCTAAAGCCCTTGTTCTACCCTCTTAAGTTTCAAGGAGAACCCAACCTGTGAATCTTTGTAAAAAAGGGAAAAAAGAAAGGAATTTATATCCTTACAAGATACAGTTGGCAATACTCATTCTTAAAGGAAAGACTAGGAAAACAATGGAAAGTTAACCTAAAGCAATACTGAAATCCATCAAGGCAAACACTAAACTCTATACCTCCATATCCAGCATGTGGGATTCGTGATGATATAATGTGGGCTCCAAAGGCTCGGACAGTCTACCCCTACACCCATGCTGATTGTAGCAGGGATGGCATTTTAAGCCTGCTCATGGTTTTCCTGGTAGGCATTTCATGTTCCTGGCATCTCTAAATCCCAGGGGTCTCCAACTGGACTTGTTGCCTTACTCACTGAGCTTTATGGATTACCTCCTCAGTGGCCACTTAGAGAGATTACACATTGACCTCCCAGTCTTTCCTCTGAATTCCCAGTGGCAGTTTTTAGGACTCCGTGTTTTTGTTTTCGTTTTTGTTGTTTTTGGTTATGGTTTTTGATTTTTGTGGGCTTTTTTTTTTGCTATTTTGGTACAACTATAAGTAAATGAATTCAATTTAATAATTACATGGCAATACATTGATAGTCTTAAATTCACATACTTGGTTTATTATAAGGCTAGTAAGAGACTAGATTATTTTTACAAATTATAATATTAATTTGTAGGAGGCATGTGGGTACTTGTGCTCACAGATAAGTATTAGGGAAACCAGAACTATTAAGCACACAAGGTTTCTTCAAAGGGAGAGTTGTAAAACCTGCTTTATTCACAGAAGACAGGGAGCAAGGTGGATAATAGCCTGATGTCTGCACTATCTGGATGGCCAGGCCACATTGGCTCCCCCAGACCTTTATCTTGAGCCTGTTTATCTTGGTCAATCTATAGTGCTATCCTTCCCCAGATCCTTTTCATGTACTTTGCTTACCTTAGGTCTATTTTCTTAGTTATTGCATAGAACCCATCTTTATGGAAGATGTCACATGTATACTACAAGAGTTTTGATGTAATCATGTCTTAAGTTTTGTTGTACACTTGGAATTTAGTTAATTATCACTAAAAATACCCTCCCCCCAAGTTTTGCTGTGTTTAAGTATACCTAAATAAACTACTTGCTGTCAGACTCTTGAAGTTTGAGCCAACACTGGCTGTGGAGTCATCTCGAACCAATTTTCCTTCTTGCCTTACCTGAATTGACACTCTGCTGGCTGTGGTGTTTGGAAACTCCCCCACAACTGGTGTCCACCATGAAAGGTTCAACTCTCGGAGAAGATAATATTGTTTCTTTAAATAGAAAGAGTGGATAGGAGATTGGATCTCTCACCTAAAAGGTTACAGCTGTAAGTGAGAAAAGAAAATGAACATGGATTCTTCTCAGTCCTCTGAGACAAAGAATTTTATACAATTACTGAGATATTTGTTAAGATCCAGAGGAATTCAGCCTGCCCAAGTAACGATAGAATTTATTCCTTGGTTTTCTAAACAAGGAATCCTTGATGTTGATAATTGGAAGAGCATAGGACCTAATGTAAATAGTGAGAGGGGAGATAAAAATCCCTGTCAATCATTTTGCAAGCTGGAGTACAGTAACATATTGCTTTGACTCTCTTAAGAGGATCATTGAAAAAGGGAGAGAAAACTCTCTGTAGGATACATCTTGGTAGGCTTTGGCATGGTGGGCCAAGTGGACTCCAGGACTGTTCCAGCTTCCCTGTGGTCATTGAGCCATTTGCATGGGGCTCTCCCTCGCTTGTGATCTGATGGGAACTGAAGAGTCCACCTTCTGTGTACTGCCATGTGGACCATTCTGCTTCCCAGTTTAAGCATGGCATGGTGTCTTATTCAACACCTAAATTCTAAGGAATGGCAGGTGGGCCCTGCCTCTGCGTGAATACTAGGGCCCTATTGCCCCAGAGCTTAGATTATTGTTTTTTTTCTCACACCAGAAATAACCCAGAATAGATTGATCAATGGTCCCTTCATGAGGAAAAATTAAAACAGGCTCAACTCCTATACATAACCAACTGGAATTAGGATATATAGAACCTTCAGTTAGTACCTGAAATTCTCTTTGTAATCCATAATAAGACAGAAAAATAAAATTTTACTGTTATATGATCTTAGGGGCATATGCAGCTATGTAAACAATGGGGGCCTCTCTATCCAGGGACCCCTGCTCCTACTCTGATTCTGTAAGGACATTACACTATTATCCTTGACTGAAAAGACTGTTTTGTGCTCTGTTCCTTTACGCCCTGATAAGGAATGTTCTGTATTCTCTGTTCCTGCTTTAAATGGTCAAGAACCAATGACCCAATATCAGTGGAAAATTTTACTACAGGGGATGAATATAGACCCACTGACTGCCAATATTATGTAGACAAAGTACTTAAAGTCTGTGCTCATTAATTCTCCTGAGGTATTGGTCATTCATTATATGGGTGAGAGTCTCTTCTCCTGGTTATCTAATCAATCCTTAAATGAGTGATTAACTTTCATAGTAAATAACTTAAGAAGAGCAACATTTAACCATAGCTCCAGATAAAATACAACAATAGTCACCTTGTAGTTATTTAGGGTATATTACTCGACAACAAATTCACCATCATCTTCTCAGCTTAAATCTTCTCAAATAATATACATTCAATTACTTACAAATTTTTTTTTGACCATGTCAGTTGGGTATGTTCCTAACCTACCTATCACTACTGAGGATTTAGTCCTGCTCTTTAAGTTGTTTTCTGGAGACTGTTGGTTAAAAATGATAAGAATCATTGCACCTGAAGCAGAGAAAGTTATTAATTGTTAGCAAGTTTATTAAATAATTCTGCTACTAAATACTGGAGTCCAGCTGCAGCAGGGGTCAGGTCCCAAGGAGAATGTGTGGAGTTGAAAAGGAAAGAATACTGATAAGATCTGAAGGTAAATCAGGATGGCTGTTTATTAAAATTAGACTACAGCTTCTGTATTCTATAATTGCATTATAGTTTAACCACAAGCGATATTGAAAGCATACCTAATGTGTTTAGTGTGAAAGCAGTTATAAACATCATTACTGCATTTTTCTTGAAGCAAAAAGCAGTAAGTTCATCAAGAATCTAAATACCTGTTGTTCTCTAAGTTTCAGTAACACCACCAGGTACCTCTTATGCTTCCTCTTGCAGGGTCTCAGCCTTTGTGGTCTGGAGGTAACAGACATTGAGTCCTGAGAAACTAATCCATAAGAGCAATTTTCTTTCCTTGAGGGGCTTGATATGGTGCTTATGCCATGTGGCACAACAGACATTAAGTGTTTCCTAGTTGCATTTCTCTGGGACTTTGCCTTATAATATGAGCCCATTCTCTTCATATCTTCTCAAAAGGGAAGGTCCTGATATCTTATTCTTTTCCCATTATTTCATACCATTCTAATTCTTACAATGTATGCTCTTATATATGGCAGACAAAGATCAAACCAGTCTAACTTCTTAATAGAATCTGTTCTAATGGGGCAGATCAGATCTTGCCATTCATCCAGTAAGTCATTAACCATGGGCACTATTTTATACTTATTAACAGAACTCTTACCTCAAATGACCTCAGACTCTGGATCTGGATTGTTTCTCTCCATTGTATGTTTTTCATTCCTGGGACAAGGTATGCCCAGTTAGTAAATCTTTAACTTCTCTTTCCCTGGTGCAAAGGGGTGCAGGGTAGACCAATGAGAATCCTGTGTGTGGGGGGTGAGCAGAATTATTGTGCTCTATGGTTCCACATTGGTAGGGATTTTTTTCCCAGAGAATTATTTTGTTTAAAGAGACTGCCAATGTGTATATTTTCATCTTTCCCCAAAGCCCACCCAAAATTTCCCAAAGGTTAAGGTATATGGAAACTTCCTTAACATGTAGTGAGAATCACTAAAAATGAAATTAAAAATGTGTTCCATAACTGTGACCTGTAATGTTAACATGGTGGAACTTTGTCAAGCAGCATGCGGTCCACACCAAATAAAGATCCACTTCTGATCCTGATCTTGGAGGTGGGAAGATACACTTTTAATCCAAATCTTTTGAGTTGGACATGAAAAGATCCACTTCTAATCTGGGCCACACCTTCTCTGCTGGCAGCCTGTAAAAAGGACATGGGAGAAGGAAGCTTGCTCTTTGCCTGCTTGTTCTTGCTAGCAAATTCACTTCTTCACTGGCATTAAGAGCCTACTTCTTTGGATTCTGATGCATCCCGAGGGCCAGCTGAGACACTGAGCCTCGTGGAATGAACCAGTGGATTCTTTTTTTTTTTTTTTTTTTTTTGGTTTTTCGAGACAGGGTTTCTCTGTGGCTTTGGAGCCTGTTCTGGAACTAGCTCTTGTAGACCAGGCTGGTCTCGAACTCACAGAGATCCGCCTGCCTCTGCCTCCCGAGTGCTGGGATTAAAGGCGTGCGCCACCACCGCCCGGCGAACCACTGGATTCTTGTACCTTCTGTTGGTAGATGGTCACTGATGAACTACAGTGTGTGTGTGTGTGTGTGTGTGTGGTTTATTAGAATGACCATATATACAATGAAAATATATTTATCTTCTAATATCTGTATATCCATATCTGTCTAAATATGAATATGTATATAGAATGGTATAGATACTCATTCATCAGATCTATTTCTCTAGGGAACTCAGACTAAACCAGCTGATAACATCTTTTTTATAGAGACTGAAAAGCTTTCAGATTCTGGTAGTTATCTAGGGTTTGACACTCTCCTCTCCCCAAGGCACAGTATATGTTAGTCAAGAGTATCCTCACTTCCTTTTTTGCAATAATCAAGTTGAGAACGCTCAAATTAGATTGGAATCTACAATGCAGATTTGGGCTTCCTCTATCCAGTTTTCTTTGTTCTATATCAAGAATGCCTGTTGTTCAACAGTAGACGTACTCTGTGGTGGGTCAAGACACCTTGCTTTATGAGAAAACCTTGTTTGTCATTCTCTCCTCTGATTCAGACCCCCAAATCCTTCCACTCTTCTCTCATAATATCAGCAGCTACTTCTGTATCCATGAGCTTCCCATAGAAAACAAAGTTTGTGCTCATCATTTAGGTCAATGAGTTTCTCACAGCTAGAGTCTAGAAAGGAAATATTCAGCCTAATCTTGACACACTGAATGCCTACGAAGTGTCATGGACAGGGAGCAAAATTAACATTCTTAAGAGTACTTAAAACTCATAGTCAAATTGATGGTGGTGGTGCACACCTTTAATCCCAGCACTCAAGAAGCAGAGGCAAACAGATCTCTGAGTTCAAGAACAGCCTAGACTATAGAGTGAGTTCTAGGACAGCCAGGGCTACACAGAGAAACCTTGTCACAAAAACAAACAAACAAACAACCCTTCCTAGCCAAATACCCTTAGAGAAAGGTCTGTCGGTCTAATCTGTCTCACACTGACCCAGATATTGGTTAAATTATATACAAAGGAGTAAAAACTTTACATCCTCAGTAACAAAGAAAGATGTGGCTATGCTGTTTCCTTCTCATTTCTTGATATGTGTACATAGCCACATTGTCTGTTAGGTACAAAATCCTATGAGCCATCAACAACAGAAAGAGCGCATGGTGTTAAGACAGGACTCAAATCAATTAACACAGAATGAAAAGGACATGAAATGTTCACAGGTCCCTTCTGGATCTGGTCCAAGATTAAAACTCCAGAAGATAAAAAGAAAATGTTAGAAAGGAGGCTTATGAAAAGGAAGGGTAGCTGTGTAGATGAATTCTCATGACTTCCTCTGGAAATATCTTCACCCTACAGCAAGGAAACATATCTTTGGAAGGGCTTAAGGAAAGCCTGTGTCTGTTCTCCTGGGTGCTCTGTACCAGTCACACCACCCTATAACCGCCCTCACTATGAGTTCTTCAGTTCTTGCTTCCCACTTCTTGCCTCCCACCAATCCTGGTTCGTACACACCCCTGGAGTCTCTACTGTGTTCCTCCCTCCTTTTCCATGTTACAGAGTCAGTCACAAGCCCTTTTTGTGGACCATGAAAGTTTAGAATAAAATAGTAATGATGAATTCTGCTCCCTGACTCAGGTTCTGATAGGAGGAGTTGAGAGGAACACTAAACAGAAGGAACCTAGACTCTGATTATCCAGGCTTTGAGTGGGGTTACAGGCCACTCCCCTACTTTTTGCAGCCTCTCAACACCTGAGAGTGGCGCACAGCTGTGGGTATGATTGTCTGTGCCCCAGCTTGTCTGTTCTGAGCAACTCAGATGAAAGCAGTAGTCTGCCCTTCAAAGGGACTTCTGGCATGGTTCTCAGTCCTGGGAGAGAGTGACCTCTGGTTCTAGGCTATCAGAAGGCCTAACCGGCCTCAGGGAGACGTCATGAGGTGAGCTTTTTCCAACTTGATTGCCGGAAGC
The DNA here is from genome assembly GCF_950005125.1 of Chionomys nivalis. Lineage (NCBI taxonomy): Eukaryota > Metazoa > Chordata > Mammalia > Rodentia > Cricetidae > Chionomys > Chionomys nivalis. Next base: position 19,961,193 of record NC_080086.1, on the reverse strand, counting down.
AAAGACCAGTATTTTGAGATCTGCATTTTGGTTACAGCCATCTTAAGCTCATAAGTTAAGAAAAATATTTACCTCTATCCTCTCTGCAGGGTCTAAGAAATCAACCTGGCATCTTATCTCCTAGCAGAGACCTGCAGGAACCAGGCTCCGGAACCTATTAGCATTCTCCTTGGTTAGTCAACAATTACAGACCCTCAGTATTTACTTATCAGCTAGGAATCTCTTCAGACCTGAGCTCCAGCAGACCCAAGCTTCCTGACACCCTTTCCTTCTCCCTGACACCTTTCCCTTCCCCACTTTGCCTGTTTGCGATGTAACAGCTTCTGAGGAAATAATAAAGGGAACGGCTTGATCAGAAATCCTGTTTTGCCGCCATTTCTCGTGTCTCTTGTCTCCTTTCATTCTTCTCCACTAGGTTTATCAGGGACCCTCGTTCGTATCCCATGGGTCAGGATACTAGATTATTTAGTGGACAGGCCACAGGCAGAAAAGATATCCAAAAATGAGAGATTGCTACAGGGAAATAGTGGTCACTTGTGTGTTGAGAGTTGCCTAGCAGGGAGACACAAAAACTTTTATTGACAGAGCATTTCCTGCTCCCCACATAGTTGTGGGGATCATATCTCACCTAGAGGAAGTGACTGAGGTCAGTTCTCTAGTAAGCTGCTGCCTCTTCTTCAGCGAAAACCCCAGGCTTCAAGGAGTGTCCTCAGTGTTTCATGGACTCCCAGGAATCCATTGAGCAGCAACGGGAACACCAAGAGGCCCTAAACCCAGGACCTCCTTGTGATTCCAGCTGACTGAGAAGCTACAGACAGCATAGAACCCACTGCTGACTTGGAAATATACAGCTTTAACAATACTTGAGGAATACACTCTCGGGGATGGGCACGAATACCAACACATGGGTTATACTCTAATCTGTGGTCTGAAGACTGGACAGAGGACAAATCTTGTATTCCATTCATCAGCTTTTTGCCTTCTACTGCTGTCACACTATATGCAGAACTGAATATCTGACACAGGAGCAGATGAAGTGTGTCCTGCCAGTTTGAGTATATTTAGCACCTGCCATTACCGGAAAACAAAATGAACCCACTCCTTGCTAAAAGATTCCATTATCCGATATCATCTCACCGGGAGGTAGACAACATGGGTCTGAGAGTCAAAGGCATAAGCTTCCACAGGTTACCACCCAGTACCATTATCAGGGTTCACCATAGTGTGCAGCCCCTGATTAGCTGAGGCATCTTCAACCATGAGCACAGATGAGCACCTGGTGGGAGAGGGGGTAAAAGGCACTTTGTGGATAGGAAAGGGAGAGAAGGGAGTACTGCAGATTCTATAATGTGGGTTAAAGTGTGAAATCCTGATGTGGAATGTCTTTCTGTGTATGTGTTACTCTCATTGGTTAATGAATAAAGCTGCTTTGGTCTATGGCAGGGCAGAATACAACTAGGCTGGAAGAGATATATAGGGGGAGTAGGTAGAGTCAATGGATGCCATGTAACTCAGACACCAAAACCTTACTGGTGGGCCACAACCTCATCAGGTGATACACAGACTAATAGAAATTGGTTAATTTAAGATGAAGAGTTAGTTAATAAGAAGTCTGAGCTAACAGACCAAGCAATGCTGTAATTAATGTAGTTTACGGGTGATTATTTGGGTCTCTGGGTGGCTAGGAAATGAACAAGCAGTCTCCAGTTACAAAATCCTGCCTTAAAATACAACAACAATAAAGAAGGAAAAGAAAAAAGTGAGTACGTGCGTAGTTGTGATTGTCTTGTCATTGGAAACATCTGTTGTGATCTGGGGGTGAAATATGGTGGGAAGGTGGGAAAGAAAGCTCAAGGACAAAGAGGTCTGGGGAATGGTAGGGGTCTTGTGAGGAATCCCAGGGAAAGGCATTCTTTAGAACATAAAATGCCTTAGGTCCAGGGTAGCAGTTGAGACCACCTCCTGGTAGAATCCCGCACTGTGTCTATCATATCCGGTCATGGGCATGGTGACTTGGTTTGTCTTCATTTGGAACCCAGTAGGGTTGAGGGCATAACTAGCTACTCCCTTGTGTCACCTCATCCTTCTCATTCATGTAGCCCCACCCGGTCCTTCCACAGAGACTTTCCCCCTAACTTTGCAAATCCACTGAAGCCTGGTGGGGAAGAGTTGGGGTGAAGACCAGGCTAGACTGTGCCATAGTGGTAGTAAAGAGGAGGAGGGGAAGCCCAGAAACTCCATACAAGGAGTACTGCAACCTTTCAGACTCAGTAGCTTCCTGCCTGCCCTGCCCCCAAGTTAAGTTCTGACAACTCACTGGCCAGGAACGTGGACCGAAGACAGCTCAGTAGAGCCAAAAGGCACAGAGTCAGGGTGGAAGCATTGCTGCAGCCTTTGTCAAGGTTCCTGTCTGAGACCTGACCAGTGACAGGACTGACCGGAGCTGAAGAGAGAAGTAGGGAATCCTCAGTATCATTTTGCAGAAGATCCTGTACAGAAATTCATGGAAGTTCAGGCGTCTGGGCTGTAAACTAAGGCGATTCCGTCATGCTCCAGACATGCAGTTCCTACTTCCCCTCTTTTCCTACACCTCTTCAGGTCCCTGTGGCTCCCATCCTCCCTCCCTGCAGGCCACTATCCTTTCAGTCCTGCTGAGGCACATGAGGTCTGCGACTATGAACTGAGAGGTATGGTCTGTTGCTCAGTGTGCTGTTTCCACACCTCGCTATCTCTTCATCTCACTCATTAGCAACTGAGCCCTCAAGAACACTCAGCAGAAAGAGAAAACAGAGGCACAGGATAAAGTCATGACTTCACCCGGTGCCTCTGCAGACCACAGCCAGAATCTGACACCGCTTTATTACTGTCGGCCAGTCCAGATCCCGAGAGGTGTCCACGCCCACATCCACCCCTCACTTATCTCTGTTACCTTACCAAATTCCTGCCTTTACCAAACAGGTGCCCCTGAGGCTTTGCTCCCTAAGTTTCACCTGCTCCTCACCAAACTTCAGACACATTCTGCAACTTCTGACTCATAGTATCGGAGGAACCTCTGTTGTAGGTCTTGGGGAGCACTCTCTTAGTGGCCTTTGTAAAGAAGAATCACTGAGATTCCATCCTTTTCTCCACTTGACTTATGTTTATCAGATGCTCACCCCCCTTGTTGCTAGAGAGGAGAAGTAGGTAATCTTATTGAAACTTCTAGTCCTCTTGTTTGGCCAGGTTCCAGGGCCCTTTCCTGAGTTGCGAGGAACAGAAGGCACCTCCATCCCCATCCCAGCTCCCCTTATCCCACCCCCTGCCCCAACACACCTTTCCCGAGGTATTGGTCATTTATTATATGGATCACATTCTCCTGCTTGTAATCAATACGTAAATGCTTAACTTTCATGGTAAATAACCTAAGAAGAGCAAATTTTAAACATAGCTCGGATAAAATACAAAAGCAATAAGCTATAGTTATTTAGGGCATATTATTATTCAACAACAACTTCTACATTATCTTCTCAGCTTAAAACTTCTCAAACAATGTACCCTCAATTGCCCACAAACATTATGGGTACATCCTTAAGAGCCTACCTACTAAGAATTAGGCTCTGCTCTTTAAGTTGCCTTCTGGTGACTCTCAGTGAAAGTCTATAAGAGATTTAACACCTGAAGCAGAGCAATTTTTTTTTTGTTTTGTTTTGTTTTTTGTTTTTCGAGACAGGGTTTCTCTGTGGCTTTGGAGCCTGTCCTGGAACTAGCTCTGTAGACCAGGCTGGTCTCGAACTCACAGAGATCCGCCTGCCTCTGCCTCCCAAGTGCTGGGATTAAAGGCGTGCGCCACCATCGCCTGGCCAGAGCAAATTATTAATTTATTAAATAATGCTGCCTTTAAAGTGGTAGCTCATGGAACTAATTCTTTACTTCCTTATCAATTACACAGTCTTCCTCCTTGTCACCTTCTGGAATTATATATCAGCAAGGTAATGGTATTAGAGTAATGTATGCATGTCATAATTCTCTACAATGATCTGTAGCTCCTTATTTCCAAGAAAATTTAGATTTGAAAATGATGGGAAGGACACATCTTAAACAACTTACTGGTAAAGAGCCCACAGAAACCGTGTGCCACAAGTTTATTATTTGTTACACAGAGACTAATTGGCAGGCAGCATCAGCACGTTACTTGGGGTCTATAAATAATCATTATCCAGATTTTCTTTCAAGATTTTTTTTAAAGAAACCCTATGAGTATTGCCTAAAATTAAATCTAAAAACTCTATAAGAGATCACCCCTAATGCTTTAAAAGATGGTTCTTCAAAAGGATGAGGAGCAATATTTTATATACAATATTTCATATACAAGTTCCACATTCTCCACCTTGATTGTACAGCTCAACAGTCAAAACTATAGTCAATCAGCTTTTATTAGCTATTTTTCCACCACTGAATATTTTAAATGACCTCATGGATAGGTTAGAACATGAAGGGTAGATATGTGCTGAGAAAGAAAAGCAACTAACTTGAGAAAAAAGGAATATTGTGTAAGGGATGTGACTGTGGAGAGGGCATAATGAAAGAATGAAAACATTTAAAATGAGATCCTAGAGGATGGAGCCTAGTAAACAGAAAATGGTGAAAAATGCGACAGAATGGAGAGAGTTTTATAGATAGGTAAATTGTAGGAAGGTATAGTGTGCTCCTTTGACTGTGTTTCCTTGTTTTAAAAACATGTAAAAAGTAAACAGATAAATAAATACAATCCAACTGAAACATTCCAGTAATACTAAGTGCTGGTACCTAGAGAGCACAAGCCAGGAAAAGCCTGCCTAGATGGGAAGTCAGGAACAGGTAGGAGGCTGGCCCCAAGAGTTGGTGCAGTGACTTGTCTGTTACTGAGCCTATACCAGATGATTTTCCTGCTGATGCCTAGTCAAATTACACATCTGCCTTAGAGATTCTATTCTTGTGAAGAGACATCATGACCATGGCAACTCTTATAGAGGAAAAACATTTAATTGGGGTGGCCTACATTTTCAGAGGTTCAGTTCATTTTCACCATGGTGAGGAGCATGGCAGCGAGCAGGCAGACATGGTACTGGCTACATCTTGGTATACAGGCAGCAGGAAGTTGTCTGAGACACTGGGTAGTATCCAGAGCATATGTGAGGCCTCAAAGGCCACCTCCACAGTGATATACCTACTCTAACAAAGTCATACCTCCTAACAGTGCCATTCCATTTGATGGCCATTTTCTTTAAAATCACCACAACATCAATCCAATTGTGCACGTGCAGCATTAGCAAAATAAGGAATTTTATCCTGCCTTTACATAAAACCACGGAAACGTCCTCATTCCAGGCCTTTCAGGCACTGAGCTCAAACATCAACCAGATTCCTTTGGGTTTATGATTACCAAAACTTCAGTATTATTTAAATTTGTGTTTTTGTTTCAGCTTATCAAAAAATTTAAAAATAATTTGGCAGGCTTGAGATGGATCTAAGAAGGAAAAGAAGGGCAAATTGAAACAAGAAAATTTTAAAAAATATTTATTCTAAATAATACAGTAGCCAAAGAATGCAAACAAAACTGCTTGTTTCTCAAATTTCCTTAGAGGCTGGAAGGGATTAAATCAGAAGTACAATCAGTAGGAGTAAGACTATTTTAAAGTTTTTTTTCTTTTTTTTCTTTCTTCATTTATTCTTCTCTCATATGATACATCCTGAATGAAGCTTCCCTTCCCTCCAATCCTCCCAGTCCCTGCCTCCTCCCCCTCTTGCCCAGATGTCCCTGTCTTCCCCCAGAAAAACAAACAAACAAACAAACAAACAGACAAACAAACAAAAGAACAGGCCTCCCAGGGACATCAACCAAACAAGGCACAACAAGATACTATAAGACCAGATAAAAACCCTCATACCAAGGCTTAAAGAGGGAAACAATAGGAGGAAAAGAGTCCGGAGAGTACGCAAGAATCGTAGAAACACCCCCTTTCTACTGGCAGGTCCCTCAAAACCACCAAGTCAATACTCACAGCGTGTATGCAGAGGATCCAGCAGAGATCCAGGCAGGCTCAGCAATCGCTGTTTTAGTCAGTGTGAGTCTACTAGAGCCCCGCTCAGTTGATTCTGGAGGCTAGGCAGTCCTGGTGTCCTC